>NW_026712207.1:289043-625434 GCF_030504385.1 Musca domestica | reverse complement strand
TACTTCATTAAGTTTTCACACGAACTTTACAAAAATATTTGCTCTGCGTTGGCGAAAAACTTTGCAATTTGCTTTTTTTTTTTTTGGGAAAAACTTTTAATAAGATTTTATTTTTTAGGTAATTTTTAAAAATGTATTTATTTGTTCTTAAGTTATTATATATTTGAGTCGGATTCTTGGTAACCCCCCTTTCCCTTCTATTTTTCTTTCATTTTTTTATAACTTGTTTCCATTGCCATTCGATGTGACACAGCTTAAGCGTTTCTCCGAAGAAGTTAATGCGGATTGCACTGCCTTGTCGGGCATGAAATTTTTCCATTTGACACGGGGCATGGTGCTGTCGGTGAGTATTAGGGGATACCACACGGGTATAGAGAGTGTGTAACAATGTGTAACCGGAGCCGAAGGACATGGACACGTATGCGGGTCTCTATATGGAGTCACATTCGCACACACACATACACTCGTATGTGTGTGTGATATGTTTTGTTTGCTGGATTAACTAAAGTGACATATGACATTTGGAGAAATCGGCTGATGCTGTTGCTAAGACGGATTGTTGTTCATTTGTGTGAGAGAGAGAGAGAGAGAGAGAGTTGGTTTTATTTTTGTTCTTTTTCTTCGAAAAGGAAATTTAATATTGAGACGCTCTCAAAATCTTTAAGGAATTAAAGAGTTTTGAAATTAATATCCTCGGTTTTTCTTGTTTCCCTTTTGCATAAATTTTTAATTTATTTCCTTTTATAGGTGGCTGGAACAATATTGACCTATGAACTGGTGCTGCTACAATTGACTAAGACCGAAGTTGTGTCGGATTGCCATTAGAGCAGAGGAGGGGAAGAAAAAAAATACATTTTTGAAAATAAGCATTAAATAAACATATTTGAATGTTATCTAACCAATAAACGTGGATTTTTTAAAGAATATTTTTTTCAAGGACCAATAAACGTGGATTTTTTAAAGAATATTTTTTTCAAGGACCAATAAACGTGGATTTTTTAAAGAATAGTTTTTTCAAGGACCAACGTGGATTTTTTAAAGAATATATTTTTCAAGGACCAACAAACGTGGATTTTTTAAATAATATTTTTTTCAAGGACCAATAAACGTGGATTTTTTAAAGAATATTTTTTCAAGAACCAATAAACGTGGATTTTTTAAATTATATTTTTTCAAGGATCAATAAACGTGGATTTTTTAAATAATATTTTTTCAAGGACCAATAAACGTGGATTTTTTAAATAATATTTTTTCAAGGACCAAATAAACGTGGATTTTTTAAATAATATTTTTCAAGGACCTTTCGATAAATAAACGTGGATTTTTTAAATAATATTTTTCAAGGACCTTTCGATAAATAAACGTGGATTTTTTAAATAATATTTTTCAAGGACCTTTCGATAAATAAACGTGGATTTTTTAAAGAATATTTTTTCAAGGATTAATAAAGATTACTTTTTCAAGGATCCAAAACTCAATAAACGTGGATTTTTTAAAGAATATTTTTTCAAGCATCAAAAGACAAACAAAACGAGGATTTTTTTAGAAGATTACTTTTTTCAAGGATCAAAGGACCAATGAACGTGAATTTTTTTAAAATATTACTTTTTCAAAGGACCAAAGGACAAATAAACGTGGATTTTTTAAAGAATATTTTTCAAAAATCAAGGGACAATTCGACCTAGATACTTGTAAATAGAGCCTTAAAACAGTGGGAAGTGTTGCTCTGTAGATAAGCAGGAGGGAGCATCTTTAGACCAGATGGAGAGAGACTCAATTCACTAGATAGAGAAAGGCTGACGCTCAGGGAGTCAGCTCGTCCATTGAGACTCCCTGAGCGTCAGCTCGTTTATTGAGACTCCCTGAGCTTCAGCACGTCTATTGAGATTCTCTGAGCGTCAGCTCGTCTTTACAGACTTCCCGAGCTTCAGTTCGTCTATTAAGACTCCCTGGCCTTCAGCTCGCCCATTGAGACACCCTGAGCGTAAGCTCGTCTATTGTGACTCCCAGAGGCTTCACCACGTCTTTAGAGAATCTTTGGACTACAGCTCGTCTATTGAGACTTCCAGAACAAGAGCTCGTCTATAGAGACCCCTTCTGACTCATCTATAAAGTTTCAGGCCGATTCGTATATAAAGACTGCCTGCGGCTTGTCTATAGATTTGTCTTCGTCGAAAAAACGCTCTTCCCAGCTGCTCTATAAAGACGTTCGGGAGAAAATTTATATATCTGACATACATATATATGTATGTATGCATGTGTGTGTTCTTTATGAAGCAACGTTAGTATTTTTTAATAAATATGTTTTTTTAATTTTTGTTAATTAAAACTTTAATATGCTGTTGTATCAGCAAGCAACTAAAAAGCTTTAAGTTGAAAGTTAATTTAAAACTTAATTTAAAAGTGTAAATAAATAAACTTTAGAGGTTTTATACGGCTTTTGTTTACTTAGGCATGTGTACATCTGAAAGAGGGGGGGGGGGTGGAGGAAGAGGTAGCGAGTTCCAAACTAATTAAAAAACTGACTTTATCTATCATTTACAAAGTGGATTTATTTCCGAGAAAAAAATGTTAACCACATAGTTATGTTTCTTCGGAAGCCGGTCTATTAAATGACATATTTACATGGAATTTATTTCAATTGTAAGAATATGTCTTCGGTATCGTAGAGTGATTCATAAGCTGTTGGTGATAAAATTAATAGGAAAGCAAGGTGTTTGCGACTGGGAAAACTAATTAAATTCTGGGTGTGGGAAAAAAATTACAAATACATAAATCGGAAAAACAAGGATATTTTAAGAAAATATTTTTATGGAGACAAGTTTTTTATTGTCCGTAATGAAATCCTTAAAAATGGAAAAAAAAACTCAGATTGGTCTGTTGGTACCTTCAGAAATTTTTATTAAAAGTCCATCCGATTATTGTTCTTTAGGTACTTGAAAATATATTATTAAAAAAATAAAAATTAATGTCTTAAAAGACCTTCAACAAAATTATTTAAATCCAAAATTTATGCCTCGAAAAAATATTCTTAAAAATCCAAAATATATTTTTTATAAAAATTTTGAATTTTTGAAATTTTGCATAAAATTAAATTTTCAAACGAAAAAATGGCAAAAATATCTCTCTTTTTGTCCACATTAACAAATTTCTTTAATACAGATAATCCATTTTTTTTTTTGTTCTCTTGTGGCTTTTATTGTTCATTTCTTTGGTGTTGTGGCAAAATCTCAAAACAGAAAAACATAACGAAAACATGTCACAAAAAAAAGAGCGAAAGCTTTTTTTGTGGTGTTTAACTAATGCTCTCAGACATAAACTTTTTGCACTGCAACCTTTAGCCATTGCAAAAGGCAAAAAAAAAGAGATGAAGACAAAGGCAAAAACACAAAACCTCAATCTCATTAGAAAGAAATTTCTTAGAAAGCCACTAATAAAAAGGTTATCTGCTTGGTTTTGTTGAATTGCTAAAAACATTTAACTGCTCAATTTGATAAAATGTCCTTTGAGGTGAGAGATTGGTGTTGTGTTGGCAGGGATTTCACACATTTTAGCTTTCATAAGCATTTGTGGCTTTTGAACTCGAGAAGGAGAATTTTTTTTTGGGGTTATGAAGGCAATGGCGGCGAGGGAAAGGAGTCTTTAAAGATGACGAGCTGAAGACGAGCAAAAGAGAGTCTCCATATACTACCTAAAGTAATTTCTATAAATTAACTGATGGGAATCTTTATAGAAGAGCTCTGGAAGTCGCCTTTTATAGCTGGAGTTCGTCTCATTTTATAGATGAGCTGCTGGAGGTCGTATCTATAAACGAGCTCCAGAACTCGTCTATTGAGACGACCTCCAGAACTCGTCCATTAAGACGACCTATAGAGCTAGTCAATAAGAGACGACCTCCAGCAGCTGGTGGTCGTCTTTTATAGACGAGCTGCTGGAGTTCGTCTCTTATAGACGAGCTGCTGGAGGTCGTCTCTTGTGACGAGCTGCTGGAGGTCGTCTCTTATAGGCGAGCTGCTGGAGGTCGTCTCTTATAGACGAGCTGCTGGAGGTCGTCTCTTATAGACGAGCTACTGGAGGTCGTCTTTTATAGACGAGCTGCTGGAGGTCGTCTTTTATAGACGAGCTGCTGGAGGTTGTCTCTTAAAGACGATCTACTGGAGGTTGTCTTTTATAGACGAGCTACTGGAGGTCGTCTTTTATAGACGAGCTGCTGGAGGTCGTCTCTTATAGACGAGTTGCTGGAGATCGTCTTTTATAGACGAGCTCTGGAGGTGGTCTCTATAGACGAGCTGGTCGTCGTCTATTATAGACGAGCTGGTCGTCGTCTTATAGACGAGCTGGTCGTCGTCTTATAGACGAGCTGGTCGTCGTCTTATAGACGAGCTGGTCGTCGTCTTATAGACGAGCTGGTCGTCGTCTCTTATAGACGAGCTCTGGAGGTCGTCTCTTATAGACGAACTCCAGAGAGGTCGTCTCTATAGACGAGCTCCAGAGAGGTCGTCTCTATAGACGAGCTCCAGAGAGGTCGTCTCTATAGACGAGCTCCAGAGAGGTCGTCTCTATAGACGAGCTCCAGAGAGGTCGTCTCTATAGACGAGCTCCAGAGAGGTCGTCTCTATAGACGAGCTCCAGAGAGGTCGTCTCTATAGACGAGCTCCAGAGAGGTCGTCTCTATAGACGAGCTCCAGAGATGTCGTCTCTATAGACGAGCTCCAGAGAGGTCGTCTCTATAGACGAGCTCCGGAGAGGTCGTCTCTATAGACGAGCTCCGGAGAGGTTGTCTCTATAGACGAGCTCCAGAGAGGTCGTCTCTATAGACGAGCTCCGGAGAGGTCGTCTCTATAGACGAGCTCCGGAGAGGTCGTCTCTATAGACGAGCTCCGGAGAGGTCGTCTCTATAGACGAGCTCCAGAGAGGTCGTCTCTATAGACGAGCTCCGGAGAGGTCGTCTCTATAGATGAGCTCCAGAGAGGTTGTCTCTATAGACGAGCTCCAGAGAGGTCGTCTCTATAGATGAGCTCCAGAGAGGTTGTCTCTATAGACGAGCTCCGGAGAGGTCGTCTCTATAGACGAGCTCTGAACGTCGTCTCTATAGACAAGCTCTGGAGGTCGTCTCTATAGACGAGTTCTGGATGTAGTCTCTATAGACGAGCTCTGGAGGTAGTCTCTTTAGCGGAACTGCTGGAGGTCGTCTCTTATAGGCGAGCTGCTGGAGGTCGTCTCTATAGACGAGCTCTGGAGGTCGTCTCCAGAGACGAGCTCTGGAGGTCGTCTCCATAGACGAGCTCTGGAGGTCGTCTCTATAGACGAGCTCTGGAGGTCGTCTCCAGAGACGAGCTCTGGAGGTCGTCTCCATAGACGAGCTCTGGAGGTCGTCTCTATAGACGAGCTCTGGAGGTCGTCTCTATAGACGAGCTCTGGAGGTCGTCTCTATAGACGAGCTCTGGAGGTCGTCTCTATAGACGAGCTCTGGAGGTCGTCTCTATAGACGAGCTCTGGAGGTCGTTTTTTATAGACGGAGGTCGTCCTTTATAGATGACCTGAAGAGAAGCCATCTTTATAGACGTCTTGGAAAGAGTCGTCATATTCAACATATCTCTCTACTTAACTCGAAGTCAATCTATTTCCCATTTGTAAAGGAGCTTTCAGTTTTTGTTTGTTTGTACATTTTTCCTTGACTACATTTCTACATTTCTCACTCATAACGTTTACCTTGGACACACACCTTCTTCCTTACTACCTTTGTATAACATAACTTTGTAATAGAATGTTTTGAAGAAACAAATTCCAACACTCGAACGTCGTTGTCGAACACCATCAATAAGAAATCAATAAAGAAAGAAATTAAAAAAACAACAACAACAACAATAGAATAAAATAAATTCAATTTTTTTCCTTTCAATCGATGCTGATGAACAGTTTGTTGGAATCGTTCCTGCTAAAAATACCGACAACCTTTCAAAATGAGGAAATATTTTCAAATACAATAAAAAAAATATTGCTTGCCATTGTTAAACGAAAAATGAAAACAATAATGCATTTATGGCATATTTTTTATTGAATTAAAACCTTAGAGTGGCAGAATTTTTAATTAAGGGAAATAAATAAAAATAAGAAGTTATATTTTCTACTGAAACTTTTTGATTGAAATGTGACAGAAGCTTTCAGAATTTTTCACGCCGCAATGTGGATTTTCCTTAAATTGGGCATTTAAATATTAAATTTTAAAAGGTTAACACTGAAAGTCATTGACCTATATTAACATTTATTTTTAATTATTTTTTTTTTAATTTATATATATTATTTTGAAAAATAAAATTATGATAGGGCATATGGGGCTAAAGAGGTATTATCTGTCAATTGGAACTAAATCAATAAAAAAAATAGAAATAGGTTATACAATATGTCATCTGACTATATCTTACGGAATATGCTTCGTTTTTAAATACAAAAAAAAAAAAAAAAAACATACCAAACAAAAAATACACCTTAAATATCCTGCCCACGTCCCATGACAGCCCAAGACTTTCACATCCTCCACTTGATAACAAAGCAAAACAAAAACATTTTTTTCTCAAATAAATTGCTTTACAATTCAAAAAATATGTAATGTTATTTATAAAGATTTATCACACACACACCTACGCATGGTATGCTCCCACACACACACACCTACAATCATTGTGGTTTTCCAAAGAATTCTCCACAATAAAATGCAATCAGATTGTTTATCATATTAAATATTCTCTAGATTGTCAGATATTTCTTTATTTTCAGAAAATGCAAAAAATCAACAAGTTGAAAATTTGAAGCTGTGAAAAAAGGATTTATTTTTATTCTTGTTCGGCAATTGGAATTGATTGTCAGAATTTAATATTTTATGCAAGAAAATATATTTTTTTTTTTTATAATTTTTTTGTGACACTTGTTTTTGAATAACAAGTGAATAAATCAGATTTTATCCGAGCAATAGTCTGAAATTAAAAAAATTAAATTTTTTAAAAATCAAAATTTTGTTATTTTTTTGAAAATGTTTCAGGGACTTAGATATTCTTTGCTGATTTTTATAAATATTTTTCAAAAGGCCTCCGGAAAAATGTGTGTTTTCTTAAACTTTTTTTTATTAATTTTTTATTGGCCTTAAAACTTTATCAAGTGATTCCAAAAATCTGGACTTTCAAAAACGTTTTTCAAGGACTTTCAGGACCTTCATAATTTTGAAGAATATATTTAATGGTCCCCTATCAAAAATCTTAAATTAAACAAGTAAAAAAGCAGTAAGTTCGGCCAGGCCGAATTTTGAATACCCTCCACCATTTAGAACAAATTTAGAAATTTTCAAAAAAAAAAAAAAAAAATAATAATAATAATAATTAAATAAATAGATAAATGAAATAAAATGCGTTAAAAATTAAAATCTTGAAAATAACGAATATAGGAAATCGCCCTTATATTGGGGTCTACACGAAGACATGGACCTGCATAGCCAACTTTTGTCATTGTCGCGAATATTATCGCGAAAATATTCTGGAGGGTGTATTATTGCCTTGGGCACGCAAACATTCCAACAGGACTCAGCACCATAACACTCAGCACGCGCCACCCAAGAATGGTTACAAAATGAGGTCCCTCGCTTCCAGCTCACAATGACGACCAATCCGTTGGACTATTGTGTTTGGATTTTTTTGGAAAGCAAGGTTGGCAATAAAAAACCAAAGTGTTGATCTCCTCAATCAAGCGCTTTGCCGGTAATGGGCCAAAATACCGCAGAGCAACATTCGGGCAACGTGTGACGGTTTCATTGGCCGTTTGAAGGCCATAATTCGTGCCAAAGGTGACCAATTCGAACAAATCTAAATTTATTCTAAAATTTGATGCTATGTCCGACATTTTTTGCTTTTATTCAATAAAATTTAGTTTTTTTATTTTGTTGAGTTTTTTATCTCACCCTGTAAATTATTTATCTGAATTTTCTTGAAGAAAAAAAAAAAAAAAAAAAACAATTCTATAAAAATCCGATATGTGAAAAAACTTTAAATATTCAAATGTTTTGGCCAATTAAAATAAAAATCTTAAAAATTTCATAGTTTTTGACCAAGAGTCCCTAAAACTTTTTCTGGTACGTCCTGTTGAAATGATTGTGGAGTTTTCTACTATTTTTTTTCCAAAGATCTAATTAAAAATTGCGTATTTTTACAGAATTTTTAATGGGGAATCGAATTGATGGCAAGAATCGATTTGTTAATATTTTTATATCCTACAACACTATGTGTTGGGGTTTATAAATTTGATTGGGCCAAAAATAATGTAACACCTCGAAATATTGGTTTCCCCACATAGGAAAGTATATATGGATCTTCCTATCTCGCCGAGATGAGTCGATTGTCCGATCTAGCTATGTATGTCCGTCCCGCCCTCTGTCCATGTTAAGTTGTAATCAAGTTACAGGTCGCAATTATGAACCGATCCTCACAAAATTGAAAATATAGTTGGGGTTATGGTCAGAATAGAACCCTATTGACTTTGGAGATAATCGCACGGTATTTAGGGTTTAAAATGGACCAAAACTGAAAAAATTTTGCAGTTGCTCTCTAAAATAGACCCTAACATTTATGTAAGAAAATAGGAAGATGTTTACTAAACCGCGAATATTTTCAAACCCAGCCAAATCACAAATACATTCCTTCCTACCATTACAGTGATGCTAATAGCCATGAAATCGGATATATAGCAAAATAGGTACAATATACATGTAAAAGAATTGATCTTTTTTATTCTCCTTATAAATCAAGGACCGCTGGGCCGATTTTCACAATTACCATCAATTCGGAATTGTCTCTTGACATAAAACGATTAAATTTAAGATTAAATTTAAATTTAAAATCGCTGAAAAATATACCAATAAAAAAAGTGAATATCTTTTGTCGAATATTTTCAATTTTTGTCATATTTTTTATCGCATGCGATTTTTTCAATGTGACTTACAATTTTGAATTGTAAATTTTCTAAATTTTCTAAATTTTTACACCCCACAACACTACGATTTGAGGGTATTATATGCATATCGAAATTATCGTCGGATCCTGACGAAATTTTTCAAGGGGGTAGGGTTAGATTCAGAATTAAAGCCTATTGTTCTTAAGATGTGCATTTAGAGGGGCAAATGAACTAATTTTTTTTTTTTTAATTTTGTAGTCGTTCTATGGGCCAGAATTGAAAACTAATCGACATGGAATTTCGCATCAGAAGAGGGTTAATTACAGGGAATTACAGGGAAGAAGTCTAGCATTTTGGATGACCATTGGAATTTTATTTAGTTGTAAAATGGACCACAACTTTCGTGTGAAATTGTTTTGAATTAACAACACTACGGAGTGCGTAAATATTGGCCAAATTCTCCGGGTCAAAAAACTAAGGGTAACCTCTGGGCAGGGCTCTTTGACATTAGTTCAAAAACGAAATCTTCCAAAATGGATTTGGATATAAGGGGACTTCGATCATATTGTGGTGTTGTAGGGTATCACATGGTCGGCCCCGCACGACTATAGCCTCTGCTTACTTGTTTATAACTATTTTCTTACAGTTCCTGAAAAAAAAAAAAACGTGGAATCTTTAAGAATTGTAAGATTTCTTACAAGCATATCCCGGCACAAAAATTGGATTTTTAAAGAAAATTTTGTGATAAAAATATTATTAAAATCGTGTTTTTTGAGAAAAATAATAATAAATAACAAGTAAAAAAGGCGGGGCCGATCATTGAATACCCTTCATCATTTGGATTGAATTTGGCATTAAAAAAAAAAAAAAAATAAATAAATAAATAAGTAAATAAAATCCGTTTAAAAATGCTGTTAAAGTCTTAAAAATACCGAATGTAGCCGTTATATTAGGGTCTATACGACGACGTGGACTTGCAGAGACAACGTCTATCATAAGTTGATACAGTATTTAAATTCGAAACTTAAAAAAAATCAATGAATAATGTAGCTAAAATCATCAAAATACCGAATATAGCGAGGTACCGTTATATGGGGGCTATACTAAAACGTGGGCTTCATTGGCCAATTTCCTAAAGTCCGGACGGTCATCGCTAAATCGACATCGAATTTTATGCTGATCAAAATGTAAAAATGTATATTTCGAGGTGTTACTGTGGTGAAGGGTAGAAAAAGCTGTATGTTTGGTCGGGCCGAACTTTGAATCCCCTTCACCATTTCGAACTATTTTCTCAATTTTCAAAAAAAAAAAATAAATAAATAAATAAATAAATAAATAAAATAAAATCCGTTAGAAATTCTGTTAAAATCTTAAAAATACCAAATCTTATATTAGGGTCTATACGACGACGTGGACCTGCATAGGCAACTTTTGTCATAAGCCATTACAGTATTCAAATGCAAAACTTGAAAAAATCGATAAATAATGTAGCTAAAATCATCAAAATACCGATTATCGGCATGTGCCGTTATAAACGAAGACGTGGATCTGCACAGACAATTTCTGTCATAGGCTGTTATATCCATTACGAACTTCAAATACCAAATTTGAAACAATTCCGGTGAATAATGTCGCAAAGATCATCAAAATACCGGGGGGTACCGTTAAATGGGGGCTATGTGAAAACGTGGACCTACATGACATGACGTGGACTCCATTTACGAACTTAACCGGTCTACTGGCAAAATAAACATATGTGCAAAATTTCAGCCTTCTATCTCAATTTGTTCGAAAGATACCGTGATTACAACAGACAGACAGCCAGACGGACATTGATAAATCGACATAGAATTTTACGTTGATCAAGAATATATATACTTTGTTGGGTCTGACATGAGTATTTCGAGGAGTTACAAACGGAATGACAAAATTAATATACCCTCCATAGTATGGTGGAGGGTATAATAAGATATTTAATTTCAAGGACCTTATAAAAATTGCTATTGTTTTTAAAGAAAGAATTTAACCGTGAAATATTTGAATAACTTATTTTTTCAAACGACCGGTCACAATTTTGTTAAAAAATCTCTTTTTGACAAAAAATATATTTTTGGATTTTTAAGAAAAAAAAAAATTGACGACCTTTTGAGAACAACCGACCATCTGACCGAATGGAGGTCACGCTGAAAATCCATGGTTAAAAAATTATTTCAATAGTCAAAAATCGTAAATATTTAGTTAATTTTTTTAACTGATTTTTAAGAAAAAAAATGTGTAGGATCTCCTTGCAAAAAATTAAATATATATTTTTTTTAACACAAATTGCAGGTTTAAAATATGTCGTCAAAAAATCGTGATATTTATACCCTACACCACATAGTGGTAAGGGTATTATGTCTTTGTGCATTTGTTTGTAACATGGAGAAGGAAACGAGATAGACCCATACTTACTTTTGAGAACCTTCATAGAATCACTTTCTGAGTCGATTTATGCATGTCAGTCCGTCTGTCCGTCCGTATGTCCGTCCGTCCGTCTGTCCGTCCGTCCGTCTGTCCATGTATTCTTGTGACAGGTTGCATTTATTATCCGATTGAGATGAAATTTTCCAAACAATATTTTTTTGGCCCAAGGACGAACCCTATTGAAATTAGTGAGAATCGGATCAAAGTTAGATATAGCTCCCATATATATCTTCATCCGATTTCGGGTTAAATGTGCACCAAATGTCCACTATCAGTCCAAATTACCTGAATTTTGGCACACCCAACCGAGTTCGGCCTAGAAGCAAGTATATTAAATTTGGAGAAAATCGGTTCAGATATAGCTATAGCTCCCATATATATCTTTCATCCGATTTGATCTTTAAGTCCCTCATATTCCTACTATGCACTCCACAGCCGTGATATTTGGTACCAGGTATAAGATGGAGCACAGAAATAGCTGTTTGTAATTTTATCGAAATCGGTTCAGATTTGGATATAGCTCCCATATATATCTTCATCCGATTTCGGGTTAATTGTGCACCAAATGGCCGATATAAGTCCAAATGGCCCGAATTTTGGCACATGTGACCGAGATTAGCCTTAAAGCAAATACAACAAATTTGGAGAAAATCGGTTCAGAAACAGCTATAGCTCCCATATATATGTTTTATCCGATTTGGTGTTTAAGCCTCTCACATTCGTAATATGCACTCCACAAGAATGATATTTGGTACCAGATATAAGATACAGCCCAGAAATAGCTGTTTGTAATTTTATCGAAATCGGTTCAGATTTGGATATAGCTCCCATATATATCTTCATCCGATTTCGGGTTAATTGTGCACCAAATGACCGATATAAGTCCAAATGGCCCGAATTTTGGCACATGTGACCGAGATTAGCCTTAAAGCAAATACAACAAATTTGGAGAAAATCGGTTCAGAAACAGCTATAGCTCCCATATATATGTTTTATCCGATTTGGTGTTTAAGCCTCTCACATTCGTAATATGCACTCCACAAGAATGATATTTGGTACCAGATATAAGATACAGCCCAGAAATAGCTGTTTGTAATTTTATCGAAATCGGTTCAGATTTGGATATAGCTCCCATATATATCTTCATCCGATTTCGGGTTAATTGTGCACCAAATGACCGATATAAGTCCAAATGGCCCGAATTTTGGCACATGTGACCGAGATTAGCCTTAAAGCAAATACAACAAATTTGGAGAAAATCGGTTCAGAAACAGCTATAGCTCCCATATATATGTTTTATCCGATTTGGTGTTTAAGCCTCTCACATTCGTAATATGCACTCCACAAGAATGATATTTGGTACCAGATATAAGATACAGCCCAGAAATAGCTGTTTGTAATTTTATCGAAATCGGTTCAGATTTGGATATAGCTCCCATATATATCTTCATCCGATTTCGGGTTAATTGTGCACCAAATGGCCGATATAAGTCCAAATGGACTGAATTTTAGTACATCGGACCAAATTCAGCCTAGAAGCAAGTATATCAAATTTAGTGACAATCGGTTCAGATATAGATATAGCAACCATATATATGTTTCATCCGATTTAGTGTTTTAGTCCCTTACATTCGTAATATTCACTCCACAACCGTGATATTTGGTACCAGGTATTAGATGAAGCACAGGAATAGCTGTTTTAAATTATATCGAAATCGGTTCAGATTTGGATATAGCTCCCATATATATCTTCATCCGATTTCGGGTAAAATGTGCACTAAATGGTCAATATCAGCCCAAATCACCTGAATTTTCGTACATAAGACCGAATTCAGTCTAGAAGCTAATACGTCAAATTTGCAGGAACCCGGTTCAGAGATAGCTATAGATCGTAAAATGCACGATAGAATTAGATAGATTTTGATTTTGTACCAAATATCTCATAGAGCTTTGAAATGCCCTGTATAAACCCTTTTACGAGAGCTCTACTTAATATGCATAGTGGTGTAGGGTATCATATAGTCGGCCCCGCCCGACTTTTGAGCTTTCCTTACTGGTTTTTTTTTTTAAATTTGTGCAAACCTTTTATAATAATTTTCAACTTGTTGTTTGCTTTTTCGAAAAATTGTCACTACTTTGAGACTATTTTGTTTTTCACTTCATTTAGAGCCTCTACCTTAATTACGTTTTAAATTTTCTAAATTTCTTTAAAAAAATATACCAAAAATTGTCTAGAACTTATCTCAATATCCGTTACATTTCTTTGTTGAGATCGGATCAATGAACGGCCGAAACAAATGAAAAGCCATTTGTTTTGACATGTAATTGATGATGGAGATTCGTAGAAATTCAAAGGAATGGAGTCGCCGTTTTTTGTCATCATCAACCAAAAAAAAAAAAAACATTGTTTCATTAGTCGCAAAAAAGAAAAGAAGTGAAATTGTCGATTAATGTTGAATGTTCAGGTAATGCCATTTAAAATTTTCTGCGAATTTCATTGTCACAAAAGAAAGCCGTTTTAATTTATTTGCAATTACAATGGAGGCGAGAAAACCGTTTGAAATTTGAAATTCATGTCAAGTGACATTTAGCGGGACAAGAGACTGATAAAAAAAAAAATGACAGCAGCAGGAGTGGGGGAGGGGAGAGGCGGTCTAGCCAGCTTGCTCTATGAATTAATTATAACAATTAATAATGGCCAAGCAAAAAAAGGGGGAAAAAACTTGACATGAATTGGCTAAAAAAAAGGCGGAGCAAACGTTTATCTGAAATGGTCAGCAGTTGAGTGGAGTACCCCAAAGTGAATTGAGAGATTTAAAACGTGTATTTGATTTTTTAAATTATTTCGATTTTTTTTTTCTTTTTTGTGAAGGTCATAATGAAATTATTGAATAATTTCAATACAAAATTAGCGAAATATCGAAAAAATGCCAAGAAATTTTCAAAGAATATTTCCACTAACGTCGGCACCAGGTAAGTTTGCAGCAACTGTCAGCAACTTGTCTTCTTTCTTCTTATTTTTCTCTCCTGGCCATTCGAATGAATTTGAATAATGGATTTTATGCAAATGATTTTGAAAATTTTTACACACGAATGGCTACAAATGTCGCCACAATGAGTGGCCGAAAACAAACCAAAATTTCAAATCGATTTTTCTTCTCTTTAAAAATCTATAAATAAAAGTTTTAAATAAGAAATTATCCCTTCTTCTTTTGTTTCAAACATTTGTGGCTTTTTTGGACAACAATACAAACACGTACACACTCACAAACACACTCTTACACTCACATACAAATAAAAACCACAAATTTATTCAATTTAGTTTGACTACTTCGCATAATGACGGTTTGGCATCCATGAAATTACCTGTCACCCGGCCGCAGGCTTTACGAATGCAAATAATTAGCGATTCAGACCACTACCATTCGTATTTCACCTCAAGGACCGATGTACCGAACAATGAGGAATATTTGGAAAAGCCAACGAGTAAGTTGTTTGTCTCTCTCTCTTCCTCTCTGACCATTGTCATGATTGTTGTTGTTATTGTTGCTGATGGAATTTCTGTGTCCCTTAGAATTTCTGCAGAAAGCCACGAAAGATAATTTTATGTATGAAGGTCATTTTCACGAGGCCGTGGGCAAAAGTAAGTAAAAAGTTATGTGTATACACATGTATGTGTATTTGTGTATGTGTGAACTCAAATTATTTGGAACGAGGGGTTTTTAAAGCCGGAAAGCCGGAGGTGTCTATGGATGAGCTCTGGAAGCCATCTTTATAGACGAGCTCTGGAAGGAGGTCGTCTCTATAGACAAGCAGGAGGTCGTCTTCTATACACGAGCTCCAGAGAGGTCGTCTTCTATAGACGAGCTCCAGAGAGGTCGTCTTCTATAGACGAGCTCCAGAGAGGTCGTCTTCTATAGACGAGCTCCAGAGAGGTCGTCTTCTATACGAGCTCCAGAGAGGTCGTCTTTATAGACGAGCTCCAGAGAGGTCGTCTTTTATAGACGAGCTCCAGAGAGGTCGTCTTTTATAGACGAGCTCCAGAGAGGTCGTCTTTTATAGACGAGCTCCAGAGAGGTCGTCTCTATAGACGAGCTCCAGAGAGGTCGTCTTCTATAGACGAGCTCCAGAGAGGTCGTCTTCTATAGACGAGCTCCAGAGAGGTCGTCTTCCATAGACGAGCTCCAGAGAGGTCGTCTTCTATAGACGAGCTCCAGAGGTCGTCTTTTATAGACGAACTCCAGAGGTCGTCTTTTATAGACGAGCTCCAGAGAGGTCCTCGTCTTTTATAGACGAGCTCCAGAGAGGTCGTCCTTTATAGAGGAGCTCCAGATAGGCCGTCCTTTATAGAGGAGCTCCAGAGAGGTCGTCCTTTATAGACGAGCTCCAGAGAGGTCGTCCTTTATAGACGAGCTCCAGAGAGGTCGTCTTTTATAGACGAGGTCGTCTTCTATAGACGAGCTCCAGCGAGGTCGTCTTCTATAGACGAGCTCCAGCGAGGTCGTCTTCTATAGACGAGCTCCAGAGAGGTCGTCCCTATAGACGAGCTACAGCTGGTCTATAAGGCCATGTCCCTTTTAGACGCCCTTCAGCTCCTCTATAAGGGTCATGGCCTTTTCGCCGGCCTTCAGCTCCTCTATAAGGGCCATGGCCCTTTTCGCCGGCCTTCAGCTCCTCTATAAGGGCCATGGCCCTTTTCGCCGGCCTTCAGCTCCTCTATAAGGGCCATGGCCCTTTTCGCCGTCCTTCAGCTCCTCTATAAGGGCCATGTCCCTTTCAGACGCGATTCAGCTCGTCCAAGAGCCATGTCCCTTTCAGACGCGCTTCAGCTCGTCTATACGGGCCATGACCCTTTCAGACGCCCTGCAGCTGGTCTATAAGGGCCATGTACCTTTCAGACGCCCTGCAGCTGGTCTATAAGGTCCATGTACCTTTCAGACGCACTGCAGCTCGTCTATAAGGGCCATGTCCCTTTCAGACGCCCTGCAGCTCGTCTATAAGGGCCATGTCCCTTTCAGACGCCCTGCAGCTCGTCTATAAGGGCCATGTCCCTTTCAGACGCCCTGCAGCTCGTCTATAAGGGCCATGTCCCTTTCAGACGCCCTGCAGCTCGTCTATAAGGGCCATGTCCCTTTCAGACGCCCTGCAGCTCGTCTATAAGGGCCATGTCCCTTTCAGACGCCCTGCAGCTCGTCTATAAGGGCCATGTCCCTTTCAGACGCCCTGCAGCTCGTCTATAAGGGCCATGTCCCTTTCAGACGCCCTGCAGCTCGTCTATAAGGGCCATGTCCCTTTCAGACGCCCTGCAGCTCGTCTATAAGGGCCATGTCCCTTTCAGACGCCCTGCAGCTCGTCTATAAGGGCCATGTCATTTTCAGACGCCCAGCAGCTCGTCTATAAGAGCCATGGGTCTTTCCGACGGCCATCTGCTCGTCTTAGGGGCCATGGCCCGTATAAGACGGTCTTAAGTTCGTCTACTCTCGTCTCTTTGCCTTTTTCTATTTTTTCCAGTTCTTCTAATCGCCCAATGTTTTGCCATGATGCCAGTGCGTGGAGTAACATCCTCTCATCCACGCTATTTGTCCTTCTCCTGGACTCATATTCGAACCATTTACTGTTTGATTTTCATCACCTGCAGTGCTGTGGATTCCATAATAGCTGTTTACAAAGTTCTAAATGCACCGATAACATTTAACAATATTGGTAAGCAGAAAAAAATTAAAAGCAACTTCAAAACTTTCCGAACATTTGAATTTTCCTATTTTAAAAAAATTGAAAACTAATCGCCTTGCTTGTTCCATTTTCACTCCATTTAATTCCATTTCGTTCGCAACGCCATCCAGAACCAATGATTTTTCGCATTGCCATTCTAATTGTTTGTGTGAGCGCCTTAAATTTGGCTCGCAAATGGCCGGAACTAATGGTGCAGTGGCACAGCCTGGAGCAGCAGCTACCTGAGTACAGTTCACAAAAGGAGAAACGTCGCATGGCAGATAAGATACGAATGGTCTTCTTTGTCGGGATGATATTGTCGCTGGGTAAGTGTTCCTTTTGTTTTGTTGTGACTTCTTGGAATCGAGACATTGCGAGACATTCGCCCAATGATAAATGAAAAGAGATTTACACTTTTCGCATCCTCTCTATCTATCTCTCCTTGCTTTTGAAAAGTTCAAAAGTCTTTCAAATGGAAAGCCGTAATGATTCTGTGTTTTTCCCGTTTAAAATGTCGTTTGTTTTAGATTTTGGCTTTGTGTAAATAATAGTCAAAGATTTATTGCTTTCGGTTGATATTTTCAAAGTATTTATTTGAACGTTGGGCGCCACAGGCCATGGGATATATTTTATCTATGGCCTTATGAGAAGACCATTATTTAAGGATTTAAAATTGCGTTGTGTTGTTTTAATAAATGGACAAACATATTATCGCTTGTAATCAGTAATTCGAAAGCAATGATGATGATTGTTTCCCATTTTCGTAAAAAAAAGTTCAGTGACATAATTTACGTTGGGAATGAGGTCTTGTAAATTACGAACAAAAAATTATTACAAGAAAAACTTAGTAGATTTTTAAAGCGACCCATAACCGTGGACTTAAAAAAAAGATATTTGTTCTAGGACCAAAAAAGTTGGATTTTTAAAGAATATTTTTTCCAAGGACCAAAAGGTCAATGAACGTGGATTTTTTAAAGAATATTTTTTCAGGGACCAAAAGACCAATAAACGTGGATTTTTTAAAGACCAATAAACGTAGAGTTTTTAAAGAATATTTTTTCAGGGACCAAAAGACCAATAAACGTGGATTTTTTAAAGACCAATAAACGTAGAGTTTTTAAAGAATATTTTTTCAGGGACCAAAAGACCAATAAACGTGGATTTTTTAAAGACCAATAAACGTAGAGTTTTTAAAGAATATTTTTTCAGGGACCAAAAGACCAATAAACGTGGATTTTTTTAAAGAATATTTTTTCAAGGACCCAAAGGACAAATAAACGTGGATTTTTTAAAGAATATTTTTTCAAGGAACAAAACGTGGATTTTTTTAAAGAATATTTTTTCAAGGACCCAAAGGACAAATAAACGTGGATTTTTTAAAGAATATTTTTTCAAGGAACAAAACGTGGATTTTTTAAAGAATATTTTTTCAAGGAACAAAACGTGGATTTTTTAAAGAATATTTTTTCAAGGAACAAAACGTGGATTTTTTAAAGAATATTTTTTCAAGGAACAAAACGTGGATTTCAAGGACCAAAAGACCAATAAACGTGGATTTGTTAAAGAATATTTTTTCCAAGGACCAAAAGACCAATAAACGTGGATTTTTAAAGAATATTTTTTCCAAGGACCAAAAGACCAATAAACGTGGATTTTTAAAGAATATTTTTTCCAAGGACCAAAAGACCAATCAAAGTGGATTTTTAAAGAATATTCTTTTCAAGGACCAATAAACGTGGATTTTTTAAAGAATATTTTTTCCAAGGACCAAAAGACCAATCAAAGTGGATTTTTAAAGAATATTCTTTTCAAGGACCAATAAACGTGGATTTTTTAAAGAATATTTTTTCCAAGGACCAAAAGACCAATCAAAGTGGATTTTTAAAGAATATTCTTTTGAAGGACCAATAAACGTGGATTTTTTAAAGAATATTTTTTCCAAGGACCAAAAGACCAATCAAAGTGGATTTTTAAAGAATATTCTTTTCAAGGACCAATAAACGTGGATTTTTTAAAGAATATTTTTCCAAGGACCAAAAGACCAATCAAAGTGGATTTTTAAAGAATATTCTTTTCAAGGACCAATAAACGTGGATTTTTTAAAGAATATTTTTTCAAGGACCAATAAACGTGGATTTTTTAAAGAATATTTTTTCAAGGACAAAAAGACCAATGAACGTGGATTTTTTAAAGAATATTTTTTCAAAGACAAAAAGACCAATGAACGTGAATTTTTTAAAGAATATTTTTTCAAGGACAAAAAGACCAATGAACCTGGATTTTTTAAAGAATATTTTTTCAAGGAACAAAACGTGGATTTTTTTAAAGAATATTTTTTCAAGGACCCAAAGGACAAATAAACGTGGATTTTTAAAGAATATTTTTCAAGGAACAAAACGTGGATTTTTTAAAGAATATTTTTTCAAGGAACAAAACGTGGATTTTTAAAGAATATTTTTTCAAGGAACAAAACGTGGATTTTTAAAGAATATTTTTCAAGGAACAAAACGTGGATTTTTAAAGAATATTTTTCAAGGAACAAAACGTGGATTTCAAGGACCAAAAGACCAATAAACGTGGATTTGTTAAAGAATATTTTTTCCAAGGACCAAAAGACCAATAAACGTGGATTTTTAAAGAATATTTTTTCCAAGGACCAAAAGACCAATAAACGTGGATTTTTAAAGAATATTTTTTCCAAGGACCAAAAGACCAATCAAAGTGGATTTTTAAAGAATATTCTTTTCAAGGACCAATAAACGTGGATTTTTTAAAGAATATTTTTTCCAAGGACCAAAAGACCAATCAAAGTGGATTTTTAAAGAATATTCTTTTCAAGGACCAATAAACGTGGATTTTTTAAAGAATATTTTTTCCAAGGACCAAAAGACCAATCAAAGTGGATTTTTAAAGAATATTCTTTTCAAGGACCAATAAACGTGGATTTTTTAAAGAATATTTTTTCCAAGGACCAAAAGACCAATCAAAGTGGATTTTTAAAGAATATTCTTTTCAAGGACCAATAAACGTGGATTTTTTAAAGAATATTTTTTCCAAGGACCAAAAGACCAATCAAAGTGGATTTTTAAAGAATATTCTTTTCAAGGACCAATAAACGTGGATTTTTTAAAGAATATTTTTTCAAGGACCAATAAACGTGGATTTTTTAAAGAATATTTTTTCCAAGGACCAAAAGACCAATGAACGTGGATTTTTTAAAGAATATTTTTTCAAGGACAAAAAGACCAATGAACCTGGATTTTTTAAAGAATATTTTTTCCAAGGACCAAAAGACCAATGAACGTGGATTTTTTAAAGAATATTTTTTCCAAGGACCAATAAACGTGGATTTTTAAAGAATATTTTTTCAAGGACCAAAAGACCAATAAACGTGGACTTTTTAAAGAATATTTTTTTCAAGGACCAAAAGACCAATAAACGTGGATTTTTTAAAGAATATTTTTTCAAGGACCAATAGAACGTGGATTTTTTAAAGAATATTTTTTCAAGTACCAATAGAACGTGGATTTTTTAAAGAATATTTTTTCAAGGACCAATAGAACGTGGATTTTTTAAAGAATATTTCTTCAGGGACCAATAGAACGTGGATTTTTTAAAGAATATTTTTTCAAGGACCAATAGAACGCGGATTTTTTAAAGAATATTTCTTCAGGGACCAATAGAACGTGGATTTTTTAAAGAATATTTTTTCAAGGACCAATAGAACGTGGATTTTTTAAAGAATATTTCTTCAGGGACCAATAGAACGTGGATTTTTTAAAGAATATTTTTTCAAGGACCAATAGAACGTGGATTTTTAAAGAATATTTTTCCAAGGACCAATAAACGTGGATTTTTAAAGAATATTTTTTCCAAGGACCAAAAGACCAATAAACGTGGATTTTTTAAGGACCTTCAGACCAATACACTTGTTATTTTTAAGAGATAATTTTTTCAAGGACCAGAAGACCAATAAAGAATATTTGTTCAAGGACCAATAAATGTAGATTTTTTAAAGAATAGATTTTTTATATTTTTAGACCTGAAGAAATAAACGTGGGTTTTTTAAAGATTTTTTTTCTAGGACCAATAAACCTGGGTTTTTAAAGATTTTTTTCTAGGACCAATAGACCAATAAACCTGGGTTTTTAAAGATTTTTTTCAAGGACCAAAGACAAAAAAAAACATGGATTTTTTAGAGATTATTTTTTTAAAGGACCAAAAGACCAATAAAGAATATTTTTTCAAGGACCATGTTTTTCAAAAAATATGTTTTCAAGCACTAATAAACGTGGATTTACGAATTCTCATACTACCAAAATTTCCAATTTCTACCTCTATCCGTTTTACTTATTCCATGGATTACATTTTTATTACCTTTACGACATTTTTTTTATAGCTTCTGTCATTTCGCCTGGGCTTTGAATCAGCCACTCAATCAGTTACTGAAATATCTTCAAAATACATGTTTTGAAATGAATGCATGCAATGTTCACTAAAACAACTCATGAACCAATACACACACAGAAACCATTTATACATAAGAACCTTGGTAATGATGTTACCGTTTATCCAAAGTTTGAAATAAACAACATCGGTTAACGCATTGCAGAGAACATCAATTACTAACACAATGTATCTTATTTACATATGTACAGAATATTTTCTTTGAAAGAGTAGACCTTGGTTGGTGTGTCAAATCATTGACAAAACTGCATACAAAAAGATCAGAACTCAGGCTTTCGACATTAGTACAATGTTTTGTACCGTTGGCTATTTTTTGGAACCATGTAGTTTAAATGCCAAAAAAATTAAAATAAAAAATTAAAAACAATTTCAAAAATAATTAAAAATGTTAACACTATTTATACATAAAAACCTTGGAATAGACATCACTTTTCATATAAAGCTAGCAGGAACAACATCGGTTCGCGCATTCCAGAGAACATCTATTACTAACATAATGCAATTTATTTATATATCTCTTGATTATATTTTCCGATAGATTTGATCTTTTGTAGGGTGTCAAACCATTGGCAAAACTTCATACAAACAAATCGGAGCCCTGGTTTTCGACATTATTACAATGTTTCGTACCTTTGCATATTTTTCGGATCTATGAAATTTAAATTCCCTTCAATCACAAAAAAAAAAAAATAAAATAAAAATATTTCAAAAAGTAGACCCTTTATGGGAGAGGTACCAGATGTAATAATACCCTACTTTTAAAGCTTCCATTGGCGCACTTTTCCGACCCCTTGTCCTTTGAATGCCAATAGATCCCTTCCAATCACCAAAGAAATTTAGAAAAATTTCGAGACTCAAAATAATTGAAAGTTTCGACATTTTATGGGAGAGGTACCCGAAGAAGTGAAGCAATGTTGTCTATCTTAAAATTCTATTGAGGTATTCGTTGAGTACCAAATAGTGCAGAACTAGGACCAAATTTTGTACTCCCATCACTAAAGTCGAAGCGTTATTTCCATGAGTCACATTTTTATTTTAATTCAAAAATTTTTTAATTTCCCTGAATTCCACCCATAGCTGAACACTTGCTGAGCGTTACCCAAGCAATTTACTTTGCGGCCCGCTGTGGAGCCACCGATGATCCGGTGAAGAATTTCCTTCTCATTGCCAGCGACCATCTGTTCTACATATTTCCCTATTCCTATTTATTGGGATGGTATGGCAAGCTATTGAATGTCATGTCCACTTTCATCTGGAACTATATGGATGTGTTTGTGATGATCATGAGTATTGGACTGACCTATATGTTCAAGCGGGTCAATGAGAATTTGGAGAAGTTTAAAAATAAGGTAACCCATATTTTTTTTTCCAAAATTGTAAAAAAAATTAAAAATTAAATTTTCAAAATTCCACTCCCTTTTCCAGCAAATGCCAGCTGTCTTTTGGGCTGAGCGTCGTGTCCAATACCGCAATGTGTGTATCCTGTGCGAAAAGGTGGACAATGCCATTTCAATGATAACCATGGTGTCCTTTTCGAATAATTTGTACTTCATTTGTGTGCAGTTGTTGAAGAGCAGAAAGTAAGTGGGTGAGGGGGAGAGGGGAGGGAGAGGAGGAAATGAAAATTGGTTATTGGTAATGTTTCCCCTTTCCTCTCCCCCCTTTTCATCAATATTATGAATATTTTATTAGACCTGCTTTCATATCGTTCCATCTTCCAGCAACATGTCCTCCGCCGTCAGCATGGTCTATTTCTATTTCTCTTTGGTATTTCTATTTCTACGCTCGCTGGCAGTGTCCTTGTATTCGGCAGCCATTTACGATGAATCACGAAAACCTTTACGCGTTCTACGCTCCGTGCCCAAGGAGTCCTGGTGTCTGGAAGTCAAACGCTTTGCCACCGAAATTAGCAGTGATTTGGTGGCATTGAGTGGCATGAAATTCTTTCATCTAACAAGAAAATTGGTTCTGAGTGTAAGTTGATTACGGGCGGAATGGACATGCTTTCACATCGCCGGCATTATCCTTATAGTCCTTTTTATTTATTTCATGTTGGCCATGTTGTTCAATGGCATATTTGTAGCGGCTGCCTTTCACATTCTATTCCCATAGCGACTTAACAGAGTCGGGCTGGTTGGCTGGCTGGCTGATAGACTGACTGGCCATTGTGGCCAGGAATTCTGAAATTCATTTCATTTATTTTTTCTTTGTTATTGAAATTCCAATTCCAGGTCCATTTCTTTTCATTCTTTGCCATTGAATTGAATTTATTTACCAAGAGAAGTATTTTGGATAACAGGACAGCCGGGCAGCTAGTCAGCCAGTCAATCTGTACTCTACATTGATGCCATTGTTTGAAATATCTGTTCGAATTAAGTGACTGAACGAAAGGATGAAAATAGTGCAAAGTTATGGCTTCAATGGGCGCTGGAACAAAAGCTGATTTGATTAATTGCCAAATAAGCTGGGAAGGTGTGACAATGATAGACCAACGACTGGTTGAGCCATAATCTCCATTGTTAGGCAGGGAAAACTCCATACAACTTGATTCGTCTTTAATTTCTCGGTTCGTTGAATATGTCCTTAGACAGGACATCTGTAGTAAATATATTAAAATAGAACATTAAATTATAATAAGGACATTATTAGGGGACTTTCAAGGACCAAAGGACAAATAAACGCAGATTTTTTAAAGAATATTCTCTAAGGACCTTCTTTCAATAAACGTGGATTTTTAAAGAATATTTTTCAAGGACCTTCTTTCAATAAACGTGGATTTTTAAAGAATATTTTCAAGGACCAAATAAACATGGATTTTTAAAGGATATTTTTTCAAGGACCAAATAAACGTGGATTTTTTAAAGAATATTTTTCAAGGACCAATAGAACGTGGATTTTTTCAAAGAATATTTTTCAAGGACCAAACAAACGTAGACCGTTTAAAGAATATTTTTCAAGGATAAATAGAACGTGGACTTTTTAAAGAATATTTTCTCAAGGACCAATGGAACGTGGCTTTTTAACAGAATATTTTTTCAAGGATAGTGGATTTTTAAAGAATATTTTTTTCAAAGAACGTGTATTTTTTAAAGAATATTTTTCAATGACCAATTGAACGTGGATTTTTTAAAGAATATTTTTCAAGGACCAAACAAACGTGGATTTTATAAAGAATATTTTTTCAAGGACCAATAGAACGTGGATTTTTTAAAGAATATTTTTTCAAGGACCAATAGAACGTGGATTTTTTAAAGAATATTTTTTCAAGGACCAATAGAACGTGGATTTTTTAAAGGAATATTTTTCAAGAACCAATAGAACGTGGATTTTTTAAAGAATATTTTTTCAAGGACCAATAAAACGTGGATTTTTTAAAGAATATTTTTTCAAGGACCAATAAACGTGGATTTTTTAAAGAATATTTTTTCAAAGACCAATAAACGTGGATTTTTTAAAGAATATTTTTTCATGGACCATAGAACGTGGATTTTTTAAAGAATATTTTTTCAAGAACCAAATAAACGTGGATTTTTAAAGAATATTTTTTCAAGAACCAAATAAACGTGGATTTTTTAAAGAATATTTTTTCAAGAACCAAATAAACGTGGATTTTTTAAAGAATATTTTTCAAGAACCAAATAAACGTGGATTTTTTAAAAGAATATTTTTTCAAGAACCAAATAAACGTGGATTTTTTAAAGAATATTTTTCAAGAACCAAATAAACGTGGATTTTTTAAAGAATATTTTTTCAAGAACCAAATAAACGTGGATTTTTTAAAGAATATTTTTTCAAGAACCAAATAAACGTGGATTTTTAAAGAATATTTTTTCAAGAACCAAATAAACGTGATTTTTAAAGAATATTTTTCAAGAACCAAATAAACGGGAGTTTTTAAGAATATTTTCAGACCAAATAAAACCGTGGATTTAAAGAATATTTTTTCAAGAACCAAATAACGTGGATTTTTTAAAGAATATTTTTTCAAGAACCAAATAAACGTGGATTTTTTAAAGAATATTTTTTCAAGAACCAAATAAACGTGGATTTTTTAAAGAATATTTTTCAAGAACCAAATAAACGTGGATTTTTAAAGAATATTTTTCAAGAACCAAATAAACGTGGATTTTTTAAAGAATATTTTTTCAAGAACCAAATAAACGTGGATTTTTTAAAGAATATTTTTTCAAGAACCAAATAAACGTGGATTTTTTAAAGAATATTTTTTCAAGAACCAAATAAACGTGGATTTTTTAAAGAATATTTTTTCAAGAAACCAAATAAACGTGGATTTTTTAAAGAATATTTTTTCAAGAACCAAATAAACGTGGATTTTTAAAGAATATTTTTTCAAGAACCAATAAAGTGGATTTTTAAAGAATATTTTTTCAAGAACCAAATAAACGTGGATTTTTTAAAGAATATTTTTTTTTCAAGGACCAAAGGACAAATAAACGTAGATTTTTTAAAGAATATTTTTTTTCAAGGACCAAATAAACGTGGATTTTTAAAGAATATTTTTTCAAGGACCAAAGGACAAATAAACGTAGATTTTTTAAAGAATATTTTTTCAAGGACCAAAGGACAAATAAACGTAGATTTTTTAAAGAATATTTTTTTTCAAGGACCAAATAAACGTGGATTTTTTAAAGAATATTTTTTTCAAGGACCAAAGGACAAATAAACGTAGATTTTTTAAAGAATATTTTTTTTCAAGGATCAAATAAATGTGGATTTTTTAAAGAATATTTTGCAAGGACCAAATAAAGGTGGATTATTTTTTCAAGGACCAAAAGACTAATAAACGCGGATTTTTAAGAAATATTTTTTCAAGGTCCAAAGGACAAATAAACGTGAATTTTTAAGAATAATTTTTTCCAGGACCAAAGGACAAAAAAACATGGATTTTTTAAAGAATAATTTTTTCAAGGACCAAAGGGCAAATAACCGTGTGTTTTTTAAAGAATAATTTTTTCAAGGGCCAAAGAACAAAAAACGTGGATTTTTAAAGAATCATTTCTTCAATTACCAATGGACATATATACCGTCAATCCCTTTGTAGAGCAATTCATTTCATTGTTTACAAACATCATTAAATCATGTAAACCATTTGTCCTACATTGTATGGGTCCCCTGTTAAACACCTTCAACCTCTCAACATGCTTGTTCGATTTCATTGACAACCCATATTCACACACATCGTATTTTGTTGCAGATAACACGAATACAACAAGTAAACAACACCAATGCTCTAAACTAATAATTTTTTTCCTCTTTCTCTTGCTTCTTCCCTCAGGTGGCCGGTACAATTGTCACCTATGAACTGGTGCTAATACAATTCTATGAACCAACCGATCTATGGGATTGCAAAAGTCTATTAAAAAATTTCAAACATCAAAAGCTGTTGGCTAGTGGCAAATAAACCGGACGGTTATATGTGATGCGGACAAATGAAGAAAACGAGAAACAAGAAATTGAATTACATTTTAAAACTGAAGACGGGACGTGCAAAGTTTTCATTGAAAATCTTAAATTTATTAAATGTTTTAAATTTAACAACATAGTTGATATACACTCTAGATCTCTTTGTTATCTTTCTTTTATGAGTCACTTAATTCAAAGTAGGATTAAGCACTCTGTCGCTCAACTGACCGCATAAATAAAAACGTATATTAATCCTAAGTTGCATTTGTCACTTCATTGCGGCTAATGCCGTGAGAGAGCTCTCATGAGACCCAGGTAACAATGTGAAAAAATTGCATAAAAAATCCACGTCCTTAAAAAAAAAATCAACATATAATGGTAGAATGCTCCTTGAAAAAAATCTATAAAAAGTCCACACTGTTTTGTCCTTTGGTCCTTGAAAAAAGTAATCTTAAAAATCCACGTTTATTGGTCCTTGAAAAAAGTAATCTTAAAAATCCACGTTTATTGGTCCTTGAAAAAATTATTCTTTAAAAAATCCACGTTTATTGGTCCTTGAAAAAATTATTCTTTTAAAAATCCACGTTTATTGGTCCTTTAAAAAATTATTCTTTAAAAAATCCACGTTTATTGGTCCTTTAAAAAATTATTCTTTAAAAAATCCACGTTTATTGGTCCTTTAAAAAATTATTCTTTAAAAAATCCACGTTTATTGGTCCTTGAAAAAATTATTCTTTAAAAAATCCACTTTTATTGGTCCTTGAAAAAAATTGTTCTTTAAAAAATCCACGTTCTACTGGTCCTTGAAAAAATTATTCTTTAAAAAATCCACGTTTATTGGTTCTTGAAAAAATTATTCTTTAAAAAATCCACGTTTATTGGTCCTTGAAAAAATTATTCTTTAAAAAATCCACGTTTATTGGTCCTTGAAAAAATTATTCTTTAAAAATCCACGTTTATTGGTCCTTGAAAAAATTATTCTTTAAAAAATCCACGTTTATTGGACCTTGAAAAAATTATTCTTTAAAAAATCCACGTTTATTGGTCCTTGAAAAAATTATTCTTTAAAAAATCCACGTTGATTGGTCCTTGAAAAAATTATTCTTTAAAAAATCCACGTTTATTGGTCCTTGAAAAAATTATTCTTTAAAAAATCCACGTTTATTGGTCCTTAAAAAAATTATTCTTTAAAAAATCCACGTTTATTGGTCCTTGAAAAAATTATTCTTTAAAAAATCCACGTTTATTGGTCCTTGAAAAAAATATTCTTTAAAAAATCCACGTTTATTTGGTCTTGGAAAAATATTATCTTTAAAAAATCCACGTTTATTTGGTCTTGGAAAAATATTATCTTTAAAAATCCACGTTTATTTCGTCCCGGACAAATATTATCTTTAAAAAATCCACGTTTATTTGGTCTTGGAAAAATATTATCTTTAAAAAAATCCACGTTTATTTGGTCCTGGATAAATATTATCTTTAAAAAATCCACGTTTATTTGGTCCTGGAAAAATATTATCTTTAAAAAATCCACATTTATTTGGTCCTGGAAAAATATTATCTTTAAAAAATCCACGTTTATTGGTCCTTGAAAAAAATATTCTTTAAAAAATCCACGTTTATTGGTTCTTGAAAAAATTATTCTTAAAAAAATCCACGTTTATTGGTCCTTGAAAAAATTATTCTTTAAAAATCCACATTATTGGTCCTTGAAAAAATTATTCTTTAAAAAATCCACGTTTATTGGTCCTTGAAAAAATTATTCTTTAAAAAATCCACGTTTCTTTGGTCCTTGAAAAAATTATTCTTTAAAAAATCCACGTTTATTGGTCCTTGAAAAAATTATTCTTTAAAAAATCCACGTTTATTGGTCCTTGAAAAAATTATTCTTTAAAAAATCCACGTTTATTGGTCCTTGAAAAAATTATTCTTTAAAAAATCCACGTTTATTGGTCCTTGAAAAAATTATTCTTTAACAAATCCACGTGTCTTTGGTCCTTGAAGAAATTATTCTTTAAAAAATCCACGTTTTGGTCCTTGAAAAAATTATTCTTTAAAAAATCCACGTTTATTGGTCCTTGAAAAAATTATTCTTTAAAAAATCCACGTTTATTGGTCCTTGAAAAAATTATTCTTTAAAAAATCCACGTTTATTGGTCCTTGAAAAAATTATTCTTTAAAAAATCCACGTTTATTGGTCCTTGAAAAAATTATTCTTTAAAAACTTTACGTTTATTTGTCTTTTGGTCCTTGAAAAAATTATTCTTTAAAAACTTTACGTTTATTTGTCCTTTGGTCCTTGAAAAAATTATTCTTTAAAAAATCCACGTTTATTGGTTCTTGAAAAAATTATTCTTTAAAAAATCCACGTTTATTGGTTCTTGAAAAAATTATTCTTTAAAAAATCCACGTTTATTGGTTCTTGAAAAAATTATTCTTTAAAAAATCCACGTTTATTGGTTCTTGAAAAAATTATTCTTTAAAAAATCCACGTTTATTGGTTCTTGAAAAAATTATTCTTTAAAAAATCCACGTTTATTTGGTCCTTGAAAAAATTATTCTTAAAAATCCACGTTTATTGGTTCTTGAAAAAATTATTCTTTAAAAAAATCCACGTTTATTGGTCCTTGAAAAAATTATTCTTTAAAAAATCACGTTTATTTGGTCCTTGAAAAAATTATTCTTTAAAAAATCCACGTGTCTTTGGTCCTTGAAAAAATTATTCTTTAAAAAATCCTCGTTTATTGGTTCTTGAAAAAATTATTCTTAAAAAATCCTCGTTTATTGGTTCTTGAAAAAATTATTCTTTAAAAAATCCACGTTGATTGGTCCTCGAAAAAATTATTCTTTGAAAAAATCCACGTTTATTGGTCCTTGAAAAAATTATTCTTTAAAAAATCCACGTTTATTTGGTCCTCGAAAAAAGTAATCTTTAAAAAAATCCACGTTTATTGGTTCTTGAAAAAATTATTCTTTAAAAAATCCACGTTTATTGGTCCTTGAAAAAATTATTCTTTAAAAAAATCCACGTTTATTTGGTCCTTGAAAAAATTATTCTGTAAAAACTTTACGTTTATTTGTCCTTTGGTCCTTGAAAAAATTATTCTTTAAAAAATCCACGTTTATTGGTCCTTGAAAAAAATATTCTTTAAAAAATCCACGTTTATTGGTTCTTGAAAAAATTATTCTTTAAAAAATCCACGTTTATTGGTCCTTGAAAAAATTATTCTTTAAAAAATGCACGTTTATTGGTCCTTGAAAAAATTATTCTTTAAAAAATCCACGTTTATTGGTCCTTGAAAAAATTATTCTTTAACAAATCCACGTTTATTGGTCCTTGAAAAAAATTATTCTTTAAAAAATCCACGTTTATTGGTCCTTGAAAAAATTATTCTTTAAAAAATCCACGTTTAATTGGTCCTTGAAAAAATTATTCTTTAAAAAAATCCACGTTTATTGGTCCTTGAAAAATTATTCTTTAAAAAATCCACGTTTATTGGTCCTTGAAAAATTATTCTTTAAAAAATCCACGTTTATTGGTCCTTAAAAAATTATTCTTTAAAAAATCCACGTTTATTGGTCCTTGAAAAATTATTCTTTAAAAAATCCACGTTTATTGGTCCTTGAAAAAAAATATTCTTTAAAAAATCCACGTTTATTTGGTCTTGGAAAAATATTATCTTTAAAAAAATCCACGTTTATTTGGTCTTGGAAAAATATTATCTTTAAAAAAATCCACGTTTATTTGGTCCTGGATAAATATTATCTTTAAAAAATCCACGTCTATTGGTCCTGGAAAAATATTATCTTTAAAAAATCCACATTTATTTGGTCCTGGAAAAATATTATCTTTAAAAAATCCACGTTTATTGGTCCTTGAAAAAAATATTCTTTAAAAAATCCACGTTTATTGGTTCTTGAAAAAATTATTCTTTAAAAAATCCATGTTTATTGGTCCTTGAAAAAATTATTCTTTAAAATCCACATTTATTGGTCCTTGAAAAAATTATTCTTTAAAAAAATCCACGTTTATTGGTCCTTGAAAAAATTATTCTTTAAAAAATCCACGTTTCTTTGGTCCTTGAAAAAATTATTCTTTAAAAAATCCACGTTTATTGGTCCTTGAAAAAATTATTCTTTAAAAAATCCACGTTTCTTTGGTCCTTGAAAAAATTATTCTTTAAAAAATCCACGTTTATTGGTCCTTGAAAAAATTATTCTTTAAAAAATCCACGTTTATTGGTCCTTGAAAAAATTATTCTTAAAAAATCCACGTTTATTGGTCCTTGAAAAATTATTCTTTAAAAAATCCACGTTTATTGGTTCTTGAAAAAATTATTCTTTAAAAAATCCACGTTATTGGTTCTTGAAAAAATTATTCTTTAAAAAAATCCACGTTTATTGGTTCTTGAAAAAATTATTCTTTAAAAAATCCACGTTTATTGGTTCTTGAAAAAAATTATTCTTTAAAAAATCCACGTTTATTGGTTCTTGAAAAAATTATTCTTTAAAAAATCCACGTTTATTGGTTCTTGAAAAAATTATTCTTTAAAAAATCCACGTTTATTGGTTCTTGAAAAAATTATTCTTTAAAAAATCCACGTTTATTGGTTCTTGAAAAAATTATTCTTTAAAAAATCCACGTTTTATTGGTTCTTGAAAAAATTATTCTTTAAAAAATCCACGTTTATTGGTTCTTGAAAAAATTATTCTTTAAAAAAATCCACGTTTATTGGTTCTTGAAAAAATTATTCTTTAAAAAATCCACGTTTATTGGTTCTTGAAAAATTATTCTTTAAAAAAATCCACGTTTATTGGTTCTTGAAAAAATTATTCTTTAAAAAATCCACGTTTATTGGTTCTTGAAAAAATTATTCTTTAAAAAATCCACGTTTATTGGTTCTTGAAAAAATTATTCTTTAAAAAATCCACGTTTATTGGTTCTTGAAAAAATTATTCTTTAAAAAATCCACGTTTATTGGTTCTTGAAAAAATTATTCTTTAAAAAATCCACGTTTATTTGGTCCTTGAAAAAAATTATTCTTTAAAAAATCCACGTTTATTGGTTCTTGAAAAAATTATTCTTTAAAAAATCCACGTTTATGGGTTCTTGAAAAAAATTATTCTTTAAAAAATCCACGTTTATTTGGTCCTTGAAAAAATTATTCTTTAAAAAATCCACGTTGATTGGTCCTTGAAAAAATTATTCTTTAAAAAATCCACGTTTGATTGGTCCTTGAAAAAAATATTCTTTAAAAAATCCACGTTGATTCGTCCTTGAAAAAAATTATTCTTTAAAAAATCCACGTTTATGGTTCTTGAAAAAATTATTCTTTAAAAAATCCACGTTTATTTGGTCCTTGAAAAAATTAATCTTTAAAAAATCCACGTTTATTTGGTCCTTGAAAAAATTATTCTTTAAAAAATCCACGTTGATTCGTCCTTGAAAAAATTATTCTTTAAAAATCCACGTTTATTGGTTCTTGAAAAAATTATTCTTTAAAAAAATCCACGTTTATTGGTCCTTAAAAAAATTATTCTTTAAAAAATCCACGTTGATTGGTCCTTGAAAAAATTATTCTTTAAAAAATCCATGTTTAGTTGGTCCTTGAAAAAATTATTCTTTAAAAAATCCACGTTTATTTGGTTCTGGAAAAATATTATCTTTAAAAAATCCACGTTTATTGGTCCTTGACAAAATTATTCTTTAAAAAATCCACGTTTATTGGTCCTTGAAAAAATTATTCTTTAAAAAATCCACGTTTATTGGTCCTTGAAAAAATTATTCTTTAAAAAATCCACGTTTATTGGTCCTTGAAAAAATTAATCTTTAAAAAATCCACGTTTATTGGTCCTTGAAAAAATTATTCTTTAAAAAATCCACGTTTATTGGTCCTTGAAAAAATTATTCTTAAAAAATCCACGTTTATTGGTCCTTGAAAAAATTATTCTTTAAAAAAATCCACGTTTATTGGTCCTTGAAAAAATTATTCTTTAAAAAATACACGTTTAATAGTCCTTGAAAAAATTATTCTTTAAAAAATCTACGTTTATTGGTATTTTTTAAAAAATCCACGTTTATTTGGTCCTTTGAAAAAATTATTTTTAAAAAATCCACGTTTATTGGTCCTTAAAAAAAGTAATCTTTAAAAAATCCACGTTTATGTGGTCCTTGAAAAAATTATTCTTTAAAAAATCCACGTTTAATGGTCCTTGAAAAAATTATTCTTTAAAAAATCTACGTTTATTGGTATTTTTTAAAAAATCCACGTTTATTTGGTCCTTTGAAAAATTATTTTTTAAAAAATCCACGTTTATTTGGTCCTTTGAAAAATTATTTTTTAAAAAATCCACGTTTATTTGGTCCTTTGAAAAATTATTTTTAAAAAAATCCACGTTTATTGGTCCTTAAAAAAAGTAATCTTTAAAAAATCCACGTTTATGTGGTCCTTGAAAAAATTATTCTTTAAAAAATCCACGTTTATTTGGTCCTTGAAAAATTTAATCTTTAAAAAATCCACATTTATTTGGTCCTTGAAAAAATTAATCTTTAAAAAATCCACGTTTATTTGGTCCTTGAAAAAATTAATCTTTAAAAAATCCACGTTTATTTGATCCTTAAAAAAATATTCTTTACAAAATCCACGTTTATTTGGTCCTTGACAAAAATTATTCTTTAAAGAATCCACGTTTATTTGGTCCTTGAAAAAATTAGTCTTAAAAAAATCCACGCTTATTTGGTCCTTGAAAAAATTATTCTTTAAAAAATCCACATTTATTTGGTCCTTGAAAAAAGTAATCTTTAAAAAATCCACATTTATTTGGTCCTTGAAAAAAGTAATCTTTAAACAATCCACGCTTATTTGGTCCTTGAAAAAATTATTCTTTGAAAAATCCACGTTTATTTGGTCCTTTGAAAAAATTATTCTTTAAAAAATCTACGTTTATTGGTATTTTTAAAAAATCCACGTTTATTTGGTCCTTTGAAAAAATTATTTTTTAAAAATCCACGTTTATTGGTCCTTGAAAAAATTATTCTTTAAAAAATCCACGTTTATTGGTATTTTTTAAAAAATCCACGTTTATTTGGTCCTTTGAAAAAATTATTTTTTAAAAAATCCACGTTTATTGGTCCTTGAAAAAATTATTCTTTAAAAAATCCACGTTTATTTGGTCCTTAGAAAAATATTTTTTAAAAAAAAACCATTTTTTCTCAAATTGTTTGCTGGGTTGCTCCAATAAACTCTGTCCATTATAACCAGCCATTAAGTGAAAATGAGCAAAACATTTTCGTCACGAAAATAAATAAACTCAGTTGGTGTTTTTTTTTTTTTTTTTTTTTTTTTTTGGGGGGGGTGGGGGCAACGAAAAAAACACTCCATTGCAACGTCAACACTTCTGATTTTCAGGTTCAAGGCTGCAATAATGAACAGCAAGGACACCAAACGAACCAACATAAATCTGTTTATAGCTGGGGCAAAATAAAATATAACAGCAGCGAAAGGAAAAAAACTTAAATACTTTATGTGATTCCAGCACGTGAGCATTAGAATGTTGCTGATGGTGTTGATGGGGCTATGGTTTTTTCTTCGGTGTCACTTTAATTTGGCCCTAATGAAGGGAGACGTGTGCTGGAGAACAGACACGCATAAAACTGACCTGGCTTATAAATGACGAAAAAAGCGCACAAAAAGAAAAGAGGCAATAGCCACACTAAGAACCATTAAAATTTTTTCACTTGGCAGAAAATAAAGGACCTGCAGGATTATGAGTGTTAATGTGTTGCACAGTTGTCGTTGTCGTTGTCGTTGTTGTTTTTTTTTTTTTTTTTTTTGTTGAACGACAATTTTATTAGCGCAAAAAATATGTGTTGTTGGAAAAATTGTTTTGTTGGGCGCCACTCGCTCAGTGGCAGGTGAATTTTGCTTTCAATAAATCTTTTAGCTGCAAAAATTAGTTGACATTAAACAGTCATAAAACACTTCCGTTTCCGTCAAGACATAGTCAACGCTTGGCGTAAAAAGCAAACACCATCAGCACTCCACCCTTAGCCTCTGTTATCTCCCTCGCCATCAGGGTGTTGCTGTTTAGTTTTTGAAGGAAATGTTCGGGGAAAACTGTGTGTCCTTTAATAATTAAAAGCCATAATCGTTAAATAAACACACAACGAAAACGACGAGGACGACCAGAACGACCAGAACGACGATGACAACGACACAGCTACCACCCCCGCCCTCGCCCCCTCCAATGTCATCCACCGTCAGGTCACGTTATAATTTGGGTTTCATTAAAAAGTTAAAAGGTTTTACCAAACTTTCACGCTTCGTTGGCCAGCGTAATATGAAAATCGGTATTCATGTTAACAGGTAAGTTGTTGTAACTGCTTGGCTTTGATGAGCTACAAATTTGTAGTAGTAGTTAGTTGTTGTCTGTTTTTGCTGTTGTTGTTGGAAAAACTGACAAATCCTTGTTTTGGAGCATTTCATGCTTTAGTGGTTACGTTGACGAAGTTTATAATTAATGCACATTATTGGTAATTGAAATTAAATGTTAGACACGGACAATAACAAACGGGCAAGGATAGACAAGGTCCCTTACAAGTTATAAAAATGGAACGGAAAATTTTTCTGTCTGAGGTGGCATTTTCTACAAGGGTGGACTCACGGATTCCCAAAGGACTGTTATTTATAGAGGAAATAAAAAAAAATAAAATCCTTTAAAAATTCTTTTAGAATCCTAAAAATGCCGAATATAGCCATTATATTGGGGATTATACGAAGACGAGGACCTTCATAGGCAACTTTTGTCATAAGATATTAAAATATTCAAATACGAAACTTGAAAAAAAAAATCCGGTGAATTATGTAGCTAAAATCATCAAAATCGGGGCTGTACGAAGACTTGGACCTGCACAGACAACTATCCGTCATAGACTGTAGTTGCCATTACGAATTCTAAATAGGAAATTTGATACAACTCCGGTGAATAATGTAGCTAAAGTCATCAAAATATCGTATATCAGGGATACTGTTGTATGTAGGCTATACGATATCGTGGACCTAAATAGACATTTCTCTTCAAGGGGGGGTAAAGTGCTTAGAAAGAAGTTTTAATATGGATTTTTAGAAAATTCCATTGAAAATGTAGCAAAAAATCATCAAAATACGGAATATAGGGAGATGCCGTTATATGTGGACTTATTTGAAATCATAAATTCCGATACATATTCATATCGGCTTTCTGGTTAAGAAAAATATTAAGATATAGCGAGTTGTAAAGAATCACCGACTTGTTTCGAAAGTCATGACAGATATAAGCATTGGAAATTTTGACCCTTTGTGGGTGAGGTACCAGATGGGGTTGGCAGCTATAATCTTTACAGCAGATCTAGTGTTTGCCAAAATGTTTGTATGTGTGAAATTCGAAGAGGGTTGGATGCTTATTTCGCTTTCTTTGAGCGTTTTGTTTTTCAAAATCTTGAACACTTGGTGGGGGAGGTACCCGAAGAAAGGGTCCGATCTCTACCATCTTTAACCCGAAGAAATGTTCCGATCTCTATCTTTAACTTGGCTTTTTATGAGCTTGTTGAGTATTCAAATTATTAACCCTTTGTGGGGGAGGTACCAAAGGGAGTAGAACTATATATTCCATCTTCACACCACACCTAGGGTTAATAAAAATATTGTGATGTGTGTAATTTGAAGAGAACCGGATGCTTATTTCGGTTTTTCTGATCGTTTTGGTTATTCAAAGTTTGACCATCATCGATCTCTGCCATTTTTTTATTTTTCTCAAATTTTACTATATATATATATATATATATATATATATATATATATATATATATATATATATATTACGTCTGCAGGACTTTTGGTATTAAAAATGGGCCATGTAGGTCCACGTTTTGGTATAGCCCCCATATAACAGTACCTCCCGATATTCGGCGTTTGATGATTTTAGCGACATTATTCACCGGAATTGTTTTAAATTTGGTATTTAATGTTCGTAATGGATACTACAGCCTATGACAGAAAATTGTCTGTGCAGGTCCATGTCTTCGTATAGCCCCATATAACGGTACCTCCCGATATTCGGTATTTTGATGATTTTAGCTACATTATTCACCGGAATTCTATCAAATTTGGTATTTAAAGGTCGTAATGGATACTACAGTCTATGACATAAAATTGTCTGTACAGATCCACTTTTTATAACCACCATGGTACCTCCCTATATTCGGTATTTTGATGATTTTAGCTACATTATAAACAGATTTTTTTTCAAGTTTCTCATTTGAATATTGCAGGTTAACGTCGTCGTATAGACTCTAAGATACGGCTGCATTAGGTATTTTCCAGATTTTAACATATTTTTTAACGGATTTTATTTATTTTTTAATTGTTAAATTTGGAGGATATTCAAAGTTCGACACGGTCGAAATTACAGATTTTTTACTTGTTAGTACTCAAAATGCAAAAATTGTTCAAATTAAAAAAAAATATATATCAAAATTGCATATATCGTACTAAATTTCCGACTTTCAAGGTTTCATATATTATTCCAGTTTTTTTTTTTTTTTTTTTTTTAATGAAGAATAGGCAAATGTTTAACTTCTACACAAAAAAGTCTTCAAATTCTTTCATTTTGAAATTCACCGAGGAGGATATTATTTAAACCATTGCACAATGGACGTCTCCATATGGAAACCCTAGAAACTAACCAGGAACCTCAATATCAAATTTCAAGATTTAAGCTCTATCCCTTCACCTAATACCAAAAATTTGTAACATTTAGTACACATATCCAAAAAAAAAAAAAATGGGGAGATGTAGATCTCCATCCTAGACACCAACAGTAATTCCAATATAAGTACCATTTCGTACTTTTCGAAAAATTATAGTACGCGATTGCAAAATCACTACTAGATCTCAATGTCAGATACCAACAGAGTCCTTAATACAACATTTCTGAACTCTATTTTTGTACATTCAACCAATACCAAAGTAGTAAAATTTAGTACTTTTTGTACAATTTTAGCACTCATTTGGAAAATCATTCCACATCTCAATCCCAGACATCAACAGTTATGGTACTAAGAAATCTCATGGTTTCTGTTCTATTCCTTTAACCAATACCAAATTTAGTAGCATTTAGTACATTTCGTACAATTATGGTACACATTTTAAAAACAACCTCCATATCGCAATTCCAGATGCCAAAAGAGATTATTCCAGCGATTTCCCTTCACCCAATACCAAATGTAGAACCATTTAATACTTTTCGTGCAATTATGCTAAACACTTCCCAAAAACCTCGCCAAATTTTAACCACATACATCAAAACTGACATCCATATTAAATTTCAGAATTTTAGATCTATTCCTTTAACCGATACCAAATTTGGTAATATTCAGTATATTTCGTACAATTATATTACACATTTTCGAAACCACCTCCATATCTCACTCCCAGATACCAACAGAAACCTCAATATCAAATTTCGCTGCACATGAGTAGCTACCTAATACTAAATGTTAGATTTCAGGCATTATATATTTACCCAATACCAAATTGTACCAAATATTAAATATTAAAAAATCTAGAATAATGTTTTTCTTATAATTCCAGAACGAAGCCTGTACATAGCAAGGATATACGCAAATACTTGGAAAGCTTAAATGATTTTAAGCAAAAACATCGTAAGTATAACTGCCGTGATTTTTAAATGACTTGGGTGGATTTGTAGAGAAGATGTCACATAATAATACGCATTGCTGTCGCACATACAGGGTGAGATAAAAAAAAATAACTGCAACAAAGTCAAATGCCATAATTTTTACATTTTTTTAAACTTTATTGAATGGAAGCAAAAAATGTCGGAAATAGTATCAAATTTTAGAATAAGTTTAGATTTATTCGAATTGGTCACCGTTGGCACGAATTATGGCCTTCAAACAGCCAATGAAACCATCACACGCCGCCCGAATGTTGCTCTGCGGTATTTTGGCCCACACCCGGCGAAGCGATTGCCTGAGGTAATCGACACTTTGGTATTTTTTAGTGCCAACCTTGCTTTCCAGACACAATAGTCCAACGGATTGGTATCCGGAGATTTTGGTTGCCATTGTGCGATGGAAAGAAGCGAGGAACTTTATTTTGTAACCATTCTTGGGTCGCGCGTGCTGAGTGCGATGGTGCTGAGTGGAATGACCAAGGTCTGCGGCCAACATTCTTGCGTGCCCAATGCTTTAATACATCCTCCAGAATATTATCGCGATAATATTCAACATTTATTCTGATGCCACGGTCGATTAATACCAGCTGAGAGCGACAATCGGCTGTAATGGCAGCCCACACCATCACCATGGCCGGCGCTTGAGTTCTGGTGGCCAACCGAAGGTGCAAATTTTCAGCTGACCTCTTTGGCAAGTAAACACGATCATTTTGTTGTTGTTGTTTACAAACTGCTATCTGCTGGACAACGAATGTTTTCTCATCGGAAAAAGGCAAATTCGCCAGTTCACCACTTTCGGCCAAGCAAAGCAAGTTATTACCTCTTTTGAGTCTATTTTCTTTCTGTTGCGGTGTAAGTTCTAGCACTTTTTGGAATTTCAATGGCTTTACCCCGAGCTCATTTTTTAATATTTTTCCGAATGGAATATTGCGATATGTTCAGCTCACGAGCCATTTTTCAGCCAATGCAGCGCGGGTTTCGATCAAGTTGCTTCTTTACTTTCCGAACCACTTCTGCTGATGTTGCTGTGTTTTCTTCCGTTCACTTCCTTGACGTCGGGATACGCTACCAGTATCACGTAATCGGTAATGAGCGAAGGTACGAGACACAAAAGGTTTATTCTCTTTTAAATGCTGGAGTGCTCTAACGATAGCCACTTGGTTGGTGGTTTTCCAGCCAAACATAAAGAAATCACACTATCCCGCTTGAATTCCATCACGAATAACTTTTTTCCGGGAAAATTCTCTCCAAAATGCTTTCGCATGCTTGTCAACAATATAATGAGCTGTCACTGGAATAATTTAAACAGCTGTCGGATGAGTGGCTTAGAAATGACAGCAGTCTGAAGTTGGTTGCATTTTTTTTCATCTCACTCACTGTATAAGCATGTAGTAAATTAGTATTTTTAAATTATATCATTGCAGATGGTATCCGTTATGCAAGCAAATCTGATCTCCTACACAATGGAAGCTTTCACGAAGCAGTGGGTCCGGGTAAGAAATTCACATAACTTAAATAGAATAATCGATATTTAAATCAGTAAGCAAATAACATGAAAAATTCATCCATATTTAAATCCTCTATCCGTGACCCATTACTTGGTAATGAGAAAAATAAGTTCTTTTTGAGTTTTATCATTTTTTTTAAATGTATTTATTAACATACTTTTAATGCAAAAGAGAGTTACTTTACATTATCTTGTAATTAGCTGAGAAATATCACAAATGTTTAAATTCTGTCCTATCTTATTATTTTAAATTATATAATGAAATACTCTTTAATATTAATTTTATCATACAACAACAAGTGAAAAAGCTGTAAGTTCGGCCGGGCCGGTTGAATACCCTCCACCATTTGGTACAAATTTAACAATTTTCAAAAAAAAAATAAAATCCGTTACAAATTCTGTTAAAATCTCAAAAATACCGAATGTAGCCGTATATTAGGGTCTTAACGACGACGTGGACTTGCATAGGCAACTTTTGTCACAAGCTATTACAATATTCAAATGCGAAACTTGAAAAAAAAAATCTGTTTATAATGTAGTTAAAATCATCAAAATACCGAATATAGGGAGGTACCATGGGGGTTATAAAACGTGGACCTGCACAGACAAAATTTGAAAGAATTCCATTACGAACTTCAAATACAAAATTTGAAATAGTTCCGGTAAATAAAGTCTCTAAAATCATCAGAATACCCAATATCGGGAGGTACCGTTATATGGGGGCTATACGAAGATGTGGACCTACATGGCTCATTTTCTGTCTTAGGATGTAGTATCCATTACGAACTTCAAATACAAAATTTGAAATAATTTCGGTAAATAATATAGCTAAAATCATCAAAATACCGAATATCGGGAGGTACCGTTATATGAGGGCTATACATAGACTTGGACCTACATGGCCCATTTTCAATACCAAAAGTCCTGCAGACATAGTAAATCAAAGTCAAAGTCCACATTTGAGTAAATTTACTTACTTACTTCACTTCGTTCGGAAGCTAGAGTGATTTCCACAGACGGATAGACAGACGGACATCGCTAGATCGACATAGAATTTTATGCTGATCAAGAAAATATAATACATAGTATACTTCGAGGTGCTACAAACGGAATGACGAACTTAATATACCCTCCACATTATAGTGGAAATTTTGGCAAAAACCATCAAAATACCGAAAATCGGTATTTTTGTGGGTTATATCAACTAGTGGTGCTGAATCGAACATTTTTTTCATACCGAGAACCCCAACTGGCAAAAACCTTTAAAATACCATAAAACGTGTGGTACCATTATATGGAGGTCATACCATTTAGTGGACTTGTAGCGAATACTTCTTTGCAGGGAGAGAACAGACCTACCAAGAACCATAAATGTTAAATTTCCGCTTCTTTGGTGGAAATTGTGGCAGAAATCTTCAAGATATCGAAAATCTGGAGATACCGTTATATGGGGGCTATACCTATCATGGGACCCATTTAGCCCATTTTCAATACCAATTAGCCTGCATGTAATAAAAACCTTTGTTCAAAGCTCTACATTAAACAATGTGGATTCTATTGTGGTTTCAACAGATGGGAAGGCTGACAAACAGTCGGACATCGATAAATTGACTTAAAATTTTAAACTCATCAAGACTTTGTATACTTTTCGGGGTCTCCGGAATAACAAATATAATATACCATCCATTGTATGGAGGATGGTATAAATATATGATTTTCGTTATTTTTTTAAAATGTAGACCCTTCATGGGGAAAAACCCGAAGAAGTGAGACAATAATGTTGATTTGCGAACAAGACCAAAGTCTGATTTAAACAGTACAACGTGCCAAGTTTTGGACTATATCAACTACTTCCTCCACTTAGTATGAGATATGTGTACATATTATTTTGGAAAATATTGAACTTTTGGTGGGGGGAGAGTGTAGATATACAATTATTATACCCTACACCACAAGGTGGTCAGGGTATTATGTCTTTGTCCATTTGTTTGTTACATGGAGAAGGAAGCGAGATAGACCCATAGTTCCTTTTGATGATCTGCATGGAATAACATTCTGAGTCGATTTATGTATGTCCGACCGTATGTCGGTCCGTCCGTCTGTCAGTCTGTCCCTCCATCTGTCCATGCATTGTTGTGAACAAAGTACAGTTCGCATTTATTGCCCTATCCAGATGAAATTTTTCACAAATCATTTGTTTGGCCCAAGGACGAACCCTATTGAAATTGGAGATAATCGGTGAAAGATATATATATATATATATATATATATATATATATATATATACATATATATATATATATATATATATATATATATATATATATATATATATATATATATATATATATATATATATATATATATATATATATATATATATATATATATATATCTTCCTCCGATTTGCCTTATATTGTGCATATCAGCCCGAATAGTATGGAATTTTGCACATACAACCAAATTAGGCCTGGAAAAAAGGATGCCCAATTTGATCGAAATCGGTTCAGATATAGCTATAGCTCCCATATATATTCTTCATCCGATTTGTTATTTTAGTCCTCCACAGCCGTAATATGCACTCTGTAACAACAATATTTGGGGAAATATATCAAATACAGCTCAGAAATACCTTTGCTAAATTTTATCGAGATCGGTTCGGATTTGGATATAGCTCCCATATATAACTTCGTCCGATTTACCTTTTATTGGGCACCAAACGTCTAATATTTGTCCAAATGGCTTGGAATTTGTGCACTTACGACACTTACACTTATGACCGAATTTAGTCTAGAAACTAGTATGCCAAATTTGGTCAGATATAGCTATAGCTCCCATATATATTGTTCATCCGATTTGTTGTATTTGTTACCCACAACCGTAATATGCACTCCGTAACAACGATATTCAGGGAAATATATCAAATACGGCTCAGAAATATCTTTGTCAAATTTTATCGAGATCGGTTCAGATTTGGATATAGATCCTATATATATATATATTTATCTGATTTCAAATTAATTTTGCACCAAATGGGCAGTACAAGTCCGAACTTAAAATATACAAATGCTTCGGCATATTTAGTCCTTTGAACTTTAAATTACAATCATAATCATGGCCCCACCCGACTTTAAGACTTTCTTTACTGGTTTTTGACCAAAAATGTTTTTGGAATTTTCTTTCTTTTTTCTCTTTAAATGGAAATGTCGTCTTAATGTCGTCTTAATGTCGTCTAATTAGGAAATTGTGTCAGCATTCATTAAACGTTGTGCAGATGCCAGTTTTGTGGCATTTGAGGATGTTTGCAGGCCAAGTGATTTGCATAATGTTCGAATAATTAAGAATACTGTTAACATATTTAATACATATTGTTAGACATACATATGTCAACAATATATGGTCGAGATACGTCATTTCTGGAAATAAAATTTTAGAGGCTGGCCACAAAACCAAAGTGAGTGGCACTAAATGGACCATATGTTTTGAATATATATTTGATATTAAAACAATAAAAATATTATATTATATTATATTAAAACAAGTAAAACCAGTAAAAAAACCTCTTAAAGTCGGGCGGGCCGACTTTATGATACCCTACAACACTTTGCTAACAATTAAAAGTTTTTATGGGAGAATTCAATCATACACGCTATGATTATAATTATAATTTAAAGTTCAAAGGACTAAATATGCTGAAGAATTTGTATCTTTTAAATTCGGACTTGTATTGCCCATTTGGTGTTGAATTAATTTAAAATCGGATAAAGATATATATGGGAGCTATATCCAAATCTGAACCGATCTCGATAAAATTTGGCAAAGATATTTCTGAGCTGTATTTGATATATTTCCCTGAATATCGTTGTTACAGAGTGCATATTACGGCTGCGGAGGACAAAAATAAAAAATCGGATTAACAGTATATGTGTGAGCTATAGCTATATCTGAACCGATCTTCACCAAATTAAACATTCTAGCTTCTAGACTCAATTCGGTCGTAAGTGCCAAATTCCATCCCATTTGGACAAATATTAGACGTTTGGTGCACAATCAAAGGTAAATCGGAGGAAGTTTTATATGGGAGCTTTATCCAAATCTGAACCGATCTCGATAAAATTTAGCAACTGTATTACTGAGCTGCATTTGCTATATTTCCCCAAATATTGTTGTTACAGAGTGCATATTACGACTGCGGAGGACAAATATAACAAATCGGATGAACAGTATATATGGGAGCTATAGCTATATCTGAACCGATTTCGATCAAATATGGAATACTTATTTTCAGGCCAAATTTGGTTGTATGTACAAAATTCCATACTGTTCGGACTGATATTACACGTTTGGTGGCCAATAAAAGGCAAATCGGACGAAGATATATATGGGAGCTATATCTAAATTTTGACCGATTATCTCCAATGTCAATAGGGTTCGTTTTTGGGCCAAACAAGTGATTTGTGCAAAATTTCATTTAGATAAGACAATAAATGCGAACTGTACTTTGTTTACAAAAATACATGGACAGACGGACGGACATGTATAAATCGACTCAAAATATGATTTTATGCAGATCATCAAAAGTAACTATGGGTCTAACTCGCTTCCTTTTGCCTGTTACAAACAAATGCCCAAAGACATAATACCCTGACCACCTTGTGGTGTGGGGTATAAATATTGGTATGGGCAAAATTACAAGAAAATCGAACATTTATATCCAATTTATGGGAAATCATAAATTCAATATTCATCTCAGGTTTCTGGTTGAGAGAAATATTTAGATATAGTAAGTTGTAAAGAATCGCCGATTTTTTTTCGGAAGTTATGACAAAGGGAAGAAGGGGTCCGCAGATATATATATCATCTTCAAAACAGATATTGTTTTATCAAAAATATTTGTGTGTGTGAAATATGAGGAGTGTTGATTGCTTATTCCGTTTTCTTTTCAATGTGGGACGGGTAGCACAAGAAATTGTCCGATATCTACCATCTTTATAACAGATCTTGTGTTGATGGAAATATTAAGACGTACCAAGTCTGGAATGGAATCGGATGTTAATTTCGCTTTTTTATGAGCTTCATGGTTATTCAAAATTTTGAACCTTTGTGGGGGAGGTACCAGAAGAACTGGACCGATATATGCCATCTTCGCAACAAATATTGTGTTAATAGAAATAATGGGATGTGTGAAATATCAAGAGAACCTGCTTCTTATTTGGGGTTTTGTGACCTTAATGGATATTCAAAATTTTGACCCTTTGTAGTCGAGGTACCAGAAGGAATGGTTCGATCTCTACCGGTTTTATAACAGATCCTGTGTTGATAGAAATATTCAGATATGCCAAGTCTAAATTGAATCGGATATTAATTTCGCGTTTTATGAGTTTAATTTTTTAAAAAAATTGTCCTTTTGTGGGGGAGGTACCAGAAGGAGTGGACCGATATATTCCATCTTAACACCAGGCCTAGGTTTAATAAAATTATCGAGATGTGTGAAATATGAAGACAATCGGATTCGTATATCACATTTTATAAGAGTTGTAATTATTCAAGAATTTGAACCTTTGTGGGGGATGTACCAGCAGGAGTGGACCGATATCGTCCATTTTTACACCGGACCTAGTGCTGACGCAAATATTAGGATATGCAAAGTTACGATAATCGAAATTTGACACTTTGTGGGGGAGGTACTTGATGCAGTGGACCGATATTCATCCATTTTCGCACCTAACCTAGAACTGATGCTGATATTAGGATTTGCAAAGTTTGAACAAAATCTGATCATTTTTTTTACCTTTTGTGGGGGAGGTACCAGAAGGAGTGGACCGATATTGTTCATTTTCGCACCTGATGTAGCACTTACGCAAATATTAGGATTTGCAAAGTTGGAGCAAATTCGCATTATCCTTTCCCTTTCTGTGCAAAAAATATATTTTTTGAAAATGTCGACCTTTTTTGGGGGAGGTACCAGAAGAGATAAACGGATATATTGCATCTTAACATCAGACCTTGGGCTAATAAAAATGATGGGATGTGTGCAATTTGAAGATAATCGGATTTCTACATCACATTTTATGGGAGCTGTAATTATTCAAAATGTTGACCATTTGTGGGGGAGGTACTTGATGCTGAGGACCGATATTGTTCATTTTCGCACCTAACCTAGAACTGATGGAAATATTAGGATTTGCAAAATTGGAGCAAAATCGGAATATCGTTTCGCTTTCTGTGCAGCAAATATATTTTTGTCGACCTTTTGTGGGTGAGGTACCAGAAGGGGTAGACTGATATATTTCATCTTAACACCAGACCTTGGGTTAATAAAAATATTGCGATGTGTAAAATTTGAGAATAATCGGACTTCTACATCACATTTTATAACAGTTGTAATTATTCAAGAATTGTAACCTTTGTGGGGGAGGTACCAGCAGGAGTGAACCGATATCGTCCATTTTCACACCTGACCTAGCACTGACGCAAATATTAGGATATGCAAAGTTAGAGCAAAATCAGATTATACTTTCTCTTTCTGTGCAAAAAAATATATTTTTTGAACATTTCGACCTTTAGAGGGGGAGGTATCAGAAGGAGTAGACCGATATTGCCCATCTCCGCACTCGATCTAAGTTTGATAAAAAATATTACGATGTGGCAAGTTTGGGCCAAATCTTATAATCCCTTCGAGAGTTTTCGTGCGCACCAGCCAGTCAGACTGACAGACGGACGTACGGACGGACATCGCTAGATCGACTCCAAATGTCGTGAAACGGATTTGGTCCAAAGAGACCTAGGGCCTAAAACCGTTACTTCGACTAGGCACGTTTTGACCGTATCAAATGATATATACCCTCTCTAGCCATATGACTGAGAGTATAAAAAGCTGTAAATTCGGCTGGGCTGAAATTTGAATACCTTCCACCATTTAAAACGAATTGACAATTTTCAAAAAAAAAAAAATAAATAAATAAAATCAGGTAAAAATTCCGTTGAAATCTTAAAAGTACCGAATGTAGCCGTTCTATTAGGGTCTATACATCGACGTGAACCTGGAATGTCTCTAAAATCATCAAAATACCAAATATCAGGAGGTACCGTTATATGGAGGCTATACGAAGACGTGGACCTGCGCAGACCATTTTCTGTCTTAGGCTGTAGTAGCCATTACGAATTTCAAAACCAATTTGAAACAATTCCGACGAATAATTTCGCTAAAATCGTTAAAATACCGAATATCGGGAGGTGCCGTTATATTAGGGCTAAACGAAGACGTGGACCTGCACAGACAATTTTCTGTCTTAGGCTGTAGCATCCATTTTGGACTTCAAATACCAAATTTTAAATATTTCCGGTGAACAATGTCGCTTAAATCACCAAAATATGGAGGTACCGATATATGGGGGCTATACGAAGACGTGGACCTGCGCAGACCATTTTCTGTCTTAGGCTGTAGTAGCCATTACGAATTTCAAAACCAATTTGAAACAATTCCGACGAATAATGTCGGTAAAATCATCAAAATTCCGAATATCGGGAGTTGCTGTTATATGGGGGCTATGCAAAGACGTGGACCTGCATAGACAGTTTCCTGCCATAGGCTGTAGTAGCCATTACGAACTTCAAATAGCAAATTTGAAACAATTCCGGTAAATAATGTCGCTAAAATCATCAAAATACCGAATATCGGGAGATACTGTTATATGGGGGCTATACGAAGTCGTGGACCTGCACCGACAATTTTCTGTCTTAGCCTGTAGTAGCCATTACGAACTTCTAATACCAACTTTGAAACAATTCCGATGAATAATGTCGCTTAAATCATCAAAATACCGAATATAGCAAGGTACCGTTATATGGAGGCTATACGAAGACGTGGATCTGAACAGACAATTTTCTATCTTAGGCTGTATTAGCCATTACGAACTTCAAATACCAATTTTGAAATATTTCCGGTGAATAATGTCGCTAAAATAATCAAAATACCGAATATCGGGAGGTATCGTTATATGGGGGCTATACGAAGACGTGGGCCTACATGGCGCATTTTCTCTATTGTGCTGTAGTATCTATTGCGAACTTCAAATACCAAATTTGAAAAAATGTTGTCGAATAATTTCGCTTAAATCATCAAAATACCGAATATTGGGAGGTACTGTTATATGGGGGCCATACCACAACGTGGTCCTACATGACCCATTTTCAATACCAAAAGTCCTGCAGACATAATATACATATGAGAAAAATTTTACTTACTTACTTCATTTCGTTCGGAAGCTAGAGTGATTTCCACAGACGGACGGACTCCTTTAAATCGACATAGGATTTCAATCCATTTCTAATTTCTTATCCGTTTTCCCAATTTCACAATCATACACACATATGCGGAAAAAACCATACCACCCTCAACCCATACACAGTTCTCGTTATGGCCCAATGTTTCTGCCTAATGCCGGTACGTGGTGTGCTCAGCAAATCTGTCAAAGGTCTGTCATTTCGTTGGCTTAGTTTTCGCACCAGCTATTGTCTTGCCTACATGGCCCTAACTGTGGCCGATAGCCTGCTAACATTGAATCTGGTACGGCGTGCTGAGTTGGATGTTCGCAACATTGGTGAGTAGAAGTGTCGCTCCGGCGGTGATAGACATCACAGCAATTGGTTGCAACACTCTACGACACAATTGATGGAGATTTTTTTTCGGTTTTTCTATTTTTCAATTTTCCATGTTTTTTCTGTGTGTGCCTGTCTTCAGAACCAATGGTTTTCCATACCACCATATTTTTGGCTTCCATTGGATTTTTACGTCTGGCCTCGAAGTGGCCGAAACTGATGCGCCGATGGCAACAAGTGGAAAGACAATTGCCGGCATACCGCACCTGGCAGGAAAGGGGAGAGTTGGCCAAGCGAATTAAGACCGTGACATTTGTTCTGATCACAATGTCGTTGAGTAAGTAGCAAAAGAAGTACCAATAGTACCAAAAGGTACGAAGATTTTAACAAAATTATAAAATAGAATTTTAGCATTCGGAAAGAGCAAGTTCTCCTATTTTTGACATCCTCAGGTTTTCTATTCTTCAAGTTGTCGATATTAACATTTCATGTATTTATCCCGCCCCAATTTCCAGCCGAGCACCTGCTGAGTACCATTTCGGCCATACACTTTGCCAACTATTGTCCGGCCACCAGTGACCCCATAGAATCGTTTTTTCGCAATGTCGTGGATCAGGTGTTCCTCGTTTTCAACTATTCACCCTGGCTGGCATGGTTGGGTAAAATTGAAAATATTCTCCTGACCTTTGGCTGGACTTATATGGATGTCTTTGTGTTAATCATTGGCATTGGTCTGTCGTCGATGTTTAAGAGAATTAAAAGGCAAATGGAACAGCACAAAGGCCAGGTGAGTAGTAGAGCCAGGCTTGATGGTGGTGGTATCAGTATTAATTTATTTTGACTTGAAACACAATCCTCTTTTCTCATGGCTTAATTATTTTTTTTTTTTGTTTTCTAATTTAGGCAATGCCCGAATCATTTTGGTGTGAAATCCGACGACAATATATGTTGATCTGTGACTTAATTGAGGAGGTTGATGAGGCTGTGTCGGGGATTATAATGCTGTCGTTTGCAAATAATTTGTATTTCGTGTGCATACAGTGCTTGAAGAGTATTAAGTAAGTTTGATAAGGATATTTGGGTCAGGATTACATCTTAAGATCCTTGAAAAATATTTTAAAATATTGAATTTTTAAAAATATTTGGTCCTAGAAAAATTTTTGGTCCTTGAAAAATTATTCCTTTAAAAAATTAAAATTTCTTTGGTCCTCGAAAAAAGTAATCTTTAAAAAATCCAAATTTCTTTGGTCCCTGAAAAAAATAATCTTTAAAAAATCCACGTTTATTTGGTCCTTAAAAAAATAATCTTTAAAAAATCGAATTTTCCACGTTTATTTGTCCTTGAAAAAAATAATCTTTAAAAAATTCACGTTTATTTGTCCTTGAAAAAAATAATCTTTAAAAAATCCACGTTTATTTGTCCTTGAAAAAAATAATCTTTAAAAAATCCACGTTTATTTGTCCTTGAAAAAAATTATCTTTAAAAAATCCACGTTTATTTGTCCTTTGGTCTTGAAAAAATTAATCTTTAAAAAATCCAAGTTTATATGTCCTTTAGTCCTTGAAAAATTAATCTTTAAAAAATCCACGTTTATTTGTCCTTTGGTCCTTGAAAAAAATTAATCTTTAAAAAAAAGTAATCTTTAAAAAATACGAATTTCTTTGGTCCTTGAAAAAAGTAATATTCGTTGAAAAAAAGTAATCTTTGGTCCACGTTTCTTTGGTCCTTTCAAAAAATATTCCTTTAAAAAATCCACATTAATTAGGTCCTTTCAAAGAATATTCCTTTAAAAAAATCCAAATTTCTTTGGTCCTTTGAAAAAATATTCCTTTAAAAATCCACGCTTCTTTGGTCCTTAAAAAAATATTCCTTTAAAAAATCCACGTTTACTTGGTCCTTGAAAAAATATTCCTTTAAAAAATCCACATTTATTTGGTCCTTGAAAAAATATTCCTTTAAAAATCCACATTTCTTAGGTCCTTTCAAAAAATATTCCTTTAAAAAATCCACATTAATTAGGTCCTTTCAAAGAATATTCCTTTAAAAAATCCACATTTCTTCGGTCCTTTCAAAAATATTCCTTTAAAAAATCCACATTTCTTCGGTCCTTTCAAAAATATTCCTTTAAAAAATCCACATTTCTTTGGTCCTTGAAAAAATATTCCTTTAAAAAATCCACGTTCATTTGTCCTTTGGTCCTTGAAAAAAGTAATCTTTAAAAAATCCACGTTTATTTGTCCTTTGGTCCTTGAAAAAAGTAATCTTTAAAAAATCCACGTTTATTTGTCCTTTGGTCCTTGAAAAAATATTCCTTTAAAAAATCCACGTTTATTTGTCCTCTGGTCCTTGAAAAAAGTAATCTTTAAAAAATCCACGTTTATTTGTCCTTTGGTCCTTGAAAAAAGTAATCTTTAAAAAATCCACGTTTATTTGTCCTTTGGTCCTTTGAAAAAATATTCCTTTAAAAAATCCACGTTTATTTGTCCTTTGGTCCTTTGAAAAAATATTCCTTCCACGTTTATTTGTCCTTTGGTCCTTGAAAAAATATTCCTTTAAAAAATCCACGTTTCTTTGGTCCTTGAAAAAATATTCCTTAAAAAATCCACGTTTATTTGTCCTTTGGTCCCTGAAAAAATATAACCTTTAAAAAATCCACGTTTCTTTGGTCCTTGAAAAAATATTCCTTTAAAAAATCCACGTTTCTTTGGTCCATGAAAAAATATTCCTTTAAAAAATCCACGTTTATTTGTCCTTTGGTCCCTGAAAAAATATAACCTTTAAAAAATCCACGTTTCTTTGGTCCTTGAAAAAATATTCCTTTAAAAAATCCACGTTTCTTTGGTCCATGAAAAAATATTCCTTTAAAAAATCCACGTTTCTTTGGTCCTTGAAAAAATATTCCTTAAAAAATCCACGTTTATTTGTCCTTTGGTCCCTGAAAAAATATAACCTTTAAAAAATCCACGTTTCTTTGGTCCTTGAAAAAATATTCCTTTAAAAAATCCACGTTTCTTTGGTCCATGAAAAAATATTCCTTTAAAAAATCCACGTTTATTTGTCTTTTGGTCCCTGAAAAAATATAACCTTTAAAAAATCCACGTTTATTTGTCCTTTGGTCCTTGAAAAAATATTCCTTTAAAAAATCCACGTTTCTTTGGTCCTTGAAAAAATATTCCTTTAAAAAATCCGCGTTTCTTTGGTCCCTGAAAAAATATAACCTTTAAAAAATCCACGTTTATTTGTCATTTGGTCCCTGAAAAAATATAACCTTTAAAAAATCCACGTTTATTTGTCCTTTGGTCCCTGAAAAAATATAACCTTTGAAAAATCCACGTTTCTTTGGTCCCTGAAAAAATATAACCTTTAAAAAATCCACGTTTATTTGTCATTTGGTCCCTGAAAAAATATAACCTTTAAAAAATCCACGTTTATTTGTCCTTTGGTCCCTGAAAAAATATAACCTTTGAAAAATCCACGTTTATTTGTCATTTGGTCCTTGAAAAAATATTCCTTTAAAAAATCCACGTTTATTTGTCCTTTGGTCCTTGAAAAAATATTCCTATAAAAAATCCACGTTTATTTGTCCTTTGGTCCTTGAAAAATATTCCTTTAAAAAATCCACGTTTATTTGTCCTTTGGTCCTTGAAAAAATATTCCTTTAAAAAATCCACGTTTATTTTTCCTTTGGTCCTTGAAAAAATATTCCTTTAAAAAACCCACGTTTATTTTTCCTTTGGTCCTTGAAAAAATATTCCTTTAAAAAATCCACGTTTATTTTTCCTTTGGTCCTTGAAAAAATATTCCTTTAAAAAATCCACGTTTATTTTTCCTTTGGTCCTTGAAAAAATATTCCTTTAAAAAATCCACGTTTTTTTGGTCCTTGAAAAAATATTCCTTTAAAAAATCCACGTTTTTTTGGTCCTTGAAAAAATATTCCTTTAAAAAATCCACGTTTTTTTGGTCCTTGAAAAAATATTCCTTTAAAAAATCCACGTTTCTTTGGTCCTTTGAAAAAATATTCCTTTAAAAAATCCACGTTTTTTGGTCCTTTGAAAAAATATTCCTTTAAAAAATCCACGTTTCTTTGGTCCTTGAAAAAATATTCCTTTAAAAAATCCACGTTTTTTTGGTCCTTGAAAAAATATTCCTTTAAAAATCCACGTTTTTTTGGTCCTTGAAAAAATATTCCTTTAAAAAATCCACGTTTATTTGTTCCTTAAAAAAAATATTCCTTTAAAAAATCCACGTTTATTTGTTCCTTAAAAAAAATATTCCTTTAAAAAATCCACGTTTATTTGTCCTTTGGTCCTTTGAAAAAATATTGCTTTAAAAAATCCACGTTTATTTGTCCTTTGGTCTTTGAAAAAATATTCCTTTAAAAAATCCACGTTTCTTTGGTCCTTGAAAAAATATTCCTTTAAAAATTTCACGTTTCATTGGTTCTTGAAAAAATATTCCTTTAAAAATTTCACGTTTCTTTGGTCCTTGAAAAAATATTCCTTGTTTTCCATGTTTATTTGTCCTTTAGTCCTTCAAAAAATATTCCTTTAAAAAATTCACGTTTATTTGTCCTTTGGTCCTTCAAAAAATATTCCTTTAAAAAATTCACGTTTATTTGTCCTCTGGTGCTTCAAAAAATATTCCTTTAAAAAATTCACGTTTATTTGTCCTTTGGTCCTTGAAAAAGTAATCTTTAAAAAATCCACGTTTATTTGTCCTTTGGTCCTTGAAAAAAGTAATCTTTAAAAAATCCACGTTTATTTGTCCTTTGGTCCTTGAAAAACTTTTCCTTAAAAAACCATGTTTATTGTCCTTTGGTCCTTGAAAAAATATTTTATTCAAAAAATCCACGTTTCTTTGGTCGTTAAAAATTATTCTCTAAATTTTTATTTCTCCCTTTAGCACCATGCCCTCCATCGCCCATGCCATCTACTTTTATTTCTCCTTCATGTTCCTGCTGGCCCGCACCCTGGCTGTATCGCTGTACTTGGCCGAGGTAAATGATCGCAGCCGTGATCCTCTGGCCATACTCAAATATGTACCGACCAATGCCTATCACATCGAAGTAGAACGATTTGCAATGGAAATCAATTCGATGTCGGTGACTATGACGGGCCTGCGATATTTCGATATTACCAGGAAATTGGTATTGACGGTAAGTTGGTGGCATACCATGGCCATTTTCGGGGAGAACTAACTTCAACACTCAACCATGACATAATCATAATATATTAATTAACCAATAAAGTAGATACAACCATTAAATCGGAGTGCCACCAAAATTGGATTCAAAATCACAAATTGAAAAAAAAAAATCGTTTGAAAATTTCTGTTTTTATTAACCCAACCCAGATTTATGGTGGCTTTGATTTTTTTCACTCTCTCTCTCTCTCTCTCTCTCTCTCTGTCTCTCCCTCTCTTTATAGGTAGCTGGAACAATTGTCACGTACGAACTGGTTTTAATACAATATCACGAGGATCAAAAACTATGGTACTGTGGCAACGAGTGAATTCCAAGCCAACTCCAACTCCAACCACCACCACGACGACGTTGGACATCAAACACGACTTTTCTGAAGCATGGCCATTAGCCATGCATACCGCATGCTGTAGCCAACAAATGAGTGGTGTAGTGATGTTGCATTCGATCCAATTTTCAATTCAAATTGGCAAACAACAACAAATTGTAAATAATGTGAATTAAAGAAAAAAAATGGTTATTAATATTTGTTGTTCACTTTGTTTAGTTGTTCGAAAAAGGCAATACAAAATGCGTTAAAAATTCATTATTGACATTTCTGTGTTTGTAGTTTTTTTTTTCGTTTTGTTTTTCTCTTTGTCATACCAAATATCCCCTCTGGGTAACGCAATATCGGAAGAAATTGCATTAGAAGCCATCCACTTCCTTTGACCATAAATCAATGTCCAAAGATATCAAAATCATACACACGATTTGGCTCTGTGACAATGTTGACATAAGTTACCTTGTAGTCAGTTTTTTCTTCAGGGACAGTGGGAGCAGAACTTAAAAAAATTGTAAAAAAATAAAAAAAAAACAGTAAGGAAAAGTCAAAAGTCGGGCAGGGCCGACTATATGATACCCTACCCTAGAGCTCCCGTAAGAAAAGAATTTATTTGAAGTAGATCATACAACCTCTCAATATTTAGCTTTAGAGCGGTTACAGTTTGGTTTCAGAGGTTACTAATATATAGGAGGCATATCCAATTCTGAATTGATTTTCACTAAACTTGACAGATATACCAAATAAAATTGCTATAGAGTGCATGATATCACTTCGAGAAGGATTATATTAAAAACAAGTAAAAAAGCTGTAAGTTCGGCCGGGCCTAACTTTTAATACCCTCCACCATTCGGTACAAATTTGGAAATTTCCAAAAAAATAAAATCCGTTAAAAATTCTGTTAAAATATTAATAATACCAAATGCCTATACGACGACGTGGACCTGCATAGGCAACTTTTGTCACCGGCTATTGCAATATTCAAATGCGAAACTTGAAAAAAGTCTGTTGATAATGTAGCTAAAATCATCAAAATACCGAATATAGGGAGGTACCACGGGGGTTATAAAACGTGGACCTGCACAGTCAATTTTCTGGCATAGGCTGTAGTATCCATTACGAACTTCAAATACAAAATTTGAAATAATTTCGGTAAATAATATCGCTTAAATAATCAAAATACCGAATATCGAGGGGTACGTTATATGGAGGCTTTACGAAGACGTGGACCTGCACAGACAATTTTCTGTCATAGGCTGTAGTATTCATTGTGAAATTCAAATACCAAATTTGATACAATTCCGGTAAATTATGTCCCTAAATTCGTCAAAATACCGCATATCGGGATGTACCGTTACATGGGAGCTATACGAATATGTGGACGAACATGTCCCATTTTCAATACCAAAAGTCCTGTAGACATAATACGCATTTGAGTAACATTTTATCAACCTACTTCATTTCGTTCGGAAGCTAGAGTGATTTCCACAGACAGACAGACGGTCGGACATTGATAAATGGACATAGGATTTTATGCTGATCAAGAATATATATATTTTGTGGGGTCTAAATGTATATTTCGAGGTGTTACAGACGGAATGACAAACTTAATATACCCTCCATACTATGGTGGATGGTATAAAAATATATTTCGGAGCCGAGTTCCACAAAATGAAAACATACATCCCGAAATTCACTCCATTTTTTTCTGATTTAGCCATTATTTGCACAATAAACCTGAAATCGAATTAAGGATATATATGGGAGCTATATCCAAATCTAAGACGTTCTCCATAAAATTTGGCAAAAGTATTTCTGAGCTCCAAAGTACCAAATATCATTGATGTCGAATGCATATTACGCATGTGAGGGACTTAAACAAACCAAAGCGGATGAAACATATATATATGCTATGCCTATAACTGAACCGATTTTCTCCAAATTTGTAGTACTTGCTTCTAGACTGTATTCGGTCGGATGTACCAAAATTCAGGTCATTTGGACTGATATTGGTCATTTTGCGTACAATTAACCCGAAATCGGTTGAAGATAAAGGCCGAGTTCAAAAAACTGCAACCAATTTCAGACTGCTGTCATTTCTAAGCCACCCGTCCGATAGCTGTTAAAATTATTCCAGTGACAGCTCATTGTGTTGTTTACAAGCGTACAAAATCATTTTGGTGAGAATTTTCCAGAAAAAAAGTTATTCGTGATGGAATTCAAGCGGGATAGTGTGATTTCTTTATATTTGGCTGGAAAACCACAAGTGGCTATCGTTAGAGCACTCCAGCATTTAAATGTGAATAAATCTTTTGTGACTCGTACCATCGCTCGTTACCGATTACGTGATACTGATAGCGTAGCCCGACGTCAAGGAAGTGGCCGGAAGAAAACACAGCAACATCAGCAGAAATGGTTCGAAAAGTAAAGAAGCGACTTGATCGAAACCCTCATCGCTGTAGCTGAAAAATGACTCGTGAGCTGAACATATGGCAATATTCCATTCGGAAAATATTGAAAAATGCGCTCGGGGTAATGCCATTGAAATTCCAAAAAATGCAAGAACTTACACCGCAACAGAAAGAAAATAGACTGAAAAGAGCTAAAGAGTTGCTTCGCTTGGCCGAAAGTGGTGAATTGCCGAATTTGGTTTTCTCCGTCTCCGATGAGAAAACATTCATTGTCCAGCAGTTTGTAAACAAAGAAAATTATCATGTTACTTGCCAAAGAGGTCAGCTAAAAATGTGCACCTTCGGTTGGTCGCCAGAACTCGAGCGCCGGCCATGCTGATGGTGTGGGCCGCCATAACAGCCGATGGTCGCTCCCCGCTTGTATTAATCGACCGTGGCATCAAAATAAATGCGAAATAATATCGCGAAAATATTCTGGAGGGTGTATTAAAGCTTGGGCACGCAAACATTTTAACCGCATACCTTGGACATTCCAACAGGATTCAGCATCATCGCACTCAGCACGCGCCACCCAAGAATGATTACAAAATGAGTTTCCAGCGCACAATGGCCACCAAAATCTCCGAATAACAATCCTATTGTGTCTGGAGTATTCTGGAAAGCAAGGTTGGCACTAAAAAATACCAAAGTGTCGATTACCTCAAACAAGCGCTTCGCCGGGAATGGGCCAAAATACCGCAGATCAACATTCGGACAGCGTGTGACAGTTTCATTGGCCGTTTGAAGACCATAATTTGTGCCAATGCTGACCAATTCGAACAAATCTAAACTTATTCTAAAATTTGAAGCTATTTCCGACATTTTTTGCTTTCATTCAATAAAATTTAACAAAAATGTAAAAATTATGGCTTTTGACTTTGTTCGAGTTTTTTTTATCTCACCCTGTATACCATCTTCACAACAGATCTTTTGTGGACAAAAATTATTGTATGTGTAAAATTTGAAGAGAGTTTGAAGCTTATTTCGATTTCATTGAGTATTTTATTTTTTAAAATCGTGAATCCTATGTGGAGGAGGTACCAGAAGAAATGGTTCGATCTCTACAATCATTACAACAGATCTTGCGCTGATGGAAATATGTGAAATGTGTTTCGCGTTTCATTGTTATTCAACAATTTGACCCTTTGTGGGGAAGAAGTGGGCCGTTACATTCCATCTTCACAGCCGATCTTGTGTTAGTAGAAATATTGGGCTGTGTAAAATGTGAAGAGACCCGGATGCTTATTTCAGATTTTATTATCGTTTTGGTTATTTAGAAATTTGACACTTTGTGGGGGAGGTGCCAGAAGAAATAGTTCGATCTCTACCATATTTATAACAGATCTTGCGCTGTTAGAAATATTAGGCTGTTTCAAGTCTGAATGGAATCGAATGTTAATTTTTCGTTTTGTGAACTTCTTGGTTATTCACAATTTTGACCCTTATGTGGGGAGACACCAGAAGGAGTGGACCGATATATTCCATTTTCACACCAGACCTTTGGTTGATAAGAATATTGTGATCTGTGTAATTTGAACACAATCGGACACTTACATACTGTTTTATACAAGTTATAAGTATTCAAAATTTTGACGCTTTTGACGCCTAGAACTGATGTAAATATTAGAATATTGCAAAGTTGGGGCAAAATCGGATTATTCTTTCTCTCTCTCTCTCTCTCTCTCTGTGCAGTAAAATATTTTCTTAGAAAATTTCGACCTTTTGACGGAGTGGATTGATGTTGTCCATCTCCGAACTCGATGTACGTTTGACAATAATGTTACGATGTAATAAGTTTTGACCGAACCGGATACTCCCTTCGAGATTTATCGTAAGCACCTGCCGGACAGACAGACCGAGGGACGGACAGCCCTCGATCGAGACCACATGTTCTGAAACGGATAAAGTCCAAAGAATCTAAAATCTTCATTTCGATTAGGAATGTTTTGATCATATCAAATGATGTATACCATCTGCAGCCATACGGCCGAGGGTATAAAAAATAGTGTTACCAATTTAAAACTTTTCAGTCGGTGTTTCGACTCGCATTTTTTGTCAGTTTATGTATATGCACCAGCCCTATATAAGGACCAATGGAGTGCGGGATATATTTACCAAAGGGTTCTAACTTTAAAGTTACGGAAAGTTCTAAAATGGCACCATTTGGCATTATGTGAACTTAAAATTAAGTACGAGGATCAATGTTGGAAAGTAAGTTTGATATATAAATTCGGTTTTGAAAATAGGTCCTAAGTAGGTCCTAAGTAAATTGGAACAATTTGGTTTGGATGAACGGATGAAGCTTGAATTTTTAAATTCTGTAGTGGGGTCCCTGTTGGTGGTTGGACGGGGTTCTGGAAACGGCTACTACAAATACATGAAAAGTTATAAATAGTACTACATATATTTGGTGTAATTTGGTATTGGGTGAAGAGGTGATGCTTGAAATCTGAAAATCTGGACATATGGAGGTGGTTTTGAAAATATGTACTACAATTGTACGAAAAATACTATATACTATACTATATTTGATATTGGCGGAAGGGATAAAGACAATATTCTGAAATTTGATATTTAGTTCTCTGTTGGCATCTGGAAATTTATATAGGATAGATATAGAGGTGATTTTGGAAATGTGTACTATAATTGGTTTGGTATTGGATGAGGGGAATCCTCAAATAGATATTTGGGTCTCTCTTAGTATCAATAATTGAGATATTGAGATGGATTTGGAAATATGTAATATAATTGTACGAAAAGTACAAAATTTGATTTTGGATGAAGGGATAAATCTCGAATCATCAAATTTGATATTAAGTACCCTGATGGTATATCCATTGTGCTATGGTTTTTACTAATATCCTTCTGGGTAAACTTGAAAACAAAGGATTTTTGACGTAAAAGGTGAGCATTTTCCAATTATTTTTTCCGAAACAAGGAAAATCTTGAATAACATATAAAACCTTGACTGTCTGAAAATTTAGTATAAAAATGTTTGAAGGTTTGAACAATTTTTTTTATTTTGAGTACTAAAAGGGCCTGAATTTAAAGTTTTAAGGTGGTCTTTTCTCTGACAAAATACCGGGCACTTGCTAGTTTTTTTAATTTTTTTTTTTTTTCAATTATCCAGACATTTGTTTTACATAACAAATGACAATTTGTAGTTTTCCTATAAAAATAATTATTAATAATTATTTAATTTTTTTTTTCATATTACCACAAATAGATTTTTTTCTAAAATATTTTTGTCCCACTGTGTTGCACTACTGTTACATATCACCTTCTCTCTCGTTATTGGTCTTCTTTCCTCAAAAAAGGTGAACACAAAGAGCCTGTCAGCAGCACAAGCAGAGACCTCCTCGTTGCCAACCTCCCCCTCCCCGACGATGTTGACAACACTTGTAACCTGTTTCATGATTTCATTGTTAATGCCGTTTGCTTCACTTGAGCTTTGGCATTATTGTGCAACTTGGCGTAATCCATCATTTGTGTCCGTCAGCCATTGTGACTTGTTGTGTAATTATTGGTCACATTGTCATCTGCAGCCAGGCAGTCAGGAGTTACAGATTCCAGCATTAAAACTGCTTCAGCACAATCCAGTTAACATGGCTCATTGGCCCAGTTAACATGGCTCAAATTCCCTTGCTATTGCAGTGATCCTGCTGAGGTTTGAGATGCGATGACAAGTGACGATGAGTTTTTTTCTTTTTTGAGGGAAATCGGAAATGTTGTTGGCAGGAATTCTTATAGTGGCCGGTAACTTGGCATTAACATTCGACTGAACCGATGAAATTTCCTCTACACAATTTGGTTCGAAAGGGGAGAAATAACTAAAGTAGCCTTCTTTTGAGATTGGATCCTGGGAAATTATGTTGTGTTGTATTGGCCATCAACAATGGAAAACCGATAACAGAAAACTGCCAGCATTTTGTACAACATTGTTTCGTATGAGCTGCATTGGATTTGGAAAGAAAAATATTTGCCGACATCATCATGCGATTGTTCGTTTCCCAGAAACTATCCATTTCAACATTCGAAATATTCCAAACACGTCGTTAATGGTCATATCGATACTAGTTAAGAGCTTGGTAATGACAAATACTTATGTGTAACCCATTGTTGTCGGATTTTTTAATTAAATGTAACAATAATTTTGTAACACTTAACAAGATGACGGGACATTGTCTGAGTGTGATACAATTTGTTTCCTAACAATTTCACAAGCATTTACGGGCGAGGAAATTGATTATTTGTAAATTTTAGTTCAATTAATTTTTAAGGAACAGGAGACCAGTAACTGAGGATTTTTTAAAGAATATTTATCAAGGACTAAGGGATATTTGTCAAGGACAATCACAGAAAATATATATTCAAAATATATATATTCAAGGATCAAGAGGTCAATAATAGTGGATTGTTTAAAGTTTTTTTTTCAAGGATCAAGATATCGGTAAACCTGAAATTTTTTTCAAAGAGAAACCACAAACTTGAATTTTTTTAAAAAAAATATTTTTTCAAAAACCAATGGACGAAGATTTTTTCAAATAGTGGAGTACTGAAAATTTATAAGGGTGGATTTTCAAAGTATGTTTTTCGAGGACCAATAGATCAAAAAAAGCGGATTTTTGAAAGTTATATTTTCAAGGACCAAGATATAAGTAAGCGTATGTATCCTGAGAATTTTTTTCAAGGACCAAGATTTGTAAACGACCAAGAGATCAGAGAGCATAAAGAATATTTCTTAAAGAATTTGTTATGGGACCCACTGGCCTCTGATCTGTATTTCTTAAAGGATGTTTTTCCGAGGATCACAAACTTGGCTTTTGGAGGATATTTCTTCAAGGACCAATGAGATTAGTTTTTTAAGGGATATTTAATGTTTTAATCAAAAACAATATTTATTTTAGTATAAAAAATCGTGGCTTTCTTGAAGTATATTAATTCAATGACCAATGAATGTGTATTTTTTAAGGATATTTATTCATGGACCCAGAGGTTACTTATCGTGGATCTCTTGTGGTAGGACATAATTTCTAGGGCCAAGAGATCAATAAGCTTAATTTTTTTGCATTTTTTTTTTCAGAGATCAGCGAAAAAAATAGCTAAGCTTGGATTTTTTGGGATGATAGTTTTTCGAGCACCAAGATTACTGTTTGAGGGATATTTTTTTAAGGAACGAGATTTAAAACATCAATATGCCTGATTTTTTTAAGGAAAACATATTCAATGACCACAAAATCAATAACTGTTTAGAAAATATTTTCTTCAAAGATTAAAAAGAGTGCATTTTTAAGGACCAAGACATCAACAAATTTGCGTGGATTATGTGAAGGATATTTTCTTAATTGCCAACAGATCACTAAGCGTGGATTTTAAAAGAAATTTTTTCACACCACCAATCGTCGTGGATTTTAGAGGATATTTTTTTGAGGACCACCAAACCATTAAACTTTGAAATTTATAACGAATATTTTTTTCGAGGATCACTTGAACAATCATTGAGGATTTTTAAAGAATTTTTTCTCAAGAACCACTGGACCAATCGGCGTGGATTTGTTAAAAAAAAATATTTTTTCAAGGACCACTAGACCAAGCAGCTCGAATTTTTAAAGAGAATTAAAGATTACTTATTTCAAGGACCAAAGGACAAATGCACTTGGATTTTTAAAACATTTTTTTTTCAAGAACCAAAGGACAACTACACGTGGATTTTTTAAAGATTTCTTTTTTCAAGGACCAAAGGACAAACACACGTGGTTTTTTAAAGATTTCTTTTTTCAAGGACCAAAGGACAAACACACGTGGTTTTTTAAAGACTTATTTTTTCAAGGACCAAAGGACAAATACACGTGGTTTTTTAAAGACTTATTTTTTCAAGGACCAAAGGACAAATACACGTGGATTTTTTAAAGACTTATTTTTTCAAGGACCAAAGGACAAATACACGTGGATTTTTTAAAGACTTATTTTTTCAAGGACCAAAGGACAAATACACGTGGATTTTTTAAAGACTTATTTTTTCAAGGACCAAAGGACAAATACACGTGGATTTTTTAAAGAATTTTTTTTTTCAAGGACCAAAGGACGAATAAACGTGGATATTTTAAAGATTACTTATTTCAAGGACCAAAGGACAAATATACGTGGATTTTTTAAAGAATTTTTTTTCAAGGACCAAAGGACAATTGCACTTGGATTTTTAAAACATTTTTTTTCAAGAACCAAAGGACAAATACACGTGGATTTTTTAAAGATTAATTTTTTCAAGGACCAAAGGACAAATACACGTGGATTTTTTAAAGACTTATTATTTCAAGGACCAAAGGACAAATACACTTGAATTTTTTAAAGACTTCTTTTTTCAAGGACCAAAGGAGAAATAAACCTGGGCTTAAAAATAAAATTCAAACATAGATTTTTAAAGAATATTTTTTAAGCAATAAACAAAGGACAAATAAAATTTGGATATTTTAATGAATATTTTTTTCAAGGACTAAATAATATTTTTTCAAGTTCCCAAGGACCAACAAACGTAGGTGGTGTACTAAACGTGGACTTTTTAAAGAAAATATTTTTAAGCACCAAAAGAAAAAAATTGGATATTTTAAAGAATGTTGTTGTTGTATTTTGTTGACCTGCTATATTTATTTTACTTATTTGGTTAATTGCTTGGTTTAAGGTCATTTAAATACTATGTTTTTTATTTTTGAATTTTTCCTTTTTTATTCATCCAATTTTAAAGAATATTTTTTTCAAGGACTAAGGAACCAAAAAGAAAAGGATTTTATAAATCGTGGATAATTTAAATAATATTTTCTCAGGTACCCAAGGACCAAAAAACCTAGGTGGAGTAGTAAATGTGGATTTTTTTTAAATAATATTTATAAATTATAAGGACACATTGATCAATAAAATTTGAATTTTTTGAAGAATATTTTTTCAAGGACCGCATAAAATTGGATTTTTAAAGAACATTTTTCAGAGACATTTTTTTAAGAACAAGAATAATTTTTAAGAATTTTTAAGGAACAATGGACAAATAAAACGTGAACCAATAAAAGGTGGACCAATAAACGAGGATTATTTAAAGAATATTTTTCCAATTGCTAGAGGACAAATAAATGTGGATTTTTTAAAAAATATTTATTCAAGGACCCAAGAAACGTGGATATTTTAAATAATATTTTTTCAAGGATCAAATAAACCTGGATTTTTTAACAATGTTGTATTGGAGAACCAAAGCAACGTGGATATGTTAAAGATTTTTTTCAAATAATATTTTTCTCAAGGACCAAAAAAGCATGGATTTTTTGAAGAACATTTTTTCAATGATCAAATCAACGTGGATTTTTTAAAGAATATTTTTTCAAGGACCAAATTGAACGTGAATTTTTTTAAGAATATTTTTTAAGGACCAATTGAACGTGGATTTTCTAAAGAATATTTTTTCAAGGACCAAATTGAACGTGAATTTTTTTAAGAATATTTTTTAAGGGCCAAATGAACGTGGATTTTTTAAAGAATATTTTTTCAAGGACCAAATGAACGTGGATTTTTTAAACAATATTTTTTCAAGGACTGAATAAACGTAACCCAAAGTAAAAAAATGCATGTACCAAAGAACAAAAAAAATTGGATTATTTAAAGAGTACATTTTCAAGGACCAAAGGACAAATATAATTCGGATTTTTCAAAAAATATTTTTTCAAGGTCAAGGGACAAATGGATGCTGATTTTTCAAAAAATATATACCAATTTTCAAAAATATTAAAAATATTTTGTGTTTAGAGAAACATGCAAGCAGAGGTTTATACATATATTAAAAGAAAAAACATAAATCGGAATTATAATCATAGATTTAGTTTTATTTTCAAGTCATTTTAGAGATCTAATTGTGGATTTTTGAGAAACTATTTTTAAGACCCCTCAGAGTTACAATCGTAGATTATAAATAAATATTTTCCAATGTGAGCTAAAATTATTGACTTTAAACATGAAATTAGAATTTTTTTGAACTTCTATAATTTCTACCGAATCAACTTTCCCAAACGATGTTTTTCACAATTGGAATGAGAATTTAGAAAGATTTTAAAGTTTTGACCTGTCGAAGTTATAATCATGGAGTTTTAGATATATTTTTGTCAAGGTCCTTTAGATTTGTAATCGTGAGCCTTTGAAAGCTCTTTTTCCAAGGCTATACACAGCTATATTCGTGAATTTTTCAAATATTTTTTCAAAGTCTATCTATCTTTCTACAGCCCCTCCATGGACTACTTCTAAAGGACTTTAATGAACCTCCATAAGACTTTCATGGACAAAGAATTTTCATAATTTTTTTTTTGGACACTAAACACCTTCCAAAGACCTCTAAAAACGGAAGACTTTCAATGATTATTTTTTGGACAAAGAGAAGATCTTCCACATATCTTCTATGGGCAGGAAAAGTTGTTTTTGCACGGAATATCTTTCACAGATTATTTTTGAACATGAGACCTCTCAGAGGACTTTTCTGAACAGAAAACCTTTCACATTTCGCCTAAGGACCTCTCAGAGGACTTTTCTGGCCTTAAAATTTGCCACATGTCCCCTAAGGACACTCTATAACTCTTCTATGGATATAATACCTTCAAAAGTTCTTCAATAGATGGAACATCTTTTTAAGGCCCTCTATAGGCATAAGGACTTTACACGTTCTTCCATATACCGTAGGATACATTGGATAGAAAACTTTCTGCAATACTTGGAAACTTTCTGGCGAAGGCATTTCCTAAATCGTTTTTAAAAAGGAAAGAGGATGGGATGTTGATATAAATTAAATTTTCCTCTCCTAACTTCTCTTCCTTTTTCCCTCTCCTCTCTATTTTAGATATCGTTGGCACTACAACAAAGTTCTCCAATGTGTCAATAGTCCTCATATTCAGTATCGCTCCCTATTTGTAGGCCATGGACCTATTTTTCTATCCCAAAAATTTTAAGTGGTCTTTAATTTCAAAATAATTTCCTGGAACTACATAACGTCATAACCAAACCATTTACAATTTGAAAAAAAAAGTTGGGCGAAACCTACAGCTAAAAATGTTCAATTAAAATTTTCAATCCGCATTTGACATTTGCATTTGTTTTGTTATTTCTGATGTGGCATTTGAAAAGTTTTCCGTATTGGCACCGAATATGGTTGCCCAGAAAATGGGTGTTACTCTCGACGCATATTTGGAAGGCCACGCCATTTCTTTATGGCATTTTGGGGTGGCTTCCAACGGTAATGATTGGAGGATGGCCATGTAATCACTGGTCCTCATCAACATTTGCGGTGGTCTATTTTTATACAGATAAAAAATAATCAACGACATATCTCCAACTTGTCGATGATGAAGGCGATTGCAAAAAAAAAAAAAAAAAAAAAAAAAAAAAAAAAACATTTCATCGCCCACAATGAGGAATTTGGCGGCATGTCGGATAATAAAATAAATAAATTGATTGAAAAATAACACAAATCAAACGCTTGTTGATGCTAATGTTGTTGTTGGTGCTGATACTACTGGCTAATGGTCATTTCCAGTACCATTTCAGCAATGCTGTCCAATGGCATTTTTCTAGCCCAAAAATGCCACTTGAGGTGGCATGATGCATGTTATGGAGGAAACGCGAATAAAGGAAAAACATGGGCGAACAATAAATGTAACAAAACACTTTTTCATTGAATAGCCAGCCCAACGCTTTAGCCAAAAGCCTGAACGGGAAAAATCAACTGCGTGTGACCAAAAAAGGATAACCAAGTTAAACCGAAAATGAAAATGGTGCAAAAGCAAACACTCGGTTGAAGTAGTTTTGTTACTGCTGCCTTACAATTGCCCATGACTGGCAATGGTATAGGGAAGTTAAATTGAGAAAAACAGATATGTGGGAAATTCCAGAAAAAATAAACTAACGTAAAATATAAAAAAAATAAGGACCAAAATGTTTAATTTCTTAAAAATATTAATTCAAGGATAATTAGGCGTGGATTTTTTAAAGAATATTTTTTCAAGGATAACAATACACGTGGAATTTTTAAAGAATATTTTTTCAAGGATAATAATAAACGGAGATTTTTTAAAACAATATTTTTTAAGGATCAAAAAACGTGGATTTTTTAAAGAATATTTTTTCAAGGATAATAATAAACGTGGATTTTTTAAAGAATATTTTTTCAAGGATAATAATAAACGTGGATTTTTTAAAGAATATTTTTTCAAGGATAATAATAAACGTGGATTTTCTTAAAGAATGTTTTTTCAAGGTTAATAATCCTCGTTTATATTTCAAAGAATATTTTTTCTAGGATAAGGATGACGTGGATTTTCTTAAAGAATATTTTTTCAAGGATAATAATAAACGTGGATTTTTTAAAGAATATTTTTTCAAGGATAAAAACGTGGAATTTTTAAAAAATGTTTTTTCAAGGATAATAATAAACGTGGATTTTTTAAAGAATATTTTTTCTAGAACCAAATAAATGCGGATTTTTTAAAGAATATTTTTTCAACAACCAAATAAATGTGGATTTTTTAAAGAATATTTTTTCAAGAACCAAATAAATGCGGATTTTTTAAAGAATATTTTTTCAACAACCAAATAAATGTGGATTTTTTAAAGAATATTTTTTCAAGAACCAAATAAATGTGGATTTTTTAAAAACATTTTTGTCAAGGACCAAATTATCTATTTTATTATCCTTGAACAAGCATTCTTTATAAATCCTTTAAAAATATTAATTTAAAAAATCCACATCCTTATTGTCCTTAATAAAATATTCTTTAAGAAATGTTTATTGGTTTTTGAAAAAATATTCTTTACAAAATCCACGTCCTTGAAAAAATATTCTTTACAAAATCCGCGTCCTTGAAAAAATATTCTTTACAAAATCCACGTCCTTGAAAAAATATTCTTTACAAAATCCGCGTCCTTGAAAAAATATTCTTTACAAAATCCACGTCCTTGAAAAAATATTCTTTACAAAATCCGCGTCCTTGAAAAAATATTCTTTACAAAATCCACGTCCTAGAAAAAATATTCTTTACAAAATCCACGTCCTAGAAAAAATATTCTTTACAAAATCCACGTCCTAGAAAAAATATTCTTTACAAAATCCACGTCCTAAAAAAAATATTCTTTACAAAATCAACGTCCTTAAAAAAAAGTAATCTTTAAAAAATCCACGTCCTTGAAAAAATATTCTTTAAGAAATGTTTATTGGTTTTTGAAAAAATATTCTTTAAAAAAATCCTCCTTTGAGTCGGTTCTTGAAAAAATATTCCTTACAAAATCCACGTCCTAGAAAAAATATTCTTTACAAAATCCACGTCCTAGAAAAAATATTCTTTACAAAATCCACGTCCTTGAAAAAAAAGGAATCTTTAAAAAATCCACGTCCTTGAAAAAAAAGGAATCTTTAAAAAATCCACGTCCTTGAAAAAATATTCTTTACAAAATCCACGTCCTTGAAAAAAAGTAATCTTTAAAAAATCCACGTCCTTGAAAAAAAGTAATCTTTAAAAAATCCACGACCTTGAAGAAAAAGTAATCTTTAAAAAATCCACGTCCTTGAAAAAAAAGTAATCTTTAAAAAATCCACGTCCTTGAAAAAAAATAATCTTTAAAAAATCCACGTTTATTTGTCCTTTGGTCCTTGAAAAAAGCAATCTTTAAAAAATCCACGTTTATTTGTCCTTTGGTCCTTGAAAAAATATTCCTTTAAAAAATCCACATTTATTGGTCCTTGAAAAAAAACCACGTTTATTGGTCATTGAAAAAAATATTCTTTAAAAAATCCACGTTTATTGGTCATTGAAAAAAATATTCTTTAAAAAATCAACGTTTATTTGGTCCTTGAAACAATTATTCTTTAAAAAATCCACGTTTATTCAGTCCTTGAAAAAGTTAATCTTTAAAAAATCCACGTTTATTCAGTCCTTGAAAAAGCTAATCTTTAAAAAATCCACGTTTATTTGGTCCTTGAAAAAGTTAATCTTTAAAAAATCCACGTTTATTTGGTCCTTGAAAAAATTATTCCTTAAAAAATCCACGTTTATTTGGTCCTTGAAAAAATTATTCTTTAAAAAATCCACGTTTATTTGGTCCTTGAAAAAATTATTCTTTAAAAAATCCACTTTTATTTGTCCTTGAAAAATGTAATCTTTAAAAAATCCACGTTTATTGGTCCTTGAAAAAAAATATTCTTTAAAAAATCCACGTTTATTGGTCCTTGAAAAAAAATATTCTTTAAAAAAATCCACGTTTATTGGTCCTTGAAAAATATATTCTTTAAAAAATCCATGTTTATTTGGTCCTTGAAAAAATTATTCTTTAAAAAATCCACTTTTATTTGCCCTTGAAAAATGTAATCTTTAAAAAATCCACGTTTATTGGTCCTTGAAAAATATATTCTTTAAAAAAATCCACGTTTATTGGCCCTTGAAAAATATATTCTTTAAAAAATCCTCGTTTCTTGGTCCTTGAAAAAATATTCTCTAAAATCCACGTTTATTGTTCCTTGAAAAAAATATTCTTTAAAAAATCCACGTTAATTGGTCCTTGAAAAAAATATTCTTTAAAAAATCCACGTTTATTGGTCCTTAAAAAAGAAAATTCTTTAAAAAAATCCACGTTTATTGGTCCTTTAAAAAAATATTCTTTAAAAAATCCACGTTTATTTGTCCTTGAAAAATGTAATCTTTAAAAAATCCACGTTTATTGGTCCTTGAAAAAAAATATTCTTTAAAAAATCCACGTTTATTGGTCCTTGAAAAAAAATATTCTTTAAAAAAATCCACGTTTATTGGTCCTTGAAAAATATATTCTTTAAAAAATCCACGTTTATTTGGTCCTTGAAAAAATTATTCTTTAAAAAATCCACTTTTATTTGCCCTTGAAAAATGTAATCTTTAAAAAATCCACGTTTATTGGTCCTTGAAAAATATATTCTTTAAAAAAATCCACGTTTATTGGCCCTTGAAAAATATATTCTTTAAAAAATCCTCGTTTCTTGGTCCTTGAAAAAATATTCTCTAAAATCCACGTTTATTGTTCCTTGAAAAAAATATTCTTTAAAAAATCCACGTTAATTGGTCCTTGAAAAAAATATTCTTTAAAAAATCCACGTTTATTGGTCCTTAAAAAAGAAAATTCTTTAAAAAAATCCACGTTTATTGGTCCTTTAAAAAAATATTCTTTAAAAAATCCACGTTTATTGGTCCTTGAAAAAAATATTGTTTAAAAAATCCACGTTTATTGGTCCTTGAAAAAAATATTCTTTAAAAAATCAATGTTTCTTTGGTCCTTGAAAAATTATTTTTAAAACATCCACGTATATTTGTTCTTTGGTCCTTGAAAATATTTTCTTTAAAAAATCCAAATTTATTTGTCCTTTGGTCCTTGAAAAAATATTCCTTTAAAAAATCCACGTTTATTTTGTCCTTGGCAAAATATTTTTTTTAAATTCCAACAAATTATGGATTGACCCATATATGGTTTCCACGTAGCTCCCTTGCTTGGCATTATGGAAAAAATGTTATTTGCTGATCATGGCAATGGACGTCTATGACTTTTATGATGATGGTTATGACGAGACCAATGACGACGACAGCATCGATATTGACGATGATGATGATGTTGGTGGCGATGATGATGATGTTGGTGGCTATGATGACGATGATTGATTGAACAAATTTGATTGACTTGTGAGAGCTTAGTTTTGTCGAAACAACATTGCTATTCATGTTACACTACTACCACCACAACCTGCCGGTGGCAAATCCAGGCCAACAACAAACCACATCAAGGAAACTTTAGACTTTTAAAGGTAAATCGACCAAGACCCATCAGCAGCAACTACAACTAGGAACCATCCGAAGCAAGACACATTTCAGTTAATGCATTTGTTGGCTGCCAACTGATGTTGTGACTTGTAATGTAACTTGTGGCAGAGAGTAGCTGCAGCATTACACCCTCTGCCTGGTGTTTTTGTGGCAAGTCTTTGTTGTTTTTTGTTTTATTTTTTCTGCCCCAAAAAAGGGGATGCATTTTGGATCAGCATAGTGCCATGGTTTCTAGATGGTTGTATAAAAACTAAAGCATTTCATCACAACATCAGTAGTTGCCCACTGGCATTACAAACTGGCAAATAGTCAACCCTCCAAGAAAATCAAGTGAAGAGAGTGAAAAGAAAAGAAACAAAACAAAGAAATCCAAGTAAACAACTCAAAGTTAATTGAAAATAACGAAAGACTGTGTTTTGAAAAAGGATCAGACCAAAGGATTTCATTTTGTCTTAGTCGAACAGACATATTACATCTTGCAGGGTGTGTGTGTGTGTACGTGAGCGTGTGTTTGTGTGGAAAATACAATTAAAACATTGTTAAAAGCATAATCATGGAAAAACAAAAATATATTGTGAGTAAAAATAAAATAAAAACAATTAAGAAAATAAATAAGTTAAATAAAAATCATTCGAGGTATTTAAAGCTTAATTAAAAGGACTTAAAATAAAAAAGGATTAGTGATTTATGATAGTTAAAAAAATAGTGGAGGCTAAAAGAGAGAAAAAATAAGAGAGAGAGAGGAAAAATAAGAGAGAGAGAAAAATTATTCTTAGAGTTTATTTTCAAAAGTAAAATCTTTACAAGGGATCGAATCAGAAGTCACTTAAATTAGAGTCCCTTTTGGAGATCTTTTTATACCCTCCACAATAGTATGGAGGGTATCTTAAGTTTGTCATTCCGTTTGTAACACCTCGAAATATGCATTTTAGACCCCACAAAGTATATATATTCTTGATAAGCATGAAATTCTATTTCGATTTATCAATGTCCGTCCGTCTATCCGTCCGTCTGTGGAAATCACTCAAGCATCCGAACGATATAAAGTAGGTTGATAAAATTTTACTCAAATGTGTATTATGTCTGCAGGACTTTTGGTATTGGAAATGGGCCATGTAGGTCCATGTTTTCGTATAGCCCCCCATATAACAGTACCTCCCGATATGCGGTATTTTGATGATTTTAAGGACATTATTTACTGGAATAGTTTCAAAATTAATATTTAAAGTTCGTAATAGATACTACGGCTTAAGTTAGAAAATGAGCCATCTAGGTTCACGTCTTCGTATAGGCCCCATATAACGGTACCTCCCGATATTCGGTATTTTGATGATTTTAGCGACATTATTCACCGGAATTGTTTCAAATTTGGTATTTGAAGTTCGTAATGGATATTACAGCCTATGACAGAAAATTGTCTATGCAGGTCCAGGTCTTCGTCTAGGCCCCATGTATCAGTACCTCCCTATATTCGGTATTTTGACGATTTAAGCAACATTAATCACCGGAATTGTTTCAAATTTGGTATTTGAAGTTCGTAATCCTTACTACAGTCTACGGCGGCAAATTGTCTGTGCAGGTCCACGTCTTCGTATAGCCCTCATATATAGGTACTTCCCGATATTCGGTATTTTGATGATTTTAGCGACACTGTTTACCGAAATTTTTTCAATTTTGGTATTTGAAGTTCCTAATGCATACTACATCCTAAGACAGAAAATGAGCTATCTAGGTCCACGTCTTCGTATAGCCCCCATGTAATGGTACCTCCCGATTTTCGACATTTTGACGATTTTAGCGTCATTATTTACCGGAATTTTTTCAAATTTGGTATTTAAAGTTCTTAATCGATACTACAGCCTACCACAGAAAATTGTCTATGCAGGTCCACGTCTTCGTATAGCCCCCATATAACGGTACCTCCCGATATGCGGTATTTTGATGATTTTAGCGGCATTATTTACCGGAATTGTTTCAAAATTAGTACTTGAAGTTCGAAATGGATACTACAGCCTAAAACAGAAAATTGTCTGTGCAGGTCCACGTCTTCGTATAGCCCCCATATAACGGTACCTCCCGATATGCGGTATTTTGATGATTTTAGCGGCATTATTTACCGGAATTGTTTCAAATTTGGTATTTGAAGTTCGTAATGAATGCTACAGCCTATGACAAAAAATTGTCTGTGCAGGTTCGCGTCTTCGTATAGCTCTCATATAACGGTACCTCCCGATATTCGATATTTTGATGACATTATTCACCGGAATTGTTTCAAATTTGGTATTTGAAGTTTGTAATAGATTCTACAGTATTAAACAGAAAATGACGTGGACCTAGTCTTCGTATAGCCACCATATAACGGTACACCCCGATATTCGGTATTTTGATGATTTAAGCGACATGAATCACTGGAATTGTTTCAAATTTGGTATTTGAAGTTCGAAATGGATACTACATCCTAAGACAGAAAATGAGCCATCAAGGTCAACGTCTTCGTATAGCCACCATATAACGGTACCCCCGATATTCGGTATTTTGACGATTTTAGCGGGATTATTTTTCGGAACTTTTTTCAAATTTGATATTTGAAGTTCGTAATGAATACTGCAGCCTATGACAGAAAATTGTCTATGCAGGTCCACGTCTTCGTATAGCCCCCATATAACGGTACCTCCCGATATACGGTATTTTGATGATTTTAGCGACATTATTTACCGGAACTATTTCAAATTTAGTATTTGAAGTTCGGAATGGATGCTACAGCCTTAGACAGAAAATTGTCTGTGCTGATACACATCTTCGTAAAGCCCCCGTATACCGTTACCCCCCTATATTTGGTATTTTGATCATTTTAGTGACATTATTTACCGGAACTATTTCAAATTTGGTATTTGAAGTTCGTAATGAATACTACAGCCTACCACAGAAAATTGTCTGTGCAGGTCCACGTCTTCGTATAGCCCCCATATAATCGTACCACCCGATATTCGGTATTTTGATGATTTTAGAGACATAATTTACCGGAACTATTTCAAATTTGGTATTTGAAGTTTAAAATAAATACTACAGCCTATGACAGAAAATTCTCTGTGCAGGTCCACGTCTTCGTATAGCCCCCATATAACGGTACCCCCCGATATTCGGTATTTTGACGATTTTTTTTCAAGTTTTGCATTTGTATATTTTAATAGCTTGTAACAAAAGTTGCCTATGCAGGTCCACGTCGTCGGACAGACCCTAATGTAACAGCTACATTCGGTATTTTTAAAATTTTAACAGAATTATTAACGGATTTCATTTTTTTTTAAATTGCCAAATTTGTACCAAATGGTGGAGGGTATTCAAAGTTCGGCCCGTCCGAACTTTCAGCTTTTTTACTTGTTTTTTAATTATTTAAAAAAAATTTCGTCCCGCATAGATTGGTTTTCTCATCCTTGGCTCCCTGATAAGCTGCCTGGATGCCGAGATTGTGTATGCCCAAATAACAGGAATGCCAATGCATTTACAACTTCCACCTAATATGAGGCCGCTGCAATCCGCTGGACCACCTCAACTACAGAGGCAACAACGTTCTCTCTATGGTGGGGGATGGCATTCACCAATCCACCCTCCCCCTCCAATTGGTTTGGGACACATCAGCAAGGATGATTTGGTAACACTATTGCAGGCAGCAAAGGAGGTGGCCAAGGAAGAGGCAGCGGCTGCAGCACCCCCAGAGCCGGAGCCCGAACCAGAGCCTGAGCCAGAACCTGAGCCTGAACCAGAGCCCGAACCAGAGGAAGCACCGGCGCCAGATGCTGGTGCCAAGGCTCCACCACCTGGTGTGCCACTCACTGTGAGTTTGCCTGCCTTTGTGCCCATTCAATTGTCGGCCATGTACACTGCCCCGGCACCACCTGCCGCCCCTGAAGCCCCAGCCGAGGGTGGTGATGCGGGCGGCGACGAAGAGGCTGCCGAAGAAGGTGGTGATGAGGAGGAAGCCGAAGAAGAGGAGGAAGAAGAAGTTGTGGAGGAGGAACCTGAACCACCAGCACCCATTCATCCGGCACCCATTCATCCCGGCTATCATGGTTGGGCTCCGGCATATCGTGGTTATCCAGGTTCTAGGCAATTGCCTTTCAGAACTTTCAGTAAACCACGTACCGTTAGCAAGGCCCGTAAGACGACACGCACCAAGTCGAGGAAATTGAAGTCAAAATCCAGATCGAAGACTAGGAAATCGAAAGCCCGGTAAGATAGGATTATTATATTATATTATATTATATTATATTATATTATATTATATTATATTATATTATATTATATTATATTATATTATATTATATTATATTATATTATATTATATTATATTATATTATATTATATATTATATTATATTATATTATATTATATTATATTATATTATATTATATTATATTATATTATATTATATTATATTATATTATATTATATTATATTATATTATATTATATTATATTATATTATATTATATTATATTATATTATATTATATTATATTATATTATATTATATTATATTATATTATATTATATTATATTATATTATATTATATTATATTATATTATATTATATTATATTATATTATATTATATTATATTATATTATATTATATTATATTATATTATATTATATTATATTATATTATATTATATTATATTATATTATATTATATTATATTATATTATATTATATTATATTATATTATATTATATTATATTATATTATATTATATTATATTATATTATATTATATTATATTATATTATATTATATTATATTATATTATATTATATTATTATATTATATTATATTATATTATATTATATTATATTATATTATATTATATTATATTATATTATATTATATTATATTATATTACAAAATTTACAATAAATAAAAATTATTATTAATAATTCTTAAATATTCCTCTCTTTGCAGCAAGGGTTCCCGCAAGGCCGCCAAACCCAGGTATTTTCAAATAAAATATATATATATTTTAATTTAATATTTTTCCACTTCAAATTGTCTCCCCCTTTAGATTCCTCAAATCGAAATTGAGATATGCCGGCTCATCGCAAAGCTTCACAGCTCTACCTCCACCACCGTTTTTGTCCCGGCCCCCAGCACCATTGAAGCTGGTGCCATCCGATCAATTGCTCAGCAATTGGAATTGAGTGTTTTCTTTTCTTTGGCGAAAAGAATAAAAATTAGAGACATTTTTTTAAAAGATTTTTTTCTAGTGGTTTTTTGTTATTGTTGTAAGAATAAATAATTAACACAATTTTGTTTTGTAGTCTGTTAACTAGAATAATTTTGTTTTCTATTTAATTGTATTTTAATACTAATAAGAATCATATGCATTTAAAAAAATAATTAAATATGTGCAATATATCTTAAATAAATGCAAAGTCAATTTTTATATATATTTTTAAATATAAAAATATTTTTTTTTTCAAAAAATATTAAATATCGGAAATCAGGCTATTTATGTCAAAGACTTGGGAGAAATGAGGTTTTGATATTTAAGCCTCTAAGGCGAGCAGCGGAATTTCACATGCAATCAAGTTTCAGAAATATAACTCCAATGGTACAGTGTCAATATATTTCACTACAATTTCTTTAAAAGCTCAACTTTATCACAATCCCAGTTCTAAATCTCAGAATACTCAATACTCCACAGATTTCGAAATCGTATTCTGCAGAATATGCTAGCTTCGTTAGACCTTTAAGCTGTAACAAGCTTTAAAAAAGACTGTGGTTTGGATTTTGCTAAACTCCCTCACATTTAGCGCTTTTGGCACAATGTTAGGTACGAACAAGTAAAAACTGTGTAAGTTCGGCAGGGCCGAACTTTGAATACTCTCCACCAATCGGTGCAAATTTGGCAATTTTCAAAAAAAAAAAAAAATCCGTTAAAAATTCTGTTAAAATCTTAAAAATAGCGAAAGTAGTCGTGTATTTGGATCTACACTACGACGTGGACCTGCATAGGCAACTTTTGCAATAAGCTATTACAATATTCAAATGCGAAACTTGAAAAAAATCTGTTTATAATGTAGCTAAAACCATAAAAATACCGAATATAGGGAGGTACCATGGAGGTTATAAAACGTGGACCTGCACAGAAAATTTTCTGCCATAGGATGAAGTATCGAGTATGAACTTCAAGTACAAAATTTGAAAAAATTCTTGTCAATAATGTCGCTAAAATCATCGAAATACCGAATATCGGGAGTACCGTTATATAGGGGCTAACGAAGTCGTGGACCTACATGACTCATTTTCTGTCCCAGGCTGTAGTATCCATTGCGAACTTCAAATACCAAATTTGAAATAATTTCGGTAAATAATGTCGCTAAAATCATCAAAATACCGAATATCGGGGGGTACTGTTATATGGGGGCTATACGAAGACGTGGACCTACATGGCCTCATTTTCTGTCTTAGGCTGTAGGATCCATTACGAACTTCAAATGCCAATATTGAAACAATTCCGGTAAATAATGTCGCCAAAATCATCAAAATACCGCATATCGGGAGGTACCGTTATATGGGGACTATACCATATGGTGGACCTATATAAACAGTTCTTCTTCAGGGGGTAAGCTACACATGAGGAACACCTTGTGTGGAATTTCAGACAATTCCATTGAAAATGTGGGTAAAATCATCAAAATACAGAATATAGGGGGGTACTGATGTATAGGGGCTATGCGAAGTAGTGGACCTACATGACTCATTTTCTGTCCCAGGTTGTAGTATCCATTGCGAACTTCAAATACCAAATTTGAAATAATTTCGGTAAATAATGTCGCTAAAATCATCAAAATACCGAATATCGGGGGTACTGTTATATGGGGGCTATACGAAAACGTGGACCTACATGGCCTCATTTTCTGTCTTAGGCTGTAGGATCCATTACGAACTTTAAATACCAAATTTGAAACTATTTCGGTGAATAATGTCGCTAAACAACAATTTGAATAACCATAACAAAAGTCAAAATATATTTAAACTATCGAACATTGATGGCAAAACCGACTGATACTTTTTGACTTGTTAAATAATATGTTGTTGATTACGTCTTCGTAAGAAAAGTGTTCTGCATAGGTCGAAGTTTTGGAGCGGTATGACGTTACGGACCAATTATTGGTGTTGCGAATTTTCGGACCAAATTTCTTTACAGGATATGCTTAACTTTGGTACTTCTGATTAGTAGGGATTTTAAAAGCATCAAAATATTTCCCCCATGTTACGGTAACTTCCCATTTTCAGAAAATGTTTAATCCTCCACAGGCAATATATTTATATCTGAACCGGGTTTCTCCAAATTTGAAGTATTAGCTTCTAGACTGAATTCGGTCTTATGTACGAAAAATCAGGTGTTTTGGGCTGATATTGGCCATTTGATGCACAATTAACACGAAATCGGATGAAGATATATATGGGAGCTATATCCAAATCTGAACCGATTTCGATAAAGTTTAAAACAGATATTCCTGTGCTCCATCTAATACCTGGTACCAAATATCACGGTTGTGGAGTGAATATTACGAATGTAAGGGACTAAAACACTAAATGGGATGAAACATATATATGGTTGCTATATCTATATCTGAACCGATTTTCACTAAATTTGATATACTTGCTTCTAGGCTGAATTTGGTCCGATGTACTAAAATTCAGTCCATTTGGACTTATATCGGCCATTTGGTGCACAATTAACCCGAAATCGGATGAAGATATATATGGATGAAGATATATATCCAAATCTGAACCGATTTCGATAAAATTACAAACATCTATTTCTGGGCTGTATATTTTATCTGGTACCAAATATCATTCTTGTGGAGTGCATATTACAAATGTGAGAGGCTTAAACACCAAATCGGATAAAACATATATATGGGAGCTATAGCTGTTTCTTAACCGATTTTCTCCAAATTTGTTGTATTTGCTTTAAGGCTAATCTCGGTCACATGTGCCAAAATTCGGGCCATTTGGGCTGATATTGGCCATTTGGTGGCCAATTAACCTGAAATCGGATGAAGATATATATGGGAGCTATATCCAAATCTGAACCGATTTCGATAAAATTTAAAACAGTTATTTCTGTGCTCCATCTAATACCTGGTACCAAATATCACGGTTGTGGAGTGCACAGTAGGAATGTGAGGGACTTAAAGATCAAATCGGATGAAAGATATATATGGGAGCTATAGCTATATCTGAACCGATTTCCTCCAAATTTGATATACTTGCTTCTAGGCCGAACTCGGTTGGGTGTGCCAAAATTCAGGTAATTTGGACTGATAGTTGACATTTGGTGCATATTTAACCCGAAATCGGATGAAGATATATATGGGAGCTATATCTAAATTTGATCCGATTCTCACCAATTTCAATAGGGTTCGTCCTTGGGCCACAAAAATATTGTTTGGAAAAGTTCATCTCAATCGAATAATAAATACGACCTGCATTTTGTTCACAAGAATACATGGACAGACGGACGGACGGACAGACGGACTGACATGCATAAATCGACTCAGAAAGTGATTCTATGAAGGTTCTCAAAAGTAACTATGGGTCTATCTCGTTTCCTTCTCCATGTTACAAACAAATGCACAAAGACATAATACCCTTATCACTATGTGGTGTAGGGTATAATTACCAACATTTTTTTTTTCGAATACAACTACAGAGTGAGATAAAAAACTAAACAAGGTCAAACGCCATAGTATTTATTATTTTTTAAGTTTTATCGAATTTTAATTTGTATTGAATGTCGGAAATAGTATTAAATTTTAGAATTGGTCACCTTTGGCACGAATTATGGCCTTCAAACGGACAATGAAACTGTCACACGCTGCCCGAATGTTGGTCTGCGTTATTTTGGCCAATCCCAGCGAAGCGCTTGCTTGAGGTGATCGACGCTTTGGTATTTTTTTTTTAGTGCCAACATTAATTTCCAAAATACTCCAGACATAATAGTCCAACGGATTGGTATCCGGAGATTTTAGTGGCCATTGTGCGCTGGAAATAAAGCGAGAAAATCTCATTTTGTAACCATTCTTGGTTGGCGCGTGCTGAGTGCGATGAGTCCTGTTGTGCAAGGATCGCGGTCAAAATGTTTGCGTGCCCAAGGCTTTAACACACCCTCCAGAACATTTTCGCGATAATATTGAAGTCCATCAAGAATAACTTATTTTCTGGAAAATTTTCACCAAATAGTTATATTCTGTCTAATATTACCGTTATTAATACTAGTAGGCGTAATTTTGCGAAGGCCAATATACCCCTACTACGCTCTCTTTCGTTTTATGTGGTGCATCAATGGCGTCATTGATTCATGTGTTTCTAAATTTAATGGACAGCTCAATTTCGCTTTAATTAGCTCCGTACCAATGGCAAAACGATTAGTTGACCAAGGACCTGCCTGGTTTACACCTACACTAAGACGTCAACGCAATATTAAAAATAGATTTTTTAAAATTCTCCAATGATCTAACAGTGCCGCAATTTATCCAAAATATTGGATGGCAAGAAATAGACATAATTCGGAAAATTCCAAATGATATTCTCAGCATTTTGACCAAATGTGGCAGAATTTATTAAACAATCCTAAGAACTTCTGTAAATTTGTAAATTCCAAAAGGAGACCTCCGAAATGTCCTTCCAGCTTGAAACTTGGTAATAAAGAGTCTTTAGACAATCTTGCTGACTTTTTTCAGTCTTCCTATACCCAGGGCACAACTATAGCCCCTTGCGAAATTCATACCACTACTTTGTATCACTTTCCCTGCATTATCTTAATCGAAGACGAAGTCTTCAATTGTCCACAGACATTACGCTCCTCATTTACCTCTGGCCCTGACGGTGTTCCAACCTATATTTTAAAATTTTGTGCTAGAGAATTATACTTACCTTTGAATAAAATATTTAATTACTTCTTGAAAATAGGTCGGACTAGTGGCTTAGAAATGACTCAGGTCTGAAGTTGGTTGCAGTTTTTTCATCTCACCCTGTATATTTTGTATTAAACCAGAAATATTCAGCCTTCCTTAAAACTTAACGTCCCTTACCCTAATATCCTGCATAAATTGATGTTAAGCCTAGTTAAACTACTTTTTCGAAGAACAACACAAATAACTCAGCATTACCACCCTCGCCACTCTCTCTCTCTCTCTCTCTCACACTCTCTCTTGTAACGGAGAAATGTATTTATGTATTATTTATAACAAACACACACACATACACGTTGACACATTTCCTTTCCTATGAATTATATAACTAAAAATATATATTTTATTTATGCACGGCATTGTTTTTCCTGTCCACACACACACACACACACACACTGACACATAATACAAGTTTTATCTGTGTGTTGGTGTTAACAACTTGAGTACCGTTATAATAAATATTTCCGTTTTCTATTTAACTTCGTGTGTCGGCGCTAATGTATGTAGATGGTACTTGGAAAAACAGTTATTGTTTGTTCATTCATTCGTTCGTTCGTTTGTCGGTTGGTTTGTTTGTTTTGTCATTATGTTTTGAGAGAGATGTAGTTAATAATGCCACTGAATCACTTCAAGGCCAAGAGCAATTACTCATGCCATTTGAAGACAGTTTAAAAGCTTCAAGTGCCAACTAAATTTGTTGATGCGTAGATTTTTGTCACGACATATACATGAGGTATTTAATTTCCTCATGGAAGTTGAACTTTCAACTTTTAGATGTTACTACCATTGGATTATTTCGAGAGAGAGAGAGAGTTGAACTTTGGAAGGAAATTATTTTCATTGATCCTTTAGAATCGAAATTGAAATCTAAAATCGAAAATATATAGGAATAAATGGAAGAGGCCTAGAATCTTATTGATAGTAAAAAATGTCAATAATATCGCTAATTTAAAGAGCATATGGACCGTAGGATAAGTAGTATTGTTTTGGCAAGCCAAGCCGTTGTGATATTTTCAATCTCAATACTTAGAAGTAAGAAAAGGCATTGAAAAAATGGTTTAAAAATCCACGTCCTTATAGTCCTTGCAAAAAATATTTAAAAAATGCTTGTAGTCCTTGAAAAAAATTATTTAAAAAAATCCACGTCCATATAGTCCTTGAAAAAAATGGTTTAAAAAAATCCACGTCCATATAATCCTTGAAAAAAAAATGGTTTAAAAAATCCACGTCCTTATAGTCCTTGAAAAAATGGTTTAAAAAATCCACGTCCTTATAGTCCTTGAAAAAAATGGTTTAAAAAACCCACGTTCTTATAGCCCTTGAAAAAATGATTTGAAAAATCCAGGTCCTTATAGTCCTTGAAAAAAAATGTAAAAAGTCCACGTCCTTATAGTCCTTGAAAAAATATTGAAAAAATGCTTATAGTCCTTGAAAAAAATTATTTAAAAAATCCACGTACTTATAGTCCTTGAATAAAAAATTATTAAAAAAATCCACGTCCTTACAGTTTATGAAAAAAAAATATTTAAAAAAATCCACATCCTTATAGTCCTTGAAAAAAATTACTTAAAAAAATCCACGTTCTTATAGTCCCTGAAAAAATGGTTTAAAAGATCCACGTCCTTATAGCCCTTGAAAAAAATTATTTAAAAAATCCACGTCCTTATAGTCCTTGAAAGAAAATTATTTAAAAAAATCCACGTCCTAATAGTCCTTGAATAAAAAATTATTAAAAAAATCCACGTCCTTACAGTTTATGAAAAAAAAATATTTAAAAAAATCCACATCCTTATAGTCCTTGAAAAAAATTACTTAAAAAAATCCACGTTCTTATAGTCCCTGAAAAAATGGTTTAAAAGATCCACGTCCTTATAGCCCTTGAAAAAAATTATTTAAAAAATCCACGTCCTTATAGTCCTTGAAAGAAAATTATTTAAAAAAATCCACGTCCTAATAGTCGTTGAAAGAAAATTATTTAAAAAATCCACGTCCTTATAGTCTTTGAAAAAAAAATTATTTAAAAAAATCCACGTCCTAATAGTCGTTGAAAAAAATTACTTAAAAAAATCCACGTCCTTATAGTCCTTGTCCACGTCCTTATAGTCTTTGAAAAAAAATTATTTAAAAAATTCACGTCCTTATAGTCCTTGAAAGAAAAAATTTTAAAGTATCCACGTCCTAATAGTCCTTGAAAAAAATTACTTAAAAAATCCACGTCCTTATAGAACTTGAAAGAAAGTTATTTAAAAAATCCACGTATTAATAGTCCTTGAGAAAAATTACTTAAAAAATCCACGTCCTTATAGTCCTTGAAAAAAAAATTTTTAAAGTATCCACGTCCTTATAGTCCTTGAAAAAAAATTACTTAAAAAATCCACGTCCTTATAGAACTTGAAAGAAAGTTATTTAAAAAATCCACGTATTAATAGTCCTTGAGAAAAATTACTTAAAAAATCCACGTCCTTATAGTCCTTGAAAAAATTACTTAAAAAAATCCTCGTCCTTATAGTCCTTGAAAAAAAAATTATTTAAAAAATCCACGTCCTTATAGTCTTTAAAAAAAATGGTTTAAGAAATACACGTCCTTATAGTCCTTGAATAAAATGGTTTAAGAAATCCACGTCCTTATAGTCCTTGAATAAAATGGTTTAAAAATCCACGTCCTTATAGTCTTTGAAAAAAATGGTTTAAAAAATCCACGTCCTTATAGTCCTTGAAAGAAAATTATTTAAAAAATCCACGTCCTTATAGTCCTTGAATGAAAATTATTTAAAAAATCCACGTCCTTATAGTCCTTGAAAGAAAATTATTTAAAAAATCCACGTCCTAATAGTCGTTGAAAGAAAATTATTTAAAAAATCCACGTCCTTATAGTCCTTGAAAGAAAATTATTTAAAAAAATCCACGTCCTAATAGTCGTTGAAAAAAATTACTTAAAAAAATCCACGTCCTTATAGTCCTTGTCCACGTCCTTATAGTCTTTGAAAAAAAATTATTTAAAAAATTCACGTCCTTATAGTCCTTGAAAAAAAAATTTTTAAAGTGTCCACGTCCTTATAGTCCTTGAAAAAAATTACTTAAAAAATCCACGTCCTTATAGTCCTTGAAAGAAAGTTATTTAAAAAATCCACGTATTAATAGTCCTTGAGAAAAATTTTTTAACCACGTCCTTATAGTCCTTGAAAGAAAATTATTTAAAAAAATCCACGTCCTAATAGTCGTTGAAAAAAATTACTTAAAACAATCCACGTCCTTATAGTCCTTGAAAGAAAATTATTTGAAAAATCCACGTCCTTATAGTCCTTGAAAGAAAATTATTTGAAAAATCCACGTCCTTATAGTCCTTGAAAGAAAATTATTTGAAAAATCCACGTCCTTATAGTCCTTGAATGAAAATTATTTAAAAAATCCACGTCCTTATAGTCTTTAAAAAAATGGTTTAAGAAATCCACGTCCTTATAGTCCTTGAAAACAATGGTTTAAGAAATCCACGTCCTTATAGTCCTTGAATAAAATGGTTTAAAAAATCCACGTCCTTATAGTCTTTGAAAAAAATTGTTTAAAAAATCCACGTCCTTATAGTCCTTGAAAGAAAATTATTTAAAAAATCCACGTCCTTATAGTCCTTGAATGAAAATTATTTAAAAAATCCACGTGCTTATAGTCCTTGAAAGAAAATTATTTAAAAAATCCACGTCCTTATAGTCCTTGAATGAAAATTATTTAAAGAATCCACGTCGTTATAGTCCTTGAAAAAAAATTATTTAAAAAAATCCACGTCCTAGTAGTCGTTGAAAAAAATTACTTAAAAAAATCCACGTCCTTATAGTCCTTGAAAGAAAATTATTTGAAAAATCCACGTCCTTATAGTCCTTGAAAGAAAATTATTTGAAAAATCCACATCCTTATAGTCCTTGAATGAAAATTATTTAAAAAATCCACGTCCTTATAGTCCTTGAAAGAAAATTACTTAAAAAATCCACGTCCTTATAGTCCTTGAAAAATATTATTTAAAAAATCCAAGTCCTTATAGTCGTTGAAAAATATTATTTAAAAAATCCACGTCCTTATAGTCCTTGAAAAAAAATGGTTTACAAAATCCACGTCCTAATAGTCCTTGAAAAAATGGTGTACATAATCCACGTCCTAATAGTCCTTGAAAAAAAAAATTATTTAAAAAATCCACGTCGTTATAGTCCTTGAAAAAAAATTATTTAAAAAATCCACGTCCTTATATTCCTTGAAAAAAAATTATTTAAAAAATCGACGTCCTTATAGTCCTTGAAAAAAAATGGTTTAAAAAATCCACGTTCTTATAGTCCTTGAAAAAAATGGTTTAAAAAATCCACGTCCTTATAGTCCTTGAAAAGAAATTATTTACAAAATCCACGTCCTTATATTCCTTGAAAAAAAATTATTTAAAAAATCGACGTCCTTATAGTCCTTGAAAAAAAATGGTTTAAAAAATCCACGTCCTTATAGTCCTTGAAAAAAATGGTTTAAAAGATCCACGTCCTTATAGTCCTTGAAAAAATGGTTTAAAAAATCCACGTCCTTATAGTCCTTGAAAAAATTACTTAAAAAAATCCTCGTCCTTATAGTCCTTGAAAAAAAAATTATTTAAAAAATCCACGTCCTTATAGTCTTTAAAAAAATGGTTTAAGAAATCCACGTCCTTATAGTCCTTGAAAACAATGGTTTAAGAAATCCACGTCGTTATAGTCCTTGAATAAAATGGTTTAAAAGATCCACGTCCTTATAGTCTTTGAAAAAAATGGTTTAAAAAATCCACGTCCTTATAGTCCTTGAAAGCAAATTATTTAAAAAATCCACGTCCTTATAGTCCTTGAAAGAAAATTATTTAAAAAATCCACGTCCTTATAGTCTTTAAAAAAATGGTTTAAGAAATCCACGTCCTTATAGTCCTTGAAAACAATGGTTTAAGAAATCCACGTCGTTATAGTCCTTGAATAAAATGGTTTAAAAGATCCACGTCCTTATAGTCTTTGAAAAAAATGGTTTAAAAAATCCACGTCCTTATAGTCCTTGAAAGAAAATTATTTAAAAAATCCACGTCCTTATAGTCCTTGAAAGAAAATTATTTAAAAAATCCACGACCTTATAGTCCTTGAATGAAAATTATTTAAAAAATCCACGTCGTTATAGTCCTTGAAAAAAAATTATTTAAAAAAATCCACGTCCTAATAGTCGTTGAAAAAAATTACTTAAAAAAATCCACGTCCTTATAGTCCTTGAAAGAAAATTATTTGAAAAATCCACGTCCTTATAGTCCTTGAAAGAAAATTATTTAAAAAATCCACATCCTTATAGTCCTTGAATGAAAATTATTTAAAAAATCCACATCCTTATAGTCCTTGAATGAAAATTATTTAAAAAATCCACGTACTTATAGTCCTTGAAAGAAAATTATGTATAAAATCCACGTTCTTATAGTCCTTGAAAGAAAATTATTTAAAAAATCCACGTCCTTATAGTCCTTGAAAAATATTAATTAAAAAATCCGCGTCCTTATAGTCCTTGAAAAAAAATGGTTTACAAAATCCACGTCCTAATAGTCCTTGAAAAAATGGTGTACAAAATCCACGTCCTAATAGTCCTTGAAAAAAAAAATATTTAAAAAATCCACGTCGTTATAGTCCTTGAAAAAAAATTATTTAAAAAATCCACGTCCTTATATTCCTTGAAAAAAAATTATTTAAAAAATCGACGTCCTTATAGTCCTTAAAAAAAAAAATGGTTTAAAAAATCCACGTTCTTATAGTCCTTGAAAAAAATGGTTTAAAAAATCCACGTCCTTATAGTCCTTGAAAAAAATTATTTAAAAAATCCACGTCCTTATAGTCCTTGAAAAAAATTATTTAAAAAATCCACGTCCTTATAGTCCTTGAAAAAAATTACTTAAAAATCCATTATTAAAAAAATCCACGTCCTTATAGTCCTTGAAAAAAATTACTTAAAAATGCATTATTAAAAAAATCCACGTCCTTATAGTCCTTGAAAAAAATTACTTAAAAATCAATTATTAAAAAAATCCACGTCCTTATAGTCCTTGAAAAAAATTACTTAAAAATGCATTATTAAAAAAATCCACGTCCTTATAGTCCTTGAAAAAAATTACTTAAAAATCCAATACTAAAAAAATCCACGTCCTTATAGTCCTTGAAAAAAATTACTTAAAAATCCATTATTAAAAAAATCCACGTCCTTATAGTCCTTGAAAAAAATTACTTAAAAATGCATTATTAAAAAAATCCACGTCCTTATAGTCCTTGAAAAAAATTACTTAAAAAATCCACTGCCTTATAGTCCTTGAAAAAAATTATTTAAAAAATCCACGTCCTTATAGTCCTTGAAAAAAAAATTACTTAAAAAATTCACGTCCTTATAGTCCTTGAGAAAAATTATTTAAAAAATCCACATCCTTATAGTCCTTGAAAAAAATTATTTAAAAAATCCACGTCCTTATAGCCCTTGAAAAAAATTATTTAAAAAATCCACGTCTTTATAGTCCTTGAAAAAATTATTTAAAAAATCCACGTCTTTATAGTCCTTGAAAAAATTATTTAAAAAACCCACGTTCTTATAGTCCTTGAAAAAAATGGTTTAAAAAATCCACGTCCTTATAGTCCTTGAAAAAAATTATTAAAAAAATCCACGTCCTTAAAGTCCTTGAAAAAAATTATTTAAAAAATCCATGTCCTTATAGTCCTTGAAAAAAATTATTTAAAAAATCCACTGCCTTATAGTCCTTGAAAAAAATTATCTAAAAAATCCACGTCCTTATAGTCCTTGAAAAAAAAATTACTTAAAAAATTCACGTCCTTATAGTCCTTGAGAAAAATTATTTAAAAAATCCACATCCTTATAGTCCTTGAAAAAAATTATTTAAAAAATCCACGTCCTTATAGCCCTTGAAAAAAATTATTTAAAAAATCCACGTCTTTATAGTCCTTGAAAAAATTATTTAAAAAATCCACGTCTTTATAGTCCTTGAAAAAATTATTTAAAAAACCCACGTTCTTATAGTCCTTGAAAAAAATGGTTTAAAAAATCCACGTCCTTATAGTCCTTGAAAAAAATTATTAAAAAAATCCACGTCCTTAAAGTCCTTGAAAAAAATTATTAAAAAAATCCACGTCCTTATAGTCCTTGAAAAAAATTATTAAAAAAATCCACGTCCTCATAGTCCTTGAAAAAAATTATTAAAAAAATCCACGTCCTTATAGCCCTTGAAAAAAATTATTTAAAAAATCCTCGTCCTTACAGCCCTTGAAAAAAATAATTTAAAAAATCCACGTCTTTATAGTCGTTGAAAAAAAATTACTTAACAAAAATCCACGTCCTTATAGTCCTGGATAAAAATTATTAAAAAAATCAACGACCTTATAGTCCTGGAAAAAAATTATTTAAATAATCCACGTCCTTATAGTCCTTGAAAAAAAATGTTTTAAAAAATCCATGTCCTTATAGTCCTTGAAAAAAATGGTTTAAAAAATCCACGTCCTTATAGTCCTTGAAAAATATTGTTTAAAAAATCCACGTCCTTATAGTCCTTGAAAAAAAATTATTTAAAAAATCCACGTCCTTATAGTCCTTGAAAAAAAATTATTTAAAAAATCCACGTCCTTATAGTCCTTGAAAAAAAATTATTTAAAAAATCCACGTCCTTATAGTCCTTGAAAAAAAATTATTTAAAAAATCCACGTCCTTATAGTCCTTGAAAAAAAATTATTTAAAAAATCCACGTCCTTATAGTCCTTGAAAAAAAATATTTAAAAAATCCACGTCCTTATAGTCCTTGAAAAAATGGTTTAAAAAATCCACGTCCTTATAGTCCTGGAAAAAAAATTATTTAAAAAATCCACATCCTTATAGTCCTTGAAAAAAAATTATTTAAAGAATCTACGTCGTTACAGTATTTGAAAAAAACAAAATTATTTAAAGTATATATTTAGTGTGTGTTATATATAGTATATTTTGGTCCATTCCCTGCGATGCGCTTGCTTGAGGTGATCGACACATTGGCATTTTTCAGTGCCAAACTTGCTTTCAAAATCCGGAGATTTTGGGTGGCCATTGTGCGCTGGAAATGAAACGAACAACCTCATTTTGTAACCATCCTTGGGTGGCGCTTGCTGAGTGCAATGGTGCTGAGTCCTGTTTAGAATGTCCAAGGTCTGCGGTCAAAATGTTTGCGTGCCTTTTAGACTTTAAGACTTTAATACACCCTCCACATTATTTCCGCGATAATTTTATGATGATTATGAATATTTATACTCTATGGGATCTATGACGAATATTTAGGAATGTCACAACCGGAATGACAAAGTTAATAAAACCTCGTTTTCAAGGTGGAGGGTATAAAAATAATAATAATTTTAAATTTGAACCCACTTTTGGTCGCCGTTGTCCCAAATTTCCCTGTCCCATTTGCTCCGTGTAGGCCATACCGGTGTTGCAAATAATCAACACCTTATTCATTGTTGTCGTTGTTGTGAGACAAGTTAGTTGGACACAGCCGTTATGGAAATAAAGTCAATAATACGGTTAATGTGTAACTCAGTTAAGCTACTCGCCAAATAACGGTTGCATGGGTCCAAATGCGTGACAGACAGAGAGAGAGAGTCATGTTTTATGTGAGTCTGTCTGTCTATCTCTGAGTTTCTTTTGTTGTTTTCAAGGAACTGTCACCCATGTAACATTTTTTTTATTTGGCTTAAATACTTAAAAATCTTAAATGGCTAAATATTATGGACAGCCTGGCTCTTTAGGCGGCGGCTGGTCCATCCGACAGTCATTAAAGTTAACACCATAAGTGTTTAAAGGAAATTTCGTGTTTTTATTTTACTTTCGTTTTCTAAATGTGGAGAGAGGGGGGAGGGGGGGGGGGTTGTCTTCTGAACACCATTTGGCTTAAATTTAAAATAGTTTCACGTGCCTCGCATAACTGGGCCATAAAAATGTGGATTTTGTGTGTAAGTCTGTATATTTATCACCGGCGATAGACTCGGAAAATGTTGAAAGAAAGAAAATTGAGTTTTAAGGAGAAAGCAAAGACTTTCGTACTCCACCTCCGTGAGTACTTCTTAACTTGGAAATTTTCCTTGAAAATTTTCAGAATAAACAAGTTAAAAAACAGTAAATTTGGCCAGTCGGAACTTTGAATACCCTCCACCATTTGGAACGAGTTTCAAAATAAAATCCTTAACAAATTCTGTTAAATTTTAAAAATACCGAATATAGCCGGCATTGTTAGGTCATAAGTCATTACCAAATTCAAATTCGAAACTTGAAATAAACGGTGAATAATGTAGCTAAAATCATCAAAATGTCGCATATAGGGAGATATTGTTATATCGGAGCTGTGCGAAGACCTGGGCCAGCAAAGACAATTCTCTGTCATAGGCTGTAGCATCCATTACGAACTTCAAATAGGACATTTCAAACAATTTCAGTGAGTATTGTACCTAAACTCGTCAAAATACCGAAAATAGGGAGGTACTGATATATGGGGCCTATACGAAGTCCTGGACCTGCATAGACAATTTTCTGTCACAGACTGTAGTATGCATTCCGAACTAGAAATAACAAATTTGAAACAATTCCGGTGAATAATGTCGCTAAAATCATAAAAATACCGAATATCGGGAGGTACGGTTATATGGAGACTATACGAAGACGTGGACCTGCACAGACAATTTTTTTCCATAGATTGTAGTTCTCATAGCGAACTTCAAATACCAAATTTGAAACAATTCCGGTGAATAATGTCGCTAAAATCATAAAAATACCGAATATCGGGAGGTACCGTTATATGGAGACTATACGAAGACGTGGACCTGCTCAGACAATTTTCTGTCTTAGGCTGTAGCACCCATTTCGAGCTTGAAATACCAAATTTGAAACAATTCCGGTGAATAATGTCGCTAAAATTGTCAAAATACCGAATATAGGGAGGTACCGTTATATGGGGGCTATATGAAAACTTGGATCTACATGGCCCATTTACGAACTTAACCTGCCTACTGGAAAAATAAACATGTGTGCAAAGTTTTAGCCTACTATCTAAATTCGTTCGGAAGATAGCGGACATACAGACGGGCAGACAGACAGACAGGCAGATAGACAGACGGATATATAGACAGACATCGCTAAATCGACTTAGAATTTTACGCTGATCAAGAATATATATACTTTGTTGGGTCTGACATGAGTATTTCGAAGAGTTACAAACGGAATGACAAAGTTAATATACCCTCCAAACTATGGTGGAGGGTATAAAAAAACGGTACACCACATCATCAAAAATGTTATCAAATGACATTTCTTTGTTGTTCTCTTCTTAAAGACATTGTGACATCATGAATGGTTTTTTTTTTTTGGCCATAACAAAATGACAAATTATGCAATAAACCAGTAACCAGCCATAAGATATGGGTCATAAAAACTATGAAGACAAACATAGGACACATACCCCCCCTTACTCTACCCCTCATAAAACAAAGATTAAAAGCAAATTTGTTGGGACCACTCAAATGATGATTTTGTTTTGATGCCACCTGAATTGTCAAACAGCGGCATTGCCATAAAAACAGACAATGTCCTGTAGGTTACCTTTTTTGGCCGTAAACCGAAATGAAAAATCTTTGGAGCCTATCTTGCCGCACACGTTGTGGGTGCATGTATGTGTGTGTGTGTGAGTTTGTGATTTCCTAGATTTTATGAGCAAAATGGGATAAACATTATTTTATTAAAATTCGGGTGATGATGCCACTACAAATTGGGGTTCTGATTTTTTTTGGGGAATTTTGAAAGGATTAAACAGGAAATAAAGAAAGTTTTAAAAATAAATACGATTAATTTTTAACTTCACTGCTTTCAGAAGCAATATTAGTAATTTCAAAATTATTTGACAAAAGAATGATTAATCGACGATTAAAAACATTTTGAAAAAAATTCCAGATAAAATAAAAATGTAAAAAAAATGTTATAAAAAAATTGTTAACAAATATTATAATAATATCCACGATTAAAAAATTATTTAAAAAAAAATCGTAAAAAAACCTCGATTTAAAATAAATCATACAAAATTTATGAAAAATAAAATTAAATCATAAAAAATATTTTTCAAAATGACTTATTATTTTTTCTACAAAATAGCCAAGCTTAATCTCATTATTGTTGTTTATCAGGGGGGGGGGGGTAAGGCAGAAACTACCATTATTTCGGAAAGAGCCACGAATCCTCTTTCCAGGGTATATTCTCCCCAGGAGTTGTTTAAAAATTGTACTTTTGATAAAACTTTTTTGTACGAAATAATAAGCTGAATACAAGATGAAGAAAAAACAAGAATAATACAGAATTCAAACAAAGGTAAGTCTACGATTGGGAACTGTTATTGAAAAATATATCTGAAAGAAGATAATTAGTAGATAAAAATTAGCAAAAAAAAAATGAGCAATAAGAAGAATACTCATTTAAAAAGTATTTTTTTTATTAAAAATTATATTTTAAAATGTTAAAAAATCCACAATAAAAATATATTTAAATATCAGCGCTTAAATGGAGTTTATTTTCCTCCACCTTGGGGTAAAGGAAGCATTAGAACCCATAATGACCCACAAATACCACTTTAAAGACATATTCATGGGAAACTGTGGCAAAAATCATCAAAATCCCGAGTATAGGGAGGTACCGTTATATGGGAGCCATACCAAAACGTGGACCTATACATACAAAGTTTCGCCAACGGAGCTAGGACCCATTATGTCCTGCAACTACCAATTTTCAGAGAAATTCGAGACAAAATCTGTCAAAAATCACCAATATACCGAATATCGGGAGGTACCCTTATATGGCGGCAGTACCAAATCTTGAACCCATACATGCAATGTTTCGCCACCAGAGCTGGAACCCATTTTGACCAACAAATACCAATTCTTAGACAAATCAGTGAAAAAATGTGGCAAAACCCATCAAAATATCGAATATCAGGAGGTACCGTTATATGGAGCTATACCAAACCGTGGACCTATACATGCCGTTTTTTGCCACAAGTACAGGGACCAGTTATGACCTACAAATACCAATTTTCAAACAAATCAGTGAAAAAATGTGGCATAAATCATCCAAATACCGAATATCGGGAGGTACCGTTATATGGGGACTATACCAGAACGTGGACCGATATATCTCATTTTCAATACCAACCATCCTAGACACAATACAAATTGCTCTGCTACATTTTGGCGCTCTACGACAAATAATGTGGGCTGTATCGTGATTTCAACAGACGGACAGACAGACAGACAGACAGACGGACGGACGGACAGACAGACGGACATCGTTAAATCGACTTAGAATTTTATGCTGATTATGAATATATATAAATACTTTATGGGATCTACGACGAATATTTAAGGATGTTACAAACGGAATGACAAAGTTAATATACCCTCCTTTCCAAGGTGGAGGGTATAATAATTATTCGACACAAAAATGGGTTAATCCACGATTACAATGTATTTGGAAAAAATCGGAGATTACATTAATATTGAACAGGTTAAAAAGTATCAGACGGTTTCGCCGATAGATATATGCCCTCAGCCAAAGTTCGATTATGAAAATATATTTTGACTTCTATTTTGCTTATTCATATTGTTGACCCTCTATGGATGTGTCACATTGAACATGCCAGGAAGAGAGAATCAGGAATATGCCAAATTTAGTCCGCATACACGGATTATATATATATATATATATATATATATATATATATATATATATATATATATATATATATATATATATATATATATATATATATATATATATATATATATATATATATATATATATGTGCATATAAAATCTAAATTTTTGGGAGGTACCTCCGATTCTGATGCTATAATAGCTCCAGTTTCTAGTGGAATTTCAAAAATTTATATAGCCTATGTTACTTTCAGGCAATGTTGTAGTATATTTAGAAAATTTCAGGAAATTCTTTGAAATTTTGACCCTTTGTGGGGGAGGTGTCAGAAGGTGTGAGCCGATACACCCCATCTTCACAGCAGATCGTGTGTTAGTAGTAATAATGAAATGTGTGAAATATGAAAAGAACTGGATTCTTATTTCGGATTTTATCATTGTTTTGGTTATTTAAAACTTTGACCCAGAAGGAATGGTCCGATCTATACCATCTTTATAACAGATCTTGTGTTGCTGGAAATATTGAGATGTGACAAGCCTGAATGCAATCGGATGATAATGTCATGTTTTATGAGCTTCATGAATATTGAAAATTTTGACCCTTTGTGGGAAATGTACCAGAAGGAGTGGACCTATATATTTCCATCTTCGCATCAAACCCAAGGTTAATAAAAATACTGTGAAATGTTTAATTCGAAGACAATCAGACTTTTATATCACATTTTATTAGAGATATAATTATTCAAAATTTCGATCCCTTTGTGGGGAGGTACTTGATGGAGTGATCCGATATTGTCCATTTTCGCACCTAAACTAGCACTGATGCAAATATTAGGATTTGCAAAGTTGTAGAAAAATTGGATTATTTTTCCCTTTCTGTGCAATAAATTATATTGTTTGAAAAATTCGACCTTTTACGGGGGAGTGGGCCGATTTTTCATACCTCCGAAGTCGATTTAATTTTGACAATAATATTACGATGTACCAAATGGATTTGGTCCAAAGAGACCTAGGGTCTAAAATCGTTATATGGATGAGGCACGTTTTGGCCGTATCAAATGATATATACCATCTATAGACATATGGCTGAGGGTAAGTTATCTTGATATATATGGCATGAAAATTTCTAATTTTTTTGCGTCTCATTGAGAAATTTGAAGGAGAATTTTTTTTTTGACCAAATATATGGTGCAGAAGACACCATACAAATATTTAAAATGTTTGGATTCCAAGGAATCTTCATCCGAAATTTTTCAAAAAAAAAAAAAAAAATTGAAATGTATTGCACAGTTTTAAAAGGGTTCGAAATTCATTGGTCCGTGACCGATACATTCTGACTTTCTACCTTAAGTCTAAATCATTTCCATAGCCATATGACTCTCAAAAGTTCAAGTCTGACACACATGTCTTCTTTTTTAGCTCTACTTTTATAAAATTCTTGATTTTCCCAGCAATTATTTTTTGTTAAAAAAATTATCAAAATCCATTAATCCAGCGTCAATCGTTATGCCTCCAGATCGCATTAATCTCATAACATCACACATAAATGTCCCATCGTGAGTGTATATTTTAAACACATTTCAATCGCCACCATCATTTTCATAATATTCACCATCATTACGTTAATATAAACCATATCAATCATTACATTACCAGGCCGTAATGACCAGACCAACGACTATTCTGGCCATAAAAACAACGTCGGCGACCACCAACAATTATTCACACGAGATGAGAAAAAGAGCTTTGGCCAGTAGCCAAACGTCACAGCCGATGTTCCGTCAAACAAATGTTATGGACTTCCTACTTGGCCGAGTTGTTACTGACCTAACATGGTTGTGGGCGACAAGTGTGTGCATGTGTATGTGTGCGCTTGTATGTTTGGGGTGTTACACTGATGATTTAATGCCAAGCTTATGGTCACACCATATAATGCCTCCAGATCCACTCTCATGTGATGCGATTTCATTCCACTTGATTTGTTGCAATGCCAGCGGAAAGAGAGGCAACAAAAAATTTAATTTGTTGCTCTTTGATGGGAGCATGTGGGTGAGTGTATGTGTGTGTGTGATGTACAACATGACTGGACTAAAGTGCTCAATGGCTGCAATCATTTATGTGGCTATTATTTCTTTCTCATCTCTCTTTTCTCTTTTTTTTTTTTTGTTGGAGGGGTTTCATACATTTATGTTTTGTGTCATTTTAAGAATCCCTTTGGGACATAAAACATTTGTTATTTTCGATAGTAGTTTTTTTTTTAAATTTTTTGGTGGTGTGTGTGTGGGTGTAAGTGTGTTTCATACACATATGTGTATAAGTGTCTTTTTGTTGTTGGTGAGATATTAACTATCATCCATAACCAATCATAGACCAATGATGGCCCATCAATTCCATTCGATTTGTTGGAAGGTAGCTTCGTTAACTGCTGTGTCGTCCAAATGAAAAACTGCAACCGATGCGAAATATTTATCATTTGTGATGACAAACATTAACTTTGTGACTAAGTGTCATATTTGTGACAGGTTTTATGTGTGGTCACTACAAAGTTTTTGAGCTCATGTTGAGCGGGGTGATGTACTTATAACGCATGGAAATTTAAATACAAATACTGATTTTTAAAGGAAAGGAAGATATTCTCTTTGTGTGAAGTTATATTTCACATTATTTGGTTGGAATATAAAAATTCATGAATCCGCCTATTGAAACACATATTATAAAAAACCATAATTAAATAGAGTCCTTCAAAAACTTTAAAATATTTTTAAAACCTTAAAAATTTTATAAAAATCCAATTAAAAAAAAAATATTAAAGTCAAATATTTGAAGTCAGGAGTTACTTGAGTTTTTTTTTAAATTTAAGAGGTCTTACAAAAATCCTAATAAATCGATTAAGTTTTTCTTTAAAAAAAATACGATTTTTATAGGAGGTCCTTGACTATTTCTTAAAAAATCCACGATTTATATCGAAAAATCTTCAATTTGAATTTTTATAACCAGTAAAGAAAGTCTTAAAATCGGGCGGGGCCGACTTTATGATACCCTACACCACTTTGCTAATTTAGTAGAGCTCCGCATAACAAAAGTTTTTTTTTTGTGGGAGAATTCAATCATACACGCTATGATTATAATTTAAAGTTCAAAGGACTAATTATGCCGAAGCATTTGTATCTTTGAAATTCGGATTTGTATTGTCCATTTGGTGCACAATTAATATGAAATCGGATAAAAATATATATGGGAGCTATATCCAAATCGGAACCGATCTCGATAAAATTTGGCAAAGATATCTCTGAGCTGCATTTGATGTATTTCCCTGAATATCGTTGTTACGGAGTGCATATTACGGCTGTGGGTAACAAATACAACAAATCGGATGAACAATATATATGGGAGCTATAGCTTTATCTGAACCGATCTTCACCAAATTTTACATTCTAGCTTCTAGACTCAATTCGGTCGTATGTGCCAAATTTCATCCCATTTGGGCAAATATTAGATGTTTGGTGCACAATAAAATATAAATCGGACGAAGTTATATATGGGAGCTATATCCAAATCTGAACCGATCTCGATAAAATTTGGCAAAGATATTTCTGAGCTGAATTTGATATATTTCCCTGAATATCGTTGTTACGGAGTGCACATTACGGCTGTGGGTAACAAATATGACAAATCGGATGAACAGTATATAAGGGAGCTATAGCTATATCTGAACCGATCTTCACCAAATTTGACATTTTAGCTTCTAGACTCATTTCGATCGTAAATGCCAAATTTCATACAATTTGGGCAAATAGTAGACGTTTGGTGCACAATATAGGGTAAATCGGACGAAGTTATGTATGGGAGCTATATCCAAATCGGAACCGATCTCGATAAAATTTGGCAAAGATATTTCTGAGCTGTATTTGATGTATTTCCCTGAATATCGTTGTTACGGAGTGCATATTAAGGCTGTTGGTAACAAATACAACAAATCGGATAAACAGTATATATGGGAGCTATAGCTATATCTGAATCGATCTTCACCAAATTTGACATACTAGCTTCTAGACTCAATTCGGTCGCAAATGCCAAATTTCATACAATTTGGGCAAATAGTAGACGTTTACTGCACAATAAAAGGTAAAACGGACGAAGTTATATATGGGAGCTATATCCAAATCTGAACCGATTCCAATAAAATTTAGCAAATATATTTCTGAGCTGTATTTGATATATTTCCCCAAAATATTGTTGTTACAGAGTGCATATTACGACTGCGAAGGACAAAAATAACAAATCGGACGAAGATATATATGGGAGCTATATCTAAATTTTGACCGATTATCTCCAATTTCAATAGGGTTCGTCCTTGGGCCAAACAAATGATTTTTGCAAAATTTCATCTGGATCGGGCAATAAATGCGAACTGTACTTTTTTTACAAAAATACATGGACAGACGGACGGACGAACGGACATGCATAAATTGACTCAGAATGAGATTCTATGCAGATCATCAAAATGAACTATGGGTCTATCTCGTTTCCTTTTGCCTGTTACAAACAAATGCACAAAGACATAATACTCTGACCACATAGTGAAACACATGTTTAATAAAATAATCCATGTCCATGTCGTAAAGTCCTTTAAAAAAAGATAAAAAACTACGATTTTTTGTCGTAAAATCCTTGAAAATATTATTTAAAATTAACCAGTTTTTAGTCCTAAAAATTCCTTGAAAAACAGATTTTTTAATCCACGATTCTTAATGAAAAGTAAGCGACTCATGTAAGCAGTTAATTATTTTTTTAAATTCCACTATTATTGTCCTGAAGTCCTAGAAAAATATTTTTAAAAAATCGACCATCCTTGTCTTTGAAAAATATTTCACATATTTTTAATCAATGATTTTTGACAGTAAGTCCTTAATTCTTTTAGGCTGAGAGTTCTTGACAAAAGTTTAAAAACATCCACCATCTTGGATTATGAAGTCCTTGAAATTTTAGAAATCCACGCTTCTTGGGCTTAGTGTTTCAATATATATTTTCTTAAAAATCCATGATCCTTCTTGGTGTAATCCATTGAAAATATTTTTAAAGGAAATCGACTCAGCTCAGCGAAATAGGAAGATCCATATGTAACATTACAATATTTTGGACACAATCATACGTATAATACCCCCAACACCCATTGTTGTAGAGTATAAAAATTCACAATCTTTGCGTTGAAAGTTCTTGAAAAATATTAAAAAAAAAAATATTACCACTGGGAGGCATTTAATTGACAAGTATTTTTTAGAAATCCACAATACTTGGTGCAAAGGAATTTGAATATTTTTTTTTTTAAAGTCTTCGATACTTGAAAGAAGAATTATTGAAAAAATTTCCCAAGGATACACTTCCATGAACATATTTTACCATACCGGGACAAGATGTTCTCGAAAAGATATTCTTGGTATTGTTATCCTCGAACTCAGTTTTAGGACCCATCATAGTCGGCATCACCTGCCCCATTTGTTTCTCTTTCCTTTAATCCCTATTTAAACATTTCATATGGCTATAAATGTGTTAAATGAATGATTTATTATCGAAATCACATTTGCACACACACACAACTATTTACAACTGAGAGTGTTTTGAGTCCAAATGTCAGTTCGTCATCAAATCTATTTTCCCCTCTGTTTTTGGAGATAATGGGTTGAAATTTTCAATGGCCAAATGGGTTTTTAATTAAGTTCGTGAGAAGCCTTTATAAATTAATAGATGTAATATATTATGGAAATCTTTTGATGGGCTGTTTTAGAGAGATTTGTTTAAAAGGTAGAAACATTTAAATAAACCTCTTTTGTTGGCAGGTGTTTGATTCGGATTAAGGGAATTTGTGTGCCAAGTTGCTCTGTAGATTTTGAGGTATTTGAAATAGGAATAAATAGATGGAAGTTTCATGAAACAATTTTTTCAGAATACTTAATGGTATAAGTAATAAGCATTGTTAAAATGCTATTATTTCAATTTTTTTAAAGCTCAACATTAAGACAAAGAAAAAATATAAAATTAAAATAATAAAAAGTAAAAAAAAAAATGTCTCGATTTTTTAACCGAACTATTTTTTTAATTACCACAGAATCTTTTTTATACCAAGTCGTTAAACATTATATTACAATATATTACATTTTCTGTAAAATTTTATTTGAAAATATATTTTTTAAACAAATCAAAGAGTTTTTGTCAAGAAATTGATTAGAAATAATTTGAAAAAGTCCTCCTGCTTAAAGTCCGTATAAGTCCAATACACTACAAATACATGTTTTTGCCCAGGAAGACCTCATACAAATATTTCTAAAAATCCACGATACTTTGTCAGGAAGTCCTATACGAATCATACTAGGAAATTCTTTTATAAATCTGCAATTATTAAATAAAATCTACGATTGTTGTTCTGAATCAACGACATATAAAAAACTATTTATAAAAAGAAAAATTCTAACAATTTAAAATCATGGACGGAAATCTTTTAAAAACGATTCAAAAAAAAAAATCCACGACCCTTGTTCTTCCTTGTAGAATATTTTTTAAAAATCCACGACCCATGTTCTTCCTTGAAAAATATGTTTTAAAAATCCACGATTTGTGTTCGTTCTTGAAAAATATTTTTAAAAAAATGCAAGATCCTTGTTCGTCTTTAAAAAAAAATTCTTTACAAAAAAATTATTTTTAAACAGCCACGGTGTTTGGAAAATTTTTGTTTTAGAATATACTACCTTTTTTGTCTTTGAAAAATGTTAAAAAAATCATGTCTTTGAATAATTAGTTTAAAAATCCTCGGTTCTTTCTCGTCCTTGAAAAATATTTTTTTAATCCACTTTCCTTCCTCGTCCTTGAAAAATATATATATTTTTTTAAAATTAATCGTTTCTTCTTCGTCCTTGGAAAATATTTTTTAAAAATCCACGACAGTAGTTCGCTTTTGGGAAATATTTTTAAAAATCCACGATCCTTATTGTCTTTGAATTTTCTTTTTTAATTCCTTTCTGCTTTTGAAAAAATATTTTCAAAAATCTACGATCCTTTTTGTTTTTGAAAAATAGTTTTAAAAAATTCACAATCCTTTTTGCCTTGGAAAAAAAAATTAAAAAAACCCATGATCATTCTTAGTTTTTAAACAATTTGTTTAGATAATCCTTGAAAAATATATGTATATATTTTAAGAAATTCACGGTCCCTCCTCGTCTTTGAAACAAAAATATATATTTTTTAAATTATCGTTACTTTTTCGACCTTGAAAATGATTTGGAATCTTTGTTCGTCACTTTAAAAATAATTTTTAAAAAATTACACGATCTTTGTTCGTTCATGGAACATATTTTTAGGAATCCAAGGACCTTTTGTCTTTGAAAATGTTTAAAAAAAAATCGCGATCATTGTTCGTCTTTGAAAAATTGGTTTAAAAAATCCGCAATCCTTCCTTGTCCTTGAAATTTATTTTAAAAATCCGTGGTCCTTGCATGTCCTGGAAATATATATATTTTTAAATTATCGTTTCTTTTTCGCCCTTGAAAAATGATTTTGAAAATCGATTGATCTTTGTTCGTCCTTGAAAATATATTTAAAAAACCACGACCTTTTTTCGTCACTTCGTTCTTGGAAATTATTTTTAAAAATCCACGATCCTTCCTCGTTCCCGAAAAATATAGTTTTTTAAATCCAAGGTCCTTCCTCGTCTTTGCAAAAAATATATTTTTTTTAATCCACGTTCCTTGTTCTTCCTCGGGTTAGAAGTCCCTGAAAATAGACGTGATTTGAAATCCTCGAAAACAATTGTAAAACATCAACGATATTTGGTAGTAAAGTCCTTAAAAAATATTTTTTTTTTCAAAAATCACTCAAAAGTCTATGAAAAAAAGGCTCTAATATCATTGTGAAAGAATTTTTTAAATGCCCAGTTTCTTGGACGTGATTTCCTTGAAATATATTTTTGTACAATCCACTATCATAAACTATTTTAAAAATCCACACTCATTGGTCGTGTAGTAAATTATTTTTGAAAAATTAAGGATCTTTTGTCAAAAAGTTCTTTAAAAATACTTATATTCTTGAAAAATATTTAAAAAAGGATCCAAATTTTTTAGTCTTAATAATATTTAAAAAATAGGAACGATTTTTGCTAGAAACTCCTTAAAAATGTTTTATTGTTTTGAGATTATCCTTTAAAAATATCGACAATTCTTGCCAGGAGACATTGAAAAATATTTAAAAAAATATTCGCTTTTTTCTAGGAGGTTCTTGTAAAGTATTTTCAAGAAATACTCCGGTAGTCCTTGAAAAATATTTCTAAAAAAAAAAACACTATTTAGAATCTGGAAGGTTCTTTAGTCCTTAAAATATCAAAAATAAAAATCAAGCATCCTGATTTTTAAGAAATATTTTTAGGGATTAAAGGACCTTCCAGACTTTTAATAGTGTTTTTTAGAAATATTTTTCAAGGACTACGGGAGTAGTCCAGAAAGTCACTGGAGGCAATTTTCATAAAAACCGAGATTTTTGCCAGAAACTCCTTAAAAATGTTTTTTTTTTTTTTTTTTTTTGCAGATCATTTTTTCAAATTCACGATTCTAGCCAGGATGTCATTGAAAACTATTTTGTATACATTCCAAGAAATACGCGATTCTCGCCTAGTAGTCGTTGAAATATATTTCGAAAAAACCACGATTGTAAATCTGAGAAGTCTTTCACCAATTCTTGTTTAAGAAGTCCCTGAAAAATATTTCTAAGCTATCCTGGATTATTGGAATGTAAATCAATCAAAAAATCCTCAAAAGAAAAATTTACAGTTATTTGCTCTCACTCGTGAGAAACAAAAAACCGTTACTTAGAGTACAACATCAGTCTTCTCTCTTTTAAACCAAAAATTTTTCCAAATTTTCAACAAACGACTCTAAAAGCATCCTTGAATCCCAAATTAGATCAACGTCTCTTAAAAAAAATAATCTCCCAAAAATTATAAAAATATCCTCGACGATTATTTTTCAAAATTTACCTCAAAAATCCCTTGTAGATAATTTTTCCTTCCTTGTTCTCTACCAAACCCCAATAAATGATGATCTCTTCCAAAATATCGTTAAAATTCTATACTTAAATTAACATTGAAATATTCCCAAAAATCCACGAGCGCCATCTTCAAAAATATCCTCAAATAAAGACGACCTTTATTCATGAAAAATATCCTTTAGAGAACACCACCTTATTCTCCAAAAATATCATTAAAATTCCACGACTTAAAATATCCTTGAAATCGTAGACTAAAGCTACCTAAATGATCCTAGATTAAATCTTCTAAAATTATCCTTGAAAGTTCACTGCCAAAGCCTCTGAAATATTCCTGAAGCCTACGAATGCTATAAAAACAATGACTTTCATCTTTAAAAAATATCCTTAAAAGGCAACCACACATAGCCCCGAAAAAATCATTCAAATTTTAAAATTTATACTGTCTTTGGTCTTGAAGTCCATGAAAAAAAGGAAAAATATCATCGATCCTTGAAAAATATTTTTATAAAATCCCCGATCTTTGGTCATAAACTCTTTATAGAATAGTTCAAAAAGTCTTTCAAAAATATTTAAAAAATATGACCAATCCTTGGCCGCCTAGTCCTTGAAAAAAAATAATCCTTGGCGCCAAGTCCTTGAAAAATAATTTTTAAAACCGTCCTTAGCTGTAAAGTTCTTAAAACATATTCTTCCATAACCCACGATTCTTAGTAGTTAAGTCCTTAAAAATAATTTTTCTTAAACCATCATCCTTGATGGTCAAGTCCTGTTTTTATAATTAATGTTGTTGTTGATCACAAATAATAGCTAAAAATGCTGAAATGTCAATATAAAGGAGTTATGGCCTTTTTTATTTATGCTATTTGTCCTCTTTGAAAAATTGATCACAAATAATAGGTATCGATGTATTTTTGCCAGAAACTTCTTAAAAATGTTTTTTTTTTTTTTTTTTTGACAAACATTCTTTAAAAAAATCCATGATTCTGGCCAAAAGATCATTGCAACATATTAAAAAAAAATCTTCTCTTTTTGCCTATGAAGTCCTTGGAAAAATGTATGTATGGAGGATGGTATAAAAATATCTTTAAATATATCGACTGTAACATTCGAAAATAACCTTAAAATCCAATACCTTAGTCTCCAAAAATATCCTTGAAATACAAATTTAAATGACATTAACAAAAATCTAACGATTTCTTTGAATCCTTAATTTGCGGTACCGATCCGAATTTCCCATTTTCTCGAATTGAATTCTCCATGAAATGTTTGCTTTTCTTCGAATAAATTTATGTCAACTAAATGGTCTGCGAAATAATGTCTGTAGATTATTTTTCCTTCCTTTTCCTTGACTAAGGCCTCTTAAATATCCCTGAATCCTACGACTAAGGTATCAAACATTTTTCTTAATAAATAATAATTTTTAATTTCTAAATATAACATTGAAAATCCACTACTAAAGCCTTGGATATATCCCCAAACACTACCGACGTTAGCCCCTAAAAATATGCTTTTGAATTCCTCTTCAATTTTAGCTAAAACACCAATCAATGAAAGTTTAACAAATTTTTGAGAAACTCTCACCATCAGCTATCCTTTCGCTATCAAAGGAAAATTTCTTTAATATTCGACATCTAGGCTCTCCCTCCTCCCTTTTGCAGAAAACTGTCCCAAATTTTGTCTTTTGTATTCTCTCTAAGAAATATTTGCTTTCCTTCCAAATAAATTAATGCCAACTAAGTGGTCTAAAAGTTGTGCAACAAATTTCTGTAGATTTTGTATTTTATCCTTCTCTTTTGTTAATTTTTACATATTTCCACTGAAAATCATGTAGCGAAGCGTTTCGCATTTCATTTCTTCGAAATATAATATCTCTGCCAAGTATAGCCTCCATCGAAATTATGTGATTATTCCATGGATGCCTTTGTAACCCAGTTTCATAACTGACCAACATCGTAGTTGTCCAACAAAAACATTTCATGCGAAGCTCATTAATTTGATTAAGACGGAAGTTAATCATGATGACAAGAAATTTCTCTCCCTTATTCTCACCCACTCTCACACTTTCTCCTTCGTTCGCCCTCTCTCTCTCCCTAGTAATTATGTTACATTTCGGCCTTCATCTCACAATTAGAGAAATATTCAACACATAACTGGCTGACTAAATGCATGTGTGTTAAATGGAAGAATCAGAGAAATTCGTAACCAATTGAGAAGGAGTAACTCCTTCAAAGCAAAACAATGATGAATGTGTCCCAAATGGCTAGCCTTGGCATTGCCAATTCAATGCCGACAGAAGATGTTGCCTTAAAAGTTAATAGTGACTTTTGCATGAACGGCAACAGCTCCTTGACTGTGAACTGAACATGTGTATGGAGTGTGTGTGAGTAATATGTGTGTGTGCGTATGTATTCCATGGAGACCACATGGAAAATCTGGTCAATTCTTGACAATTCATTACACCATTTCACAGTTAAATGTGTCTCCGGGAATCAAATGCCAAGACAAATACATTAACGTCTAGAGTTTCATAATTTAATTTTAATTATTATTTACCAAAATGAAATCTTACTAATGGCATTGTCGAGAACGGGAGATGGACGACGATGGCGGCGGCGACGTGTTAGAAGGTCAATGTTAAATCTATATACTAAAATATAGCCATTTTAGTTGGCCTTTTTTTTTGGGATTTGTAAATAAAGATTTAGTCGTAAGTTTTGTTATTTTCAAATAGTCTAGGATTCAGTTTTAGTTAAATATTGATCTGATAATCCTTTTTTTTTTTTTTGAAAACATCATATCTTAAAAAAGTTGGTTTATATAACAAGAATACATTTTTGAATAATATCTCCTCCAAAAATATCCCAACAATAGATTTATATTTTTTTAATTCCAAAAATGTTTTCAAAAATTCCACGAATAAATGCCTTAACAATACAAATAAATCCTCGACTACAGCATCACGAATATTCTGTAAAATCCGCGATTAAAGAAAAAAAATCTATTATAGCCTCCCAAAAAAAAAATATTTTTAAAAAAATGATTATTATACCCTCCACCATACTATGGTAACTCCTAGAAATACTCATGTCAGACTCAAAAAATTATATACATTCTTGATCAGCGTAAAATTCTAAGTCGATTTAGCGATGTCCGTCTGTCTGTTGTAATCACGCTATCTTTTGAACGATTTGAGATAGAAGGCTAAAATTTTCCACACATGTTAAATTTTCCAGTAGGCAGGTTAGGGCCATGTAGGTCAACGTTTTCATATTGCCCTCACATAACGGTACCTCCCGATATTCGGTATTTTGATGATTTTAGCGACATTATTCATCGGAATTGTTTCAAATTTGGTATTTGAAGTTCGAAATAAATACTACAGTCTGATATAGAAAAATTATCTGCGCAGGACTACGTCTTCGTATTGCCCCCATACAACGGTACCTCCCGATATTCGGTATTTTGATGATTTTAGCTACATTATTCACCGAATTCTTTTTATTCGAGTTTCGCATTTGAATATTGTAATGGTTTATGCCTTTGCAGGTCCACGTCGTCGTATAGACCCTAATATAACGGCTACATTCGGTATTTTTAAGATTTAGAAGATTTAGAATTTTTAACGGATTTTATTCTTTTGAAAATTGCCAAAATCGCTCCTAATGGTGGAGGGTATTCAAAGATCGGCCCGGTCTAAGAGTTTTTTTTTCTCGTTTTTCATTTTTAAATTCGGTTATAAAGCTTCCAACATTATTTTTAAAAACCCACAATTTGGTATTTAAAATCGTTGGTTTTATTTAGGGTTAAGTCTCAAAAAATATCCTTAAATACCAACCTAAAATAAATGACAATAAAAAAATTAACGACTTTTTAACGCCTTTTCAAAAAATCATAACTAAATCCTCTATAAATGTCCTTAAAAATCCACAAGAAAAGTATCTAAAACTATCCTCAAAAAATCCTATATATTAATTGGGAATGGAGCCTCTAACAATATTCTTAAAGACCTTTACCTATGATTCCTAAAATATTTTTAAGAGAACACAACTTATATTCCACAAAAATATCCATATCAATCTACGACTAATGTCTCCTAGAATACCTTTACTTTTTGCCTTGGATGATTTAATGATATTTGTCATTAAACCATCCAAGGATATTATTATAAATCCACGACTAAAGCATCTTTTATAAGAGTATCCACAAATAAAAATGCAAAACCTTGTCTCCAAAAAAAATATCCTTTACAATTAACTATTTATCATTCCAAAATATCCTTGAAATTCTCGACTAAAGCCTCAAACATATTCGTATAAATCCATGACTGAGGCCTCTAAATCCGTATCCGTAAAAATTCACCGCTGAAGCCCAAAAATATCATTGACTCAGTTCTCTAAAAAAAAAGAAACATAAAAATCCATGATTAAGGTCTCGAAAAATCCAAGATATCAAAAAAATGTTTAATAGCTTTTGCAAACATATCCTTAAAAATCCATCAATTAGTCTCATTCCCTAAAAATGCATATTTTTTAAAACATATTTAGAAATCCCGGCTTATGTTAATCTACAAACATTCCTAAAAAGCAACGACAAAAATCTAAAACATATTCTTAAAAAACAATGACTTGAGTTTAAAAAATTCATGATATCCTTTGTTCTGAAAATAAACTAAAACAAAAAAATCCACGAAAATTTTGAGGCTATTTTGATTACCGCCTCTAAAAATATTTTTTAAAAAACCGAGTGTACCCCCAAAAAGAGTCTTTCGAAATCCTCAAATATATTTCAACTAAATCTAATCTGTTCTAATTTCAAAATTATTGATTCTTAAAAAATGTTTTCAAAAAACTCTGCAACAGCTTTTAAAAACATTTCTAACAAAAATATACATAAAATAAGTAAAAAAGTATCAGTATATAATTATTATAATTATTCAAATTGTTGACTCTCTATGGAGTAGATTCGGAAGGAATGGCCCAATATTGTCCCTATCGTGTCGCACCAAAATAAATCTATATATATAAAAATCAATTGTTGTTTGTTGGTAACGGAATCAGTTGAAAACGGCTGGACCGATTTGCATAATTTTTTGTACAAACGTTTGTCGTACCCCGAGTTAGGTTTTTAAAGAAACAAATATTGACCACGCCTCCTTTTACGCCCACTATTTCGATTTATCTAAAATCCTTATATTTCCCAAAAAAAAAAAAAAAAAAAAAAAAAAAAATATTACAGGAGATACTGTTGATCTTCCCTCCAACCCTAAGTATTTGTTTGGGGGCTGAGGAACTGACCACGCATACTTTTTAATCTATCTATACATCTTCTATACATATAAATGAAAGTTGTGTTAGTTACTGCGCTTATAACTTAAGAACCGCTGAACTGATTTTAATGATTCATACAAATTCGGGGTTGTCTCTTATCCGAAAAGGATAATATCCAAAAAAATCGCGTAAAAATGTGATATGTTAACATTTTCATTTTGACTTTTGAAATGTACAATAGTAATGTTTTTTTTTTTTTGCATGATTTTTTCCATTTTGACTTACTTTTTTCTAATGTACATTTGTAGTGTTTTTTATATTTTATTTTTGAATTCGAATATTAATACCAATTTATTTAATTGACTTGATTTCTTGAGAACTGAAATTGATGGCGGGTTACATGGAAGTGTAGTACCGAATAATTTAAGGCGGTCACACCAAAGTTAAAAGATAATTACTTTTTCAAAATCGTTAAAAAAATCACGAAACAAGAGACCTCATTGCAACAATTCTCAAAACGAGAAAATATCGAAAAAAAATTTCCAATTGAATTGAATTTTAAAATAAAAGGTGAATGCTATTGACAAACTTTTTAAGGATCTTTAAACAGTTGCTGTAAAGAATCAGCGAACAAGTTGAAGATTTTTTCAAATTGTTTTTCTCCTTTTGTAATTTTTTTTTTCAATTTGTAATATCATATTGAATTCAGTAGATTTTTTGGGAACAAAATAAAGAATAATTTTTCACTATATACAATTTTTCACCAAAAATATGAAATAAGTGCGAAATACGATGGTAACTGACATCTACCTTTCAACTCCAGGGCCTACATCGTGCTTCAGCTGAAAGATGCGCAAACATTTAAACAAACAAAAATGACCGAAAAAGACTAATGGGGCTTATTTCAAAGCGTGGCCCTACTTCTTTCATGTGACAATAATCCGTCCAATGAGAGCTCAAAATGCAAAAATTTTTGGCAGTACAATCAGTAAAATACCAAATATAAACGGTGCAAAATAGTAGAGCGAATGGGACTTTTAGTAAGAAAAGGATTTATATCCTTCCAAAAATTCTTCCTGAACATTTAAGACACCTTAAATCACTTTTGCAAGTCATGATATCGATCATAAATAACCATCGTATGATTTAAGCCATTTTTGGAGTCTTCGCCACTTTCTTCTATTTTTGGTCCTTATTTGGCATCTTTGTTTCTAAGGGGGTAGTAGTAGTAGTAAAATTTTCGGAGTAGTGCCCATATTGGTCTTGACCACTAAAAAATTGTATTTATGCTACCCTGGGGTAAGGAACCATCGTACTTGCCACATAGAAATTTATTCATGTGAAGTCCCCACATTGGAGTATTCCCAAGTCCACTTACACATATAATGTGTGGTCAGAAAAAAAAAAAAAATTGTATTCTATTGAATTTGTAACCCCCAAGAGAATATTGGTTGGGAACGTAGATTTGGGATATACACCTATATGAAATAAATTGTGAAAACTATTCTGAAATTAGTCTGACCTCAATTATGAGGTGGATAAAACTATTTTTACTTATTTAAATCACGTGATTTTTTTTTTTTTTCAGTTTGATATGCTATGTTGTTCTGCTATATTTTCGATTTGGCCTCTATTTGTCATCTTGAATTATAAGGGGTGAAGAAAGTTTTCAATGTAGGTCGGTGTTTCGCATTTTACCATATTTCAAAGGATTTGGCTAAAAATGTATATTTGGGGGTGAAAATCTTACACAAAAATTTCAACATATCTACGAATTTTAGAATTTTCTCCATGTAATAGTATCCCCTCAAGTCCACCTTTTGACGGACAAACAGACCGACATGTTTAGGGGGACTTATGAGGACTCACAATCTGAGGTGCTAATGGGTTTAAAAAAGTAATTATCTTTGGATATTCTTAAATCAATTAGCCCTTAATTATGAGGTGTACAAAGTACAGTAAATTCCAAATTACTGCTCATTTGACTAAAAATTAAAAACTAATCGACCAGTACGTGAACATTTATAACATTCATATCTTTGAATAATTATGCTTTGACAAATATGCATAATAGACAAAAACTACGGGCCGGCAACGCGGACCGGGCCAGCTAGTATCATATAAATATTGCGACGTGCCAGGTTTGGACTATATTGGTTACTTCCTGCACTTTATATATGAAGTATGTGATAATTTTCAAAAAATGTTAAAATATGCGTGAGGCACCAGCTGTAGTCGACCGAAGTATTTCATTTTCACACATCATCTAATACAGATAAAAATATTGGTAAGGGCAAAATTACAAGAAAATCGAGCATTTATATCCAATTGATTGCGAAAACATAAATTCCATATTCATATCAGGTTTCTGATTGAGAGATATTATTCAGGCATATCAAGTTGTAAATAATCGCTGAGTTGTTTCGCATGTTATGACAGATATAAGCATTGGATTGTGACCTTTTGTTGGTGAGGTACCAGAAAGGGTTCGCAGATATATAGCATCTTCACAACAGATCTTGTGTTATCAAACATGTTTGTATGTGTGAAATTTGAAGAAAGTTGGATGTTTATTTCACTTTCTTTGAGCGTTTTGTTTTTCAGATCTTGTGTTGATGAAAATATTCAGATGTGCCAAGTCTACATGGAATCGGATGTTACTCTCGCATTTTATGAGCTTAATGGATATTCGACCTTTTGCGGAGGAGGTACCAAAAGGAGTGGACCGATATTTCCCATCTTCACACGAGACCTTGAGTTAATAAGAATACTGTGATGTATGTAATTTGAAGAGAAATGGGTGCTTATTTCGGATTATATTATCGTTTTGGTTATTCAAAACTTTGACCCTTTGTGAGGGAGGTACCAGAAGAAATAGTCCGATCTCTACCATCTTCATAGCAGGTCTTACGTGAATGGAAATATTCAGGCGTGTCTAGTCTAAATGGAATCGGATGGACGGAATTTCGCGTTTTATGAGCTTAATGGATATTCAAAATTTCGACCTTTTGTGGGGGAGGTACCAGAAGAAGTTGACCGATATATTCCATCTTAAGACCAGTCCTTGGGCTAATAAAGTTATTGGGATGTGTGAAATTTGAAGACAATCGGGCACTTACATCACATTTTATAAAAGTTATAATTATTCAATATATAGACCCTTTGTGGGGGAGGTTATTTATGGAGTGGAAAGATATTGTCCATTTTCGCACCTGACCTAGCACTGATGAAAATATAAGGATTTGCAAAGTTGAAGCTAAATAAGATTACCATTTCTCTTACTGTGCAGAAAATAATTTTTGTTAAAAATTTCGACTTTTTGTGGGGAGGTACCAGAAGGAGTGCACCGATGTATTCCATCTTAGCACCAGAGCTTGGGTTATTAAAAATATTCAGATGTATGAAATTTGAAGACAATCGGATTCTTACAATACATTTTATAAGAGTTGTAATTATTCAAAATGTGGACCCTTTGTGGGAGAGTGGACCGATGTTGTCCTTTTTCACACCTGACGTAGCACTGACTCAAAAGTTAGGTCTTGCAAAGTTGGAGCAAAATCGTATAATCCTTTCTCTTTCTGTGCAAAAAATTATTTTCTTTGAAAACATTGACATTTGTTGGGGAGGTACCGGAAGGAGTGAACCGATATTGCCCATCTCGAACTCGATATAAAAATATAAAAATATTATGATGCGGCAAGTTTGGATCGAGTGTTATCGTGCGCAGCAGTCTGCCGGGCAGACGAGTGGACGGACGGACATCGCTACATCGACTCCAAATGTCGTTAAACGGATTTGGTTCAAAGAGACCTAGGGTATTTCGATGAGGCACGTTTTGGCCGTATCAAATGATATATACCCTCTCTAGCTGAGGGTATGCAAATATGGTTAAATTGCAAAGAAGTACCTGAAATCGGGGTATACCCCTATATGGGGGCTGTACCAAAACTTGAACCGACATGATCCATATTTTGTACAATTTTGAAGACCTATCTTAAATTATGCCAAGTATAGAGTAAAATATAATATAATGGGCCCTCGAAAGTGTTCGACCAGGAAAGTCAAAGCCCTGCCATTTGAAATTTCCCACCAACCAGATAGCTATTGTGTAGGTTTTTCTTCGATGGTTTAAAGTAATTAAATTGAAATGATTATAAAACCATTGTCCAGGCAAATATGTTCGCTAAAAATACCAGAATAGTGGTACGATTGGTTTTTGATGAAGAATTTTGTCCCCAGGGACTTGGAAAATTTTCCAAGAAAAAAATTAAATTTTTCAATTGAAAATGAAATCTGCGCTCCCTTTTTTATATCCTCCACCATTCTATGGAGGGAATATTAGCCTTGTCATTCCGTTTGTAACTCCTTGAAATATTCATGATAGACCCTACTACAAAGTTTACATATATTCTGGATCAGCGTAATATTCTAAAACGATTTAGAGATGTCCGTTTGTCTGTGTGTCTTTCTGTCTATTGTAATTGTACGCTATCTTTCGAATGAATTGAAATAGAAGTCTAAAATTTTCCTCACAAGTGTTTTTTGCCAGTAGGCAGGTCCACGTTTTCGTATAGCCCCCCTATAACGGTACCTCCCGATATTCGATATTTTTTGATTATTTTAGCGATATTATTCGCCGAATTTTTTTTTTTCAATTTTGGTATTTGAAGATCTTAATGGATACTACAGCCTGTGACAAAAAATTACTTATGCAGGTCCACGTCTTCGTATAGCCCAACTATAACGGTACCTACCGATATTCTATATTTTTTGATTATTTTAGCGACATTATTCGACCGAATTGTTTCATATTTCGTATTCGAAGTTAGTAATGTGTACTACAGCCTACGTATAAAAACTTCGTATGCAGATCTACGTCTTTGTATAGCCCCCAAATAATAGTTATTCGTTTTTTTATGATTTTAGCGATATTATTCACCGGAATTGTTTCAAATTAAGTATTTGAAGATCTTAATGGATTCTACAGCCTGTGACAAAAAATTACTAATGCAGGTCCACGCCTTCATATAGCCCCCGAATAAAGGTATAACGGTATTTTTCAGATTTTTTTTTTGTAATTTTTCAAGTTCAATGGTGGAGGATATTAAAAGTTCGGCCCGGCCAAACTTAGATGTTTTTAAACTTGTTTAACTTTTAAAATAGTTTCTTTAGACACTTCTCGAAAAATCTCCACAATTGCAAAATTTTTCCACTCACCATTTGATTTTCCAAAATAAAAAGACATTCATATTTTTTTTTTAAATTCATTCAACATTTAATAAAGAGAATATATATATATATATATTTTTTTTTTTTTCTTAAATCAAATTCGTTATACATTAGCAATTTATATATATATTTACTTATTTTACAATTATATACACAAATATAAGTCTTAATCTATTTTTCGTATTGGAAAACACAAAAATGCTTCCGTTATAAAATAGTTATACGAAAATTTAAGCTGCTGTGGACCACCTCTTTACACCTTCGAGAGAGGCTGTTTGATTGGTCAACTAGTTGGGTTGGTCCGTACGAAGCAAGAAACCCCATAGGTTATGGACTTGGTATACATTTAATAGAGCTTATCGAGCATAAATAACAATAAATATAGAGTTTGAATATACGTCGTGAATTCATTATTTTCAACAAATTAATAATAATTTGATTTAATATTTTTTTTTTAATTAAATAATATATGTATGTATATTTACAACAATAATAATTTACAGTGTTAATGAGACTTTCTTTTTTTCGTAAAATTATTTATTTAAAATTAATCTATTAAAAGTATAAAATATTTTTAGTCTTTCTTCGAAAACGGAATATCAAAACAAATTGCTATAACTACATTTTTTTTAATATTTTATAAAATAATTGTTATAATATTATTAAACATAGTTTTTGATGTATTTAACGACATTTATATTTTAGTAAATATTTTTCGTATATTTTTATATAATTTAATTTTTTTTTTACTTTGGTTTTGTGAAATTACAACAATAAACAAATTAGTAGTAGCATCACAAATAATCACAATTATTTCAATAGTTTTGTTTCCGTTGTTGTTCTTTTTTTTTGTAATATAATATGTCGTCTTAACTCTATGAGAAAAAAATATAGACTAGTATATAGATTTATATTTATAAATAAAAATAATTTAATTTTAGTTGCAATGTTGAAAAAAAAAATATGAGAAAATTGGGAAATCTTTTTAATAATTAATTAATTAATAATTAAATGATAATTAATTAATAATTAATTAAATAAGTAATTGTAAGTAATTTGGAAACTTTTCCAATTCCTTTTTTAACCTAAAACTGTTTTTCCAAATCGAAAAAAAAATCTCTTAAAACCCGGCACTAAGAAAATATGAAGTAGGACTATTTTCCTTAAACTTCGTATAAATCAATATGAAAAAAAAAATCAAAAAATATAACGGTTAAATTAGAATTCTGAAATTTGAAATATGAGTTGTCAAGATACTGTTCCCACTTTCAAAAAAAAAAAAAAAAGAGAGTCAAAGCAGATCATTTTTTCACTTTCGAACATTTCGAATACGTACGTTTTGGTAATTTTGCGCAAAACTAAAACGTTGGAAAAAATGTCACTTTTTTCTGAACAAACATTTCAAATGACTACGGTACGAATGCGTACTTTTTGAAAGTAAAGGTGGTTCTCTTTTCGTAAAATAATTTGAAAACGTTATGGATGTGAATGTGTAATTATTGCTAAAAAAATTATAATCCTTTAAACACACAGGGTACACAGAAAACGAGATTGGAATTTTAAAGGTTATTTTTTCATAAATCAATAATCGTGGATTTTTTATTTTTATTTTTTTTTTTTTTAGAAATAATAATTTTTGGGAAATAAGGTCAATAAACGCGAAATTTCAAATATTTTTTTTTAAAAGACCACACGACCAATTATAGCCAGATTTTAGAGAATATTTTTTTGAAGGACCAACAGAAATATATCCATAAATTAAAAAAAAAAAACAAGTTAAAAAGCAGTAAGTTCGCCCAGGCCGAAACCTCCATCCTCCCTTGAATAGCCTCCACCATTTGAAACGAATTTGGAAATTTTCAAAAAATAAAATCCTTAAAAAATTCTGTTAAATTTTTAAAAATACCGAATATAGCCATTATATTGGGGTCTATATGACGTGGGCCTACATAGGCATTGTTTGCTATAAGTCATTGCCATATTATAAACGGTGAATAATGTAGCATCATCAAAATACCTTATATAAGGAGGTACAGCTATATCGGAGATAGACAATTTTCTGTCACAGGCTGTAGCATCCATTACGAACTTCAAATACGAGATCTCAAACGATTTGGGTCAGTATTGTACCTAAAATCGTCAAAATACCAAATATAGGGAGGTACTGATATATGGGGCCTATACGAAGACAATTTTCTGTCATAAGCTGTAGGATAGTATCCATTACGAACTTTAAATGCCAAATTTGAAACAATTCCGGTGAGTATTTCGAGGAGTTACAAACGTAATGACAAAGTTAATATACCCTCCATAGAATGGAGTAGGGTATAAAAACAAGTAAAAAAAGTATCAGTCGGTTTTACCGACAGATGTATACCCTCAGCCAATGTTCGATTATTTAAAAATATTTTGACTTCTGTTATGATTATTAAAACTCTTGACCCTCTTTGGGATGGGTTATGAAAAAAATGGACCAATATTGTCCATTTCGTATCGGACCTACATAAATATGATATGAATATTGCGACGTGCCAGGTTTGGACTATATTGGTAGCTTCCTTCACTTTACATGAGATATGTGATAATTTTTAGAAAATTTTTAGAAAATGTTAACATGTCCGTGAGGTACCAGATATAGTCTTCCGAATTATTCTATTTTCATATTCCATCTAATACAGATAAAAATATCGGTATGGCCAACATTTTAAGAAAATCGAACATTTGTATTCAATTTATGGGAAATCATAAATTCAATATTCATCTCAAGATTCTGGTTGAGAAACGTTGATTTAAATATAGGAAGTTGTAAAGAATCGCTGAGTGGTTTCGCAATTTGCAACAAATAAAAGTTTTGAAAATTGTGACCTTTGTGAGTGAGGTACCAGAAGGGGTTGGCTGATATATATCATCTTCACAACAGGTCTTGTGTTAGCAAAAATGTTAGTGTGTGTGTGAAGTTTAAAAAGAGTTAAATGCATATTTCGCTTTCTTTGAGCGTTTTGTTTTTCAAAATCTTGAGCCCTGTGTAGGGGAAATGGTCCGATCTTTACTATATTTTTTTTAACAGATCTTCTGTTGATGGAAATATTGAGATGTGCCAAGTCTGAATGAAATCTGATGTAAATTTTGCGTTTTATGAGCTTCATGGATATTAAAAACGTTGACCCTTTGTGGGGGAGGGATCCCAGAAAAAGTGGACCGAAATATCCCACTTTGACAGCAGATCTTGCGCAAGTAAATATAATGTGTGATATGTGAAATTTGAAGAGAATCAGATGTTTATTTTGCATTTTAAAAGCTTCATGGTTATTCCAAATTCCGACCCTTGGTGAGGAAGGTACCAGAAGGAGTGGTCCGATACCATCCACCTTTAGTGTTAGTAAAAATAATGGGATGTGTCAACTATAATGAGAACCGATTTTTTTTTTCGGATGTTATAATCGTTTTGGTTTTTCAAAACGTTGACCTTTGTGGGGGAGGTACCTGAAGAAATGGACCGATCTCTGACAACTTTATAACTTATCTTGTGTTAATAAAAATATTGATATGTCCCAAGTCGGAATGGAATCGGACGTTAAGTTTGCGTTTTGTAAGCTTCAGGATATTCAAAATTTCGACCCTTTTTGGGGGAGAGGTACCACAAGGAGTGGACCGATATATCCCATCTTCTCATCAGACCTTGCGATAATAAAAATATTATGATGGGTGTAAATTGAAGACAATCGGAAACATACATCAAATTTTATAATAGCTAAAATTATTCAAAATTCTGATCTTTTGTGGGAGAGGTACTTGATGGACTGCAGCGATATTGTCCATTTTCTCACATAACCTAGCTCTGATGCAAATATTGAAATTTGCAAAGTTGGAGGAAAATCGAATGATCCTTTCTCTATCTGTGCAGTAAAATATTTAGTTTGAAAATTTCGACCTTTGGTGGGGGAGGTACCGGAAGGAGTGGACAGATATTGCCCATATCCGAACTCCATCTAAGTTTGATAATAATATTATGATGTACCAGGATTGGACCAAATCGGATACTCCCTTCGAGAGTTATTGTGCCCAGCAGCCAGCCAGACAGACAGACGGACGGACGGACGAACGGACATCGCTAGATCGCCTCCAAATGTTCTGAAACGGATTTTGTCCAAGAAGACCTAGGGTCTAAGAACGTTATTTCGACTAGGCACTTTTTGACCGTATCAAATTATATATACCCTCTGTAGCCATATGGCTGAGGGTATAAAAATTAATTTTATAAAGACCATTAGTCCGAGTATCGGGGATCTTTTAAAGAATATTGTTTGAAGGACCAGAAAGGGCCCAGTAAATGTGTATGCTTAACAAAATTTTTTCAAGAGTCAACAGACCAAAAATTGAACTTTTTTATGAAAATAAATGTTTAAGGGCCAACAGATGATTAATTCTTTTTTTTTAATTATTGTGAATTTTCATGGAATATATTTTTTGAAAAAATCAAAATTATTGAACAGTTGGTCCAAAAGCAAAAACTATTCGTGAAAATATTTTTATAATTTTTTTTAATATATTTTCCTAGAAGAAAAATATCTTGATCATAGAAGAAATATTTTTAAGCAGACATACCGCTTGTTTGCTTAAAAATATTTCTTCTAGGATCAATTTTGATTTTAAGTTTTTTTAAATGGTTTTAAAAAAATCCCAATTATTTTTTAATTTAATTATTGTCAAAAAATAAAGAAAAAAAAACTTGATATAATATTTTTAAAAGTTTTTTTTTCACATTCTGGAAATTTTGGAAAATTTCCATATTGGTCCTAAAACAGTCACATATTTTTGAAAATATTTTTAATGTTTTCCTAGAATATTTTATCAGGACAAGCAGCACCCAGGAACGTAGGAAATAATTGTTCATTGACCAATAGTACAATTAGCAAAAAAAAAAAAAAATAATCTTTAAAAAATTTATAACATTTTTTAGAGACCAGACATTCTGGAATTTTTGGAATATATCTAAGTATTTTTCGTTAGACATCTATGATGGTCCTGGAAAAAAATATTTTAAACACCAGGATGTCTATTGATCCCTGAAAAGAAAAAAAAACTCAAAATAGATTGTCGGCCTGTTTATCTTGGAAACAATTTTGAATTTTCATAAGAAATATATTTGGAAAAACTATGAATTATCGGACTGTTGGTCCTCGAACAAGTAAAATATTCATAAAATAATTCTCAATTTTTTTTTTACTTATTTTTTTTTTATTTATTTATTTATTTATTTATTTTTTTTTTTTGAAAAAGTTGGCATCCTTGTATTTTAAGAAAATTTTTTTTGATCAAATAATTTTTTTTAGTTTTGTTGATTTGATTTTTTAATAAAAATAATTTTCAAAGAAAAACAAAAAAAAAACAAATCTTGAATTTTTAAAAGCTGACCATTTTTTAGGATCGTCACATTTTTTAAAATTTTTGATTTGATTTTTTAATAAAATAGTTTTCAGAGAAAAAAAAAAAAAAAAAAAACAATTTTTAATTTTTAAAAGCTGACCATTTTTAATATTTTGATTTGATTTTTTAATAAAAATAATTTTCAAGGAAAAACAAAAAAAATGAATTTTTAAAAGCTGACCAACTGAGAAATGGCAATGAATTTTTTAATTTTTTTAATTTTGTTGATTTGATTTTTAAATAAAAATAATTTTCAAAAAAAATTGACTTTTTAAATTTTTGATTTGATTTTTTAATAAAATAATTTTCAGAGAAAAACAAAAAAACAATTTTTAATTTTTAAAAGCTGACCATTTTTAATTTTTTTTTATTTGATTTTTTAAAAAAAAATAATTTTCAAGGAAAAAAAAATTGAATTTTTAAAAGCTGACCAACTGCGCAAATGCAATGAATTTTTTCAAGAGTATTTTTTAAAGACTTAAAGACAAATTGCCGAGGTTTTTTATTTATTTTTTTATTTTTTATTATTATTGTTTTTTTGTTTTAAATATTTTTTAATTTTTTATTAAAGGATTTCTTAAGAAAAAATCAAATATAAAATTAGCTATATGTGTCATTTTCTTAAAAAGATATAATTCTTATTTAATTTCTGTCGACCAAGTAACGAAATTTGGAACAGATATATATTCATATTTTTGGAATTTAATTTCATCAATATTTTGGGTGTTTCGCAATGTGAGATATTTTTTTTTTAATAATCCAAGATCATAACCTTTAATTTTCATAATTCTCCCCAGGATTTCAGGATCTTAAATATTTTTTTTTTCACTGAATGATTAAAAGTTTGGATAAATTTCATAAAATGTCAACTAATTAAATTGTTTAAATTTAAATTTAAATAATTCTTATTTAAATATTTTTCCCAAATTAAACAAAAAAAATTCCCAACTTCTCACTAAATATTTAAAATAACAAAACGTTTTATATATACACTTAATCATACTTAAAAATAGAAAAGGAATTTTCTTCTATTCTAAAATTTAAAAAATGCTTTCTCTTTTTATACATAATTTACACGTACCGAAGTTTGTCGCCTCACTCTGGCCTTGGACTATATGCAGGTCTCGTTGGTCTTATATTTGCTCAACAGAGATTCCTTGGCTTCGTTTTCGGTGAAAACTTTGGTGCGTCCATTAATGCCATTATCGACGCACACCACCATGGCATTGGTTCCAGTTGATAGAGCGGCCGTGTGATTTTGGGAAATTTCCTGCAACGACAAGGAAGAGCAGAAGGAAAAAGAACATAAGTATAATGATGATGCTGATGATGATGGAAATTGGGAAAAAGTCTTAAATAACATTCGTTATAAATATGAAATGACAAACCAGGAACCCAAAACGCAAAAAAGTTTGTTTTCTTTGTGGCCGGGAGATTTTATGGAGATTGTGAAGGCAGTTTTCTTGGAGCGTGCTGGTCATTCATAAAATGTGGCGATTTTTATCACTACTAGGCAAGGAGTGACGGACAGTTGTAGGCCACCCACAACATCATCAGTTGTTGGTTGTGGTTAAAAGCACCGTAACATAATGGACGAGATCCATTATTTCCACCATCGTGGTGTTCCAGTTTTTTCCAACGAGCGAATGTGTTAATATTCCTTGACAGATAAAAGAAATGTTAGGGAGGGTGGGGGAGGGGGTCAAAGTGGCATATTGTAATGGCTCTTAACATATTTTAGTTGTATTTTTTTTCGGCTCCTTTACTTTATGGTCGTTGGGGAGGGAAGGAAAAAAGGTTATTGGTCCTCCTAGGCATTAAACTTCATCATATTGGATGGCTGAACATTGAACTTTTTCCTATCAGCAGCCTGCCTAGAAGCAGGCAGGACATGGCCCAAGGAAAAAACATAAACAAAACTTCGCGTTTGATTTGCTTTCATTGATGACAGTGACAAAGGCGAAGTGTCAAAGTGGAATATGGCTAATTCCCGGCATTTTTGTGTTGTTGTTGGTTTAATTAAGTTGCCATGTTCAAAAAAAACTAATTACAAACTTTAATAATAATTTGGGATGAAATGTTTGAGTTACGGGTGCGAGGGTAGGATTAATTAATCAAAGAGAAAAGGGAAGGGGGGAAAACAATGGAATTAGGGAGCTTTTATAATTCCCAAGGACCCAATAAACGTGGATTTTTTAAACAATATTTTTTCAAGGACCAATCGACGTGGATTTTTTTAAAAAATAATTTTTCAAGGACCAATGACGTGGATTTTTTAAAAAATAATTTTTCAAGGACCAATAGAACGTGGATTTTTTAAAAAATATTTTTTCAAGGACCAATAGAACGTGGATTTTTTAAAAAATATTTTTTCAAGGACCAATAGACTTGGATTTTTAAAACAAAATATTTTTTCAAGGACCAATAAACTTGAATTTTTAAAAAAATATTTTTTTAAGGACCAATTGACGTGGATTTTTTATAGAATATTTTTTCAAGGACCAATAGAACGTGGATTGTTTAAAGAATATTTTTTAAGGACCAATAGACGTGGATTTTTAAAAAAAATATATTTTTTTAAGGACCAAATAAACGTGGATTTTTTAAAGAATATTTTTTCAAGGACCAAAGAAACGTGGATTTTTTAAAAAATATTTTTTCAAGGACCAATAGAATGTGGATTTTTTACAAAATATTTTTTTCAAGGACTAAATGTCCAAAAAAATAAGATTTTTTAAAAAATATTTTTTCAAGGACCAATAGAACGTGGATTTAAAAAAAATATTTTTTCAAGCACCAATAGACGTGGATTTTTTAAAAAATATTTTTCAAGGACCAAATAAACGTGGATTTTTTAAAGATTACTTTTTTCAAGGACCAATAGAACGTGGATTTTTTAAAAAATATTTTTTCAAGGACCAATAGAACGTTGATTTTTTAAAAAATATTTTTTTAAGGACCAGATAAACGTGGATTTTTTAAAGAATATTTTTTCAAGGACCAATAGAACGTGGATTTTTTAAAGAATATTTTTTCAAGGACCAATAGAACGTGGATTTTTTAAAGAATATTTTTTCAAGGACCAAATAAACGTGGATTTTTTAAAGATTACTTTTTTCAAGGACCAAATAAACGTGGATTTTTTAAAGATTACTTTTTTCAAGGACCACATAAACGTGGATTTTTTAAAAAAATATTTTTTCAAGGACCAATAGAACGTGGATTTTTTAAAAAATATTTTTTCAAGGACCAATAGAACGTGGATTTTTTAAAAAATATTTTTTCAAGGACCAATAGACGTGGTTTTAAAAAATATTTTTTTAAGGACCAGATAAACGTGGATTTTTTAATGAATATTTTTTCAAGGACCAATAGAACGTGGATTTTTTAAAGAATATTTTTTCAAGGACCAATAGAACTTGGATTTTTTAAAAAATATTTTTTCAAGGACCAATAGAACGTGGATTTTTTAAAGAATATTTTTTCAAGGACCAATAGAACTTGGATTTTTTAAAAAATATTTTTTCAAGGACCAATAGACATGTTTTTTTTAAAAAAAAATATTTTTTTAAGGACCAATAGACGTGGATTTTTTGAAAAAAAAAAATATTTTTTCAAGGACCAATAGACATGGATTTTTAAAAAAAAATATTTTTTCAAGGACCAATAGACGTGGATTTTTTGAAAAAAAAATTTTTTTTCAAGGACCAATAGACGTGGATTTTTTAAAAAAAATATTTTTTCAAGGACCAATAGACTTGGCTTTTTTAAAAAAATATTTTTTCAAGGACCAATGGAACGTGGATTTTTTAAAAAAATATTTTTTCAAGGACCTATAGAATGTGGATCTTATAAAAAATATTTTTTCAAGGACCAATAGAATGTGGATTTTTTAAAGAATATTTTTCAAAGACTAATAGAACGTGGATTTTTTAAAAAAATATTTTTTCAAGGACCTATAGAATGTGGATCTTATAAAAAATATTTTTTCAAGGACCAATAGAATGTGGATTTTTTAAAGAATATTTTTCAAAGACTAATAGAACGTGGATTTTTTAAAGATCACTTTTTTCAAGGACCAAATAAACGTGGATTTTTTAAAGATTACTTTTTTCAAGGACCAAATAAACGTGGATTTTTTAAAGATTACTTTTTTCAAGGATCAGATAGACGTACTTTTTTCAAGGATCAAATAAACGTGGATTTCTTAAATATTACTTTTTTCAAGGATCAAATAAACGTGGATTTTTTAAAGATTACTTTTTTCAAGGACCAAATAAACGTGGATTTTTTAAAGATTACTTTTTTCAAGGATCAAATTAACGTGGATTTTTTAAGATTAAAAAAAACGTGGGTTTTTAAAGAATATTTTTAATTTTTTATTTCAAGGACCTCTGACCAATAAAAGTACTATTTTAAAAAGAAAAGTTCCAGGATCTTCTGAATAATTAACGCAGGCTTTTTAAGGATTATCTGAACAATAAACATGGATTTTATGCCCTCAACCATATGACCACAATGTCATAATCTTATGTCTCTTGTCCTTGACAAATTATGGCCATACTGCCACCTTTTTAGCAAAAGATCCTTTTTCTCTGCAGTTATTGCCTTATTTTCTTGTAATTACTTTCCCACATTTTCCCAAGGCTAATTTATTGCCTCGAAGGTATAATTTTTGGCCTTACAACATGTCCCTGATTGCTAATTCGGCTGCAAGAGAATATTTGCTTTTCGCATAATCATTTAAATACACACAGATATCAAGGGCAATAAATAAAATTCGACTAAGAGGATGTCTGGCCCCTGGTTCCGATTCCACTAATTTGAATGCCTCCACTTGTTTATTGTTTGATTTATGCTTTAACAACAACAACAACATTGCAAATTAATGTCTTTGAATGCCACAAACATTGAAAAATATTTAAATTTATTTTTCTCCATTGATGCCTATGAATGGTTGTGTGTGTCTTATCTGAAAATTTAAAGTTGAAGCAGACACCACCAACATCCTTGACGTCACCATACCATGGCGAATACTTGACTGGCTGGCTGGAGTTGTTGTTATCTTTGCCATTGCGCTGTTCGCCGTTCGTTTCCCCAGTTGGATTGTCATTTGCAAAGCTTACCCTTCACCGACATGAGTCTTTTATTTTTCTGAGGAAATTTTCCCCGTCTGGTGGCCTCCTTTCATTCTTATCATTCAATTTCGTGGAACGAATTTATCCACCCCTCCGTCCACCGATAAATTATATTTTCTTTGAAAATGTCTTTAAGGGATTTCCGATGACTTTTCTATGTCGCCTTCAGCTTTAAGTATTCCAAGTATTTATTTATTTATTTTTTTTATCTTACAATAATTTAATCTTTGTGCTTCGTATCATTTTGTTTATTATTTTATGTTAATTTGAATACAAATGATTTGGAATTCAAGATAGATATGTATAAGTGTCTTAAAATTGTATAAAAGTTTCAGACGACAACGAATTTTTAGTTTTTAATAAAAAATCCTTGAAAAAATATTTTTTAAAAAATTCACGTTCATTGATCCTTGAAAAAATATTCTTTAAAAAATCCACGTTTATTTGGTCTTTGAAAAAATTATTCTTTAAAAAATCCACGTTCTATTGGTCCTTGAAAAAATATTATTTAAAAAAACCACGTTTCTGTTGGTCCTTGAAAAAATATTCTTTAAAAAATCCACGTTCTATTGGTCCTTGAAAAAATATTATTTAAAAAAACCACGTTTATTAGTCCATGAAAAAATATTCTTTAAAAAATCCACGTTTATTTGGTCCTTGAAAAAATATTCTTTAAAAAATCCACGTTTATTTGGTCCTTGAAAAAATATTCTTTAAAAAATCCACGTTTATTTGGTCCTTGAAAAAATATTCTTTAAAAAATCCACGTTTATTTGGTCCTTGAAAAAATATTCTTTAAAAAATCCACGTTTATTTGGTCCTTGAAAAAATATTCTTTAAAAATCCACGTTTATTTGATCCTTGAAAAAATATTCTTTAAAAAATCCACGTTTATTTGATCCTCGAAAAAATATTCTTTAAAAAATCCACGTTTATTTGATCCTTGAAAAAATATTCTTCAAAAAATTCACGTTTAATTGATCCTTGAAAAAATATTCTTTAAAAAATTTTCGTTTATTGGTCCTTGAAAAAATATTCTTTAAAAAATCCACGATTATTTGATCCTCGAAAAAATATTCTTTAAAAAATCCACGTTTATTTGATCTTTGAAAAAATATTTTTTAAAAAATCCACGTTTATTTGTTGCTTGAAAAAATATTCTTTAAAAAATCCACGTTTATTTGTTGCTTGAAAAAATATTCTTTAAAAAATCACGTTTATTTGTTGCTTGAAAAAATATTCTTTAAAAAATCCACGTTTATTTGTTGCTTGAAAAAATATTCTTTAAAAATCCACGTTTATTTGTTGCTCGAAAAATATTCTTTAAAAAATCCACGTTTATTGTTGCTTGAAAAAATATTCTTTAAAAAATCCACGTTTATTTGTTGCTTGAAAAAATATTCTTTAAAAAATCCGCGTTTATTTGTTGCTTGAAAAAATATTCTTTAAAAAATCCACGTTTATTTGTTGCTTGAAAAAATATTCTTTAAAAAATCCACGTTTATTTGTTGCTTGAAAAAATATTCTTTAAAAAATCCACGTTTATTTGTTGCTTGAAAAAATATTCTTTAAAAAATCCACGTTTATTTGGTCCTTGAAAAAATTTCTTTAAAATATCCACGATGATTGGTTTTTGGACAGTGAAATTATTAGAAGGTTTACAATCATGTACCCCAAAAACTTTGTAATTTTCTTTCCAATCTAATTAAAATTAATGGGGCCCCTTGCAAAACTTGCATCGTATTGCCAAACAAAAAATCTTTCTCAAAATGAACAGAATTCCACAGCAACATGTCATCTCACCACGAATGTCAATAAAACGAAATGTGTTAAAGTTATGCGCCTGGGAATGTATGAATATAAAATATTCATTCGCAAAACTCTCTAACAAAGTGGAGAACTTTAAGGTCAGAAACGCATAAAATTTTGGGAACCCGAAACTTTTTTTACGATGCTTTGTTACTCAATATTATTATTATTTGTTTTTGTTGTGTTTTGAATTTATTGAAATACCCAGCCTGAGTCATGTCACACAAACCATGCCTGTCTCTGTGGATTAGAGAGAAAAGTTCACTTTAAGAAGCAACAACAAAGGCAACAACAAAAATTTTATTCATTATTCTTATAGTTTTTTGTTACTGTCCTTGTTGTTGTTTTTGTTAGATGTAGAGATAATAAAATTTCATATAGTATGTCAGGAATTTCAATAACAAAATTTTCCGGATACTTTTATTGCTTACCTGATAATAAATGTGTGTATGAGGGTGTGCTTGTGTGGCTGTGTAAGTTAGTGCCTTTGGGTATGTGTATTTCTGGGTGAATGGGTGTGTGTGTGTGTCTGTGAGCTTTGCTCTGTTCTGACATTGCCAGCCAACAAATAATAACAAATATGTGAAATTCCTTTAATTAAAGTTTTAGTTTTGAATTATTGTTAACAGGCGAATCTGGCTTTTTGGAATGGGAGAAGGGTAGGTGGTAGTAGGTGCCCAAGAAGACTGTAGGGTAGTAAGGGAATTTTTGAGGTGAGAGTCTAAAATTCTCATATTTTTGCTTTCACATAAAAAAATCTATAATTACCGAAAATTTTGAAAATTATTTAAAAAAGTCGATAATCATAGAAAATAATGAAAAATGTTGTTAAAAATTTAAAATAATTGAAAAAGATTCGCAATGTTTAAAAATTCAGCAATTGTAGAATTATAGGCGGCAACTGGGCCCATCTATTCTACAGTAAATGGCCTCCGGGCCCATCTATTCTAGATGGTATTTGGGCTTATCTACTCTGGATGACCTCTGGACCCACACATTCCAACGTAGATGGCTTCTGGGCGTATCTACTCCACGTAGATGACCTCTGGGCCCATCTAGTCTACTGTAGAGTAAACGGACATCGGGGCCATCTACTCTAAAGTAGACGGCCTCCGGGCCCATCTACTCTACAGTAGACGGCCTCTGGGCCCATCTACTCAACAGTAGACGGCCTCTGGGCCCATCTACTCAACAGTAGATGGCCTCTGGGCCCATCTACTCAACAGTAGATGGCCTCTGGGCCCATCTACTCAACAGTAGATGGCCTCTGGGCCCATCTACTCAACAGTAGATGACCTCTGGGTCCATCTACTCAACAATAGATGGCCTCTGGGCCCATTTACTTTACAGCAATCGTGGATTATTGAAAAAAAATGATAATGCCTTAAGGACCCACGAAATTATTTTTTAGCTATCCACTATCAATGACAATTATTGAAAAAATATTTTTTTTAAATCCATGATTAGTAAAAAATAATAAATAAATATTTTGAAAAGCTCTCGATTGTTGAAAAATATTAAAAAAATCTCGATTGTTGAAAATCAAAAAAAAAAAAAAAAACTTCAAATAATATCTATTGTTGAAAACATATTAAACAATATATTAAAACATATTAAAAAATATTCAAAATTAATAAAAACTAAAACAAAATATAAAATAAAATTTTCGATTGTTGAAAAAATATATTTCCAAAAAATTTAGAACAATAAAAACTAAAAAAATATTTATTTTTAAAAAAATCTCGATTGTTGAGAAGTATTTTTATATACAAAATTCTATTTTTTATATTTTTTAAACCAAGTTTCTCGACAATTAAAATAATAAAAAAATTGATCGTTGAAAAAAATATTTTTTTATTGAAAAATCTACGATTTATAAAAACTTTTAAAAATTGTAAAAAAAATTCTCTATTTTTGGAAAAATTATTTTTTTAAAATCACTTTACGTAATAGTGGATTATTGAATATATATATATATATATATATATATATATATATATATATATATATATATATATATATATATATATATATATATATATATATATATATATATATATATATATATATATATATATATATATATATATATATATATATATATCTGATATTGACTTAAGGACCCACGAAATTATTTTTAAGATAACCACGATCAATGACAATTATTGAAAAAAAAATTTTAAACCCAGGATTAGTAAAAAATAATAAATAAATATTTTGAAAAGCTCTCGATTGTTGAAAAATATTAAAAAAAATCTTAATTGTTGAAAATTAAAAAAAAAAACTTCAAATAATATCTATTGTTGAAAACATATTAAAAAAATTCAAAATTAATAAAAACTAATAAAATAGGAAATAAGAATTTTCGATTGTTGAAAAAAAAATATTTCTAAAAATCTACGATTAATAAAAACTAAAAAAAAAATTATATCTCGATTTTTCAAAAGTATTTTTATATACAAAATTCTATTTTTTTACATCTTTTAAATCAAAATTCTCGACTATTAAAATACTAAAAAAAATGATCGTTGAAAAATTATATTTTTTCTTTAAAAATCTACGATTAATAAAAACTTTTAAATATTTTAAAAAATTTTCTCTTATTGGAAAAATTATTTTTTAGAAAATCTGGGCCCATTCACTTTACAGTAATTGTGGATTATTGAAAAAAATATGATATTGTCTTAAGGACCCACGAAATTATTTTTAAGCTATCCACGATCAATGAAAATTATTGAAAAAATATTTTTTTTTTTAAAAAATCCACGATTAACAAAAATAATAAATATATATTTTTTGAAAAGTTCTAGATTGTTGAAAAATATTTTTTAAAAAACTATTAAAATATTAAAAAAGCTCTGTATTGTTGAAAACATAGTAATCCACAATTAATAAAAACTAATAAAATATAAAAAAAAAATTCTCGATTGTTGAAAAAATTTATTTCTTAAAATCTACGATTAATAAAAATTAAAAAAAAATATAATATATATTTTTATTTTTAATATATATATATATATTTTTAAAAATCTCGATTGTTGAAAAGTATTTAAAAAAAACTATTTTTTATGGTTTTTAAATCAAAAGTCTCGACTATTAAAATACTAAAAAAAATTGATCGTAGAAAAAATATATATATTTTTTAAATCTACCATTAATAAATACCTTTAAAAATTGTAAAAAAATTCTCTCTATTGGAAAAATTATTTTTTAAAAAAAATCTACTATTAATAAAAGCTATTAAAACACATTTAAAAAAATTCGATTTAAAAAAATCCACGATTAATAAAAACAATTAAATATATTTCAAAAAAAAGATCTCAAAAGTTAAAAAAAAATATTTTTTTAAAAAAATATTAATAAAAACAATTAAATATATTTCAAAAAAAAGATCTCAAAAGTTAAAAAAAAATATTTTTTTAAAAAAATCCACGATTAATAAAAACAATTAAATATATTTCAAAAAAAAAGATCTCAAAAGTTAAAAAAAAATATTTTTTTAAAAAATCCACGATTAATAAAAACTCCTAAAATATATAAAAAAAACATTTCAATTGTTGAAAAAATATTTTTAAGATATCCACGATTAATAAAAACTATTTAAATTAAAAAAAAAACGAGATGATGAAAAAGGTATTAAAACACATTTTAAACAATTTAAACAAAAATATCCACGATTAATAAAAAAAAAATTAAATATATTTTAAAAAATCTCAAAAGTTGAAAAATATTTTTTTAAAAAAAATCTACGATTAATGCAAACGCCTAAAATATGTATAAACAAATTTCAATTGTTGAAAAAATATTTAAAAAAAAATCCGCGATTAATAAAAACTCCTAAAATATATATAAAAAAATTTAAATAGTTGAAAAAATATTTTTTTAAAAAAATCCACGATTAATAAAAACTGTTTAAATTAAAAAAAAATCGAGATGATGAAAAAGGTATTAAAACACATTCTAAACAATTAAAAAAATTAAAATTAATAAAAAAATGAATAGATCTCAAAAGTCGAAAAATATATTTTTTTTTTAAAATCCACAAATAATGAAAACTCCTAAAATATATATAAACAAATTTCAATTGTTGAAAAAACATTTTTTTAAAAAAAATCCGCGATTAATAAAAACTATTTAAATTAAAAAAATCGATTGATGAAAAAAATATTTCAATCAACGATTAATGAAAACAATTAAATATTTAAAAAAAAATCAACGATTAATTACAACTCCTAAAATATATATATAAACATTTCAATTGTTGAAAAAATATGTTTAAAAAATCCACGATTAATAAAAACTATTTAAATTAAAAAAATCGATTTATGAAAAAAAATTTAATCAACGATTAATAAAAACTATTAAATATATGTGATCTCAAAAGTTAAAAAATATTTAAAAAAAGAGCACGAATTATTAAAACTCCTAAAAAATAAAAAAAATCCCGATTGTTGAAAAAATATTTTTTAAAAAATCCACGATTAATAAAAAGTATTAAAAAAAAAATACTTGATTGTTGAAAAAAAAAAATTAAAAGATCCACCTTGTAAGGGAGTTTTTAACAATTTTTTTTAAATGCCACTTTGATGACAAATAATCTTCTTATTGTTATTTGTAATATTGCCGAAGACAGTATATACCAAAAATGAACAGATTCCATGGAAACTTAAATCGAAAATTTCGAAAAATGTGGGATCCTGCTCTCTCTATTTAGGTAACGTGGCAATATAAACTTTCAAAACGCCAATACACGTGTCATCTATTTTGTAGCTCTACTTTCGTAAACTGCTGGTCACTAAAACTACTAAAAATATTTATAAGAAACCCAGTATTATAAAAAATTTCTAAAAATCCACGTTTATTAAAAAATTATAAAAAATATATTTTTTCCAAACCACTTTTATTCAATTTACTAAAAAATAGGTTTAAAAAATCCAAAACTATCCAAAACGATTGAAAACATAGAGAAATCTATTCTTTGAACTAATTTTCTCTCCTTGACAATTTTGAATATTTTTTTAATTTTCCAATTTCTATCAACAATTTACATTTAGGCAGATTCAACTGTTCCAAAATTCTAATTTCTGTTCGGGATGATCTTCTTCGGCGAGATAATAATTCAAATATATGCATGAGCAGCCAACATATCCACACTCACACACACAAATATAGTTACATTTGTTTATATTACTTCCCCGAATTCTGTGTGTGAGCGTGCGAGTGTGTGTGTGTACACAAATCATAAAACGAGTCTATTTTCAGGAGTAGTTCATTTTAATTTATTGCATATCTTGAGGAGCTGTGCTGAAAACAATAAATGTGTATGTGTGTGTAGGAATATGCCTGCCAAAACATTATTCTGCGAAAGGTTATTTTTTGCATTCTGTGTCGATTTTATGTCTCCATAAATGTCAACCTATAACAAAGGCATTTTGTGTGGAGATATTGTATCCATTGTTGTTACGATTATTTTTTGTGTGTGGAAATTTTTGGAAAAATTAAAATGGACTTTCTATTCATAATGAAATCTATACAAATTTCAAGAGACGTCACTTTTTTTTGGGCAGTAGTGTGAAGGGCACATTTAGTAAAGGAAGTTCATCATTAGACTGTGAGAGAAAATACAATTTTTCAGATATTACAAATAAAACTCAGATAATTACACTATGCTACCAAAATATTGTTTTTCAATAATTACAGAAAATATCCATAGAGCCAAAAATAGAAGACACGGTTGTGGGCGTTTTTAAAGTTTACATCGCAAAGTATCGTAAATAGAGGGGGCAAGTTCCCCTTTCTTCAATACTTTTGAAAATTTTCGGATTAAGATTCCCTGGTGTCTTTGGCAATGTAACAGATAACAATACGAATATGATTCTGGTCCAAAAAATTAACCCTCAAGCGAGTCAAGAAAAGGGGTCTTTTTGGTCCTTTTTTTCGTAAATGTTGTTAAAAACACCCTTTAAACATCAAGCGAGTCAAGAAAAGAGATCTCTTGGGACCTTTTTAGAAAATTTTTCTTTAAGACTCCCTTTAAATTTTAACCCTCAAGCGAGCCAAGAAAAGGATTTTTTTGGCTTAAAAAAATAAATAAAAACTCCCCTTAAATAAAATAAAACTCTATTTAAATTATATAACAAGGAAATATTTGTTTCAATTTGCAAATTTGGTATTTTGGCACATCCGACCGAATACATTATAGAAGGAAGAACAAAAAAGTTGGTGAAAATTGGTTCAGATATAGCTATAGCTCCCATTTATATGTTTCATTCGATTTGGTGTTTAAGTACCACACATTCGCAATATACACTCCACAAGAATTATGTTTGGTATCAGATTCAAATACAGCTCAAAAAGATCGGTTCAGATTTGGATATAGCTCCAATATATATTCAACCGATTTCGGGTTAATCCGACCGAATTCAGTTAAGAAGAAAGTTCATCAAATTTGGTGAAAATCGATTCAGATATAGCCTTAGCTCCCATATATATGTTTCATCCGATTTGATTTTTAAGTCCCTCACATTCGTAATATGCATTCGACTACAATGATATTTTTGGTACCAGATATCTTATAGAGCTCAGAAATACCTTTGCCAAATTTTATCGAGACCGGCTAAAATTTGGATATAGATTGCTTCCATATATATCCTTAATCCGATTTCAGGTTTATTGTGCCAATAATGGCTAATATTGACCCAAATGGAGTGAATTTCGGACGTACGTTTCCATTTGGCGGAACTCTACTATACATAGTATGGAGGGTATATTAAGATAATTATTCCGTTTGTTACTCTTCTTATATTCTCTCTTATATTCTAGATCAGCGTAAAATCGTAATTACGTTAAAGTCAAAACGTCAAAAAAGATAGGAAGCTGCAATTTTGGATAGATCAGACTTTTGAATGCAGGCAGGTCCATTTCGAAGATGGGCTATATCGTATAGCCCCCTTATAACGGTACCCCAACATTCGGTATTTTGATGATTTTAGCCACATTTTTTAATGGTATTGTCTGCACAAGGAGTCGTTTGTGGGTACTTTACCGCCTCTAAGAGAATTATGTCCATAGGTCCAAATAACGGTACCTCCCGATATTCGGCATTTTAATGATTTTGGATACCAGATACGAGATACTATGTAATTGTCTAAAAATGCACACCAGGAGTTCCTTCTAAATACTTCACCCCCTGGAAGTGTATTGTCTATATAGGTCCACCATATGGTATATCCCCTATGTAATGGTACCGCCTGATATTCGGTAATTTGATGATTTTAGCCACATTTTTCAATGGAATTGTCTGAAAATCTACAGGAGGAGTTCCTTCTAAGTTTTTTTTTTTTTTTTTTGATTTTCAAGATCCTTTAATATGGTGGAGGGCCAGGCCGAACTTAGCTGCTTGTTTACTTGTTTTAATTTAATCCTTCTCGAAGTGATATCATGCACTATATAACATTGTTATTAGGTAAAAAAGATAAAAATGTCTTCTTTAAATTTAGTGAAAATTGATTCAGAACTAGTTCCCTCTGAAACCAAACTATAACTGCTCTAAAGCCAAATATTGATAGGTGGTATGATCTACTTCAAATAAACTATTTTGTTACGGGAGATCTACTATGCTTAAAATGCACGTTTTATCCTTCAAGTATCGTAGATAAAAAATTTTGCACATATAACCAAATTAGGACTGCAAATAAATGTGCCAAATTTGAACGAAATCGGTTCAGATATAGCTATAGCTCCCATATATATTGTTCATCCGATTTGTTATTTTTGTTATCCACAACCGTAATATGCACTCCATAACAACGATATTTAGGGAAAAATATCAAATACAGCTCAGAAATACATTTGCTAAATTTTATCGAGATCGGTTTCGATTTTGGATATATATCCCATATATAACTTCGTCCGATTTACTTTTTATTGTGCACCAAACGTCTAATATTTGCCCAAATGGGATGAAATTTGGCACTTACGACCGAATTGAGTCTAGAAGCTAGTATGTCAAATTTGGTGAAGATCGGTTCAGATATAGCTATAGCTCCCATATATATTGTTCATCCGATTTGTTGTATTTGTAACCCACAGCCGTATTATGCACTCCGAATTTAGGGAAATATATCAAATACAGCTCTATCTAAATCTAAATATCTTTGCCAAATTTTATCGAGATCGGTTCCGATTTGGATATAGCTCCCATATATATCTTTATCCGATTTCACATTAATTGTGCAACAAATGGGCAATAGAAGTTCGAATTTAAAAGATACAAATACTTCGGCATCGGCTTTGGTCCTTTGAACTTTAAATTATAATCATAGCGTGTATTATTGAATTCTCCCATAAAAACTTTTAATTGTTATGCGGAGCTCTACTAAATTAGCAAAGTGGTGTAGGGTATCATAAAGTCGGCCCCGCCCGACTTTAAGACTTTATTTACTGGTCAAATTTCGTTAATATTTTTTTTCTTTGTGTGTATGTTTTATAAACCAAAAAAGTTTCCTTGTGGCATTCAAACAGGGTCCTTGTGCAAAATGTGATCTGCTTGTCATCAAATAATAAGAAAAATCTCAAATTTGACCAAAAACAAACAATAGCAAAAAATCATTTTTTCCATTTTTAAAGTTTTCCTGATTTTTCAAGGAACTTTTTATTTAAGAATAAAATTCTATAATTTAATTTTTTACTTTCATTTTTGTTGCTTTTTTATACACCAGGATAATGAGGGTACTAAACAGGTTTTTTTGTGACAATGAAGTTTTCCATTTTCTCTCACAAATGATTTCAAGAGTATTATACACGCCAGCAAAACATGACAAACTTCCACATCTACCGACGGCCAGCAGACAATGGCTTCTGACAATAGTTTTTTTTTGTTTTGTTTATTATAATCCTACGGTGCCAAGAATTCCATCTATTCTGTCATTGAAGAATGGAAGATGCCATGATTGTTGCCATGTCTAAGGGTCATCACAAAAGGATGCATGCATGCCCGTATGCATGTTTTATGGCAATAATTGAATGTAAGGTAAAAAAATTTTAATTTCATAATAAAAGAGTGGACGAATGTATTATATTCCAACAAGTTGTTGTGAAAAAGGGTAGATACGAAGTTCAAGTCAAAGGCAAAAAAAAATATTTTATGCCAAAAAGGACCTTGATTATTTTTTTTTTTTTTTTTTTTTTTTTTTTTTTTTTTGAGAATGGAAGTAGAAGCTTTAATTTAACTTCACAATTTAATTAGTCTAAGTAAATTTTCGCTCAGATTTTTTCGTTATCCTGGCAATCTCTTTTAATATTTAATATTTTCTTTCACATTTAAAGAACAACTCCCAAGGAGTAAAAACATTGCTCTCTCTCATTCGACACAAAAATAAAGACAAATGTACAATTTCCTCAGAAGAAATTACTGCTCTTTGTGTAATGTTTGCTAATGATTTTTTAATGTCTGAAAGAAGAACATTAAAACTGTCATTCGAAATGAATAACAGAAGACAAACAGATTTGATGTTTAGCCATGAGCGCATTATTATTGTCTTAAAGTCTTTGTAATTTCATGGCGATAGAAAAATTGGGTAATTCAATAGTTTTTTCAAAGATGGAAATAGGAATAAGGTAATATATGCAAATATTGCAGGAAATAAATATGTTGTTCCTAAGGAGTAATTCTCTCTCTGGGAAGAACTAAAGAAGAACTACTTTTACCACAAAAAACCAAAAAAAAAAAAAAAAACCAAAAAAAAACAAAAAAAAAACAAAAAAAAACAAAAAAACAAGTAAAATCAGTAAAAAGAAGTCCTAAAGGGGAGGGGGCGACTTTATGATACCCTACATCACTTTGTTAATTTAGTAGAGATCCACATAACAATTAACGGTTTTTATAGGAGAATTCAATCATACACGCCATGATTTTAATTATAATTTAAAGTTCAAAGGACCAAATATGCCGAAGCATTTGAATCTTTTAAATTCGGACTTGTATTGCCCATTTGGTGCACAATTAAATTGAAATCAGATAAAGATATATATGGGAGCTATATCCAAATCGGAACCGATCTCGATAAAATTTAGCAAATGTATTTCTGAGCTGTATTTGATATATTTCCCTGAATATTGTTGTCACGGAGTGCATATTATGGCTGTGGGTAACAAATACAACAAATCGGATGAACAGTATATATGGGAGCTATAGCTATATCTGAACCGATCTTCACCAAATTTGACATACTAGCTTCTAGACTCAATTCGGTCGTAAGTGCCAGATTTCATCCCATTTGGACAAACATTTGACGTTTGGTGCACAATCAAAGGTAAATCGGACGAAGTTATATATGGGAGCTATATCCAAATCTGAACCGATCTCGATAAAATTTAGCAAATGTATTTCTGAGCTGTATTTGATAAATTTCCCCAAATATTGCTGTTACAGAGTGCATTTTACGGCTGCGGAGGATAAAAATAACAAATCGGAGGAACAATATATATGGGAGCTATAGCTATATCTGAACCGATTTCGATCAAATTTGGCACACTTATTTTCAGGCCTAATTTGATTGTATTTGCAAAATTCCATACCATTCGGGCTGATATTACACGTTTTGTGCACAATAAAAGGCAAATCGGACGAAGTTATATAAGGGAGCTATATCTAAATTTTGACCGATTATCTCCAATTTCAATAGGGTTCGTCCTTGGGCCAAACAAATGTAGTTTGCAAAATTTCATCTCAATCGGATAATAAATGCGACCTGCATTTTGTTCACAAGAATACATGGACAGACGGGCGGACATGCATAAATCGACTCAGAATGTGATTCTATGGAGATTCTCAAAAGTAACTATGGGTCTATCTCGTTTCCTTTTGCCTGTTACAAACAAATGTACAAAGACATAATACCCTTACCACTCTGTGATGTAGGGTATAAACATTAAGTTCGGCCTTAGAATAAAGGAAACATTAGAACCCATTATGGCCCACAAATACCAATTTTTAGACATATTCGTGGGAAAATGTGGCAAAAATCATTAAAAAAAAAATCGGAAGGTACCATTATATGGGAGCTATACCAAAGCGTGGACCTATACATACATTATGACCTACAAATACCAATTTTCAGACAAATCCGTAAAAAAAAAATATGTAGCAAAAAATCATCAAAATACCGAATATCTGGAGGTAACGTTATATGAGAGCTATACCAAAAACGTGGACCTATACATACAATGTTTCGCCACCGCAGCCAGAACCCATTATAACCAACAAATACCAATTTTTAGACAAATCCATGAAAAAATGTGACAAAAATCATCGAAAATACCGAATTTCGGGAGGTACCGTTATATGGGGACTATACCAAAACGTGGACGGATATATCTCATTTTCAATACCAAACATCCTAGACACAATACAAATTTTTCTGCTAAATTTTGACGATCTACGTCAAATAATGTGGGCTGTCTCATGATTTCAAGCGACAGACGGACATCGTTAAATCGACTTAGAATTTTATGCAGATTATGAATATATACTTTATGGGGTCTACGGCGAATATTTAGTTTTAGTTACAAACGTAATGACAAAATTAATATACCCTCCTTTCCTCCTTTCCTTCGGAGATGGGTAAAATCGGTCCACTTCTTTTGGTACCTCCCCCACAAAGGGTCAAAGTTTTAAAAACCAAAACGTTTATAAAATCCGAAATAAGCATTAGATTCTCTTTATACTTCACACATTCCATTATATCCACTAACAACAGATCTGTTGTGAAGATGGAATAAATCGGTTCACTCCTTCTGGTACTTCCCCCACAAAGGCTGAAAATTTTAAATATCCATGAAGCTCATAAAAAGCGAAATTAACATCCGATTCCATTCCAGACTTGGTACATCTCAATATTTCTATCAACACAAGATCTGATATAAAAATGGTAGAGAATGGACCATTTCATTTGCTACCTGCCCCACATAGGGTTCAAGATTTTGAAAATCAAAACTAGCACTAAAAGCGAAATAAGCATCCAACTCTCTTCAAATTTCACACACATACAAACAATATATCTGCGAAACCCTTCTGGTACCTCACTCACAAAGGATCACAATTTTCAATTCTTATATCTGTCATAACTTGCGAATCAACTCAGCGATTCTGTACAACTTGCCCTAAATCTAAATATATGTCTCTCAACCAGAATCCTTAGATGAGAATGGAATTTTTGATCTCCCATAAATTGGATATAAATGTTCGATTTTCTTATATTTCGATAATAATATTTATATCATATTTATTCACGTCCGATTCGAAATGGACAATATTGTCTCATTCCTTCGGAACCCCCTCCATACAAGGTCAAGAATTTGAAAATTCAAAAAACAGAAATCAAAAAATTTTTAAATAATCGAACATTGGCTGAGGATATATATCTCTCGGCAAAACCGACCGATACTTTCTTACTTGTTTTTTGGGGAATGTGGACCAATTATTTCTACTAACATAAATATCAAATTTCAGAATTCCAGTCCTATCCGTTTACTCTTAACAAAACTGTTTCAAATTTAGTACCATTTAGTACAGTTCCCACACTCAGTACATATTTCCAAAATCGCCTTCATATATCAAACTTACTTTCCAACTCGGATACCAAATTTCATACCAAATTTCAAGTTGTTAAATCGAATCATTCGTCATGTTCAAGTTCCTTCTAAATGTTGAAGGGTATTAAAAGTTCGGTCGGGCGAACTGTAAGATCAACTGGCACTGTAAAAAGGGCTAACAAGTCGGAAAAATGAAGATTGCGGAGGGGGCCCGGACCGCCAACCTGTATTCGTCCCTATTCTAGGTATGTGTTCTAATTAATTCAGAACATGTTTTTTAAACGTTCGGTTACTTGTTTTCATACCTGGATGGGTCTTTTAAAAACTTTTATTCTACGACTTACCTTTTCCAGTGTTGAATTGTAATCCGCTTTCTTCCATGTAAGATGACTCGATTTTATTGACATACGATCTTTCAGATTATTCGTATATCGGAAGGATCTACCATACTGTTGGAAGGGAGAAAAATAAAGAGAAAATAAAGACATTAAATTAGGAATAAGTGATGTAAAATATTGTTTCCAAATATTTCAAAAATTTCATAAAATTTTTCTTCAAAAAAAAAAACAAAAATAAAAACTAGATTTTTAGGCTGCTATTATAAACTAACCAGTACAGGCTGTGTATGCCGAAGGAAAAACATCAGCTCAATGTTTGATTTTTATTTAAAATTAAAAAAAATATTTTGAAATCGCCCTAAAAATTGGGTGTTTTCTTCGCACTCATTTCCTTTCGACCTACAGGGTGAGATAAAAAAAGACTGCAACAAAGTCAAACGACATCATTTTTACATTTCTTATACCCTCCACCATAGTATTAAGTTTGTCATTCCGTTTGTAACACCTCGAAATATACATTTTAGATCCCACAAAGTATATATATTCTTCCGTCCGTCTGTCCGTCAATACGTCTGGGAAAATCAATTTAGCTTCCGAAGGAAATGAAATAAGTTGCTAAAAATTTACTCATGTGTGTAATATGTCTGCAAGACTTTTGATAGTGAAATGGGCCATGTAGTTCCACGTCTTCGTATAACCCCCATACAACGGTACCTCCCGATATTCGGTATTTTGATGATTTTAGCGACAATATTCATCATAATTCCTTCAAAATTGTTACTTAATGTTCGTAATGCAGCCTATGACTGAATATTGTCTGTGCAGGTGCACGTCTTCGTATAGCCCCCATATAACGGTACCTCCCGATATTCGATACTTTCTTGATTTTAGCTACATTATTCATCGGAATTGTTTCAAATTTGGTATTTGAAGTTCGAAATGGATACTACAGCCTAAGACAGAAAATTGTCTGTGCAGGTCAACGTCTTCGGATAGCCCCCATATAACGTTACCTCCCGATATTTGGTATTTTGATGATTTCAGCGACCTTATTTATCGACATTAGTCGACGGAATTATTTAAAATTTGGTATTAAAAAATCGTAATGGATACTACAGCCTAAGACGGAAAGTTGTCTGCGCAGGTCTATGTCTTGGTATAGTCCTCATATAACTGTACCTTCCGATATTGGGTATTTTGATGGTTTTAGCGATATTATTTACCGGAATTGTTTCAAATTTCGCATTTGAAGTTCGTAAGGGATATTACAGACTAGGACAGAAACCTTCCTGTACAGGTCTACGTTTTCGTATAGCCCTCATATAACGGTACCTCCCGATGTTCGGTATTTTGACAAGTTTAGCGACATTATTTACCGGAATTGTTTCAAATTTTGTATTTGAAGTCCGTAATGGACACTACAGCCTATGTTAGAAAATTGTCTGTGCAGGTCCACGTCTTCGTATATCCCCCATATAGCGGTACATCCCGATATTCGGTATTTTGACAATTTTTGGCGACATTATTTACCGGAATTGTTTCAAATTTGGTATTAGATGTTTGTAATTGATACTACAGCCTAAGACAGAAGTTTGTCTGTGCAGGTCAACGTCTTCGTATAGCCCCCATATAAGGGTACCTTCCTATATTCGGCATTTTGATGATTTTAGCGACATTATTTACCGGAATTGTTTCAAATTTGGTTTTTGAAGTTCGAAAATCATGCTACAGCCTAAAACAGAAAATTGTCTACGCAGTTCCACGTCTTCGTATGGCCTCCATATAACTGTACCTCCCGATATTCGCTATTTTGATTATTTGATTATTCACCGAAATTGTTTCAAATTTGGTTTTTGAAGTTCGTAATGGATACTTCAGCCTAAGACAGAAGTTTGTCTGTGCAGGTCAACGTCTTCGTATAGCCCCCATATAAGGGTACCTCCAGATATTTAGTATTTTGATGATTTTGGCGACATTATTTACCGGAATTGTTTCAAATTTTGTATTTGAAGTTCGTAATGGACACTACAACCTATTCCAGAAAATTGTCTATGCTGGTCCACGTTTTAAAACCCCCATGGTACCTCCCTATATTCGGCATTTTGATGATTTTAGCTAGCAGAATTATTAACGGATTTTATTTTATTTTATTTTTTTTTTGTTTTTTTGAAAACTGCCAAATTTGTACCAAATGGTGGAGGGTATTCAAAATTCGGTCCGGCCGAATTTACAGCTTTTTTAATTGTTTTTTTTTTTTTTTTTTTGAATGAAATCAAAAAATTTCGGTAACAGCATCAAATTTTAGAATAAGTTTAGATTTGTTCGAATTGATCACCTTTGACAGGAATTATGGCCTTCAAACGGCAAATGAAACTATCACACTCTGCCCGAATGTTGCTCTGCGGTATTTTGGCCCATTCCCGGCGAAGCGCATGCTTGAGGTGATCGACCCTTTTGGTATTTTTTTAGTGCCAACCTTGCTTTTCAAAATACAATAGTCCAAGGGACTGCTATCCGGAGATTTTGGTGGTCATTGTGCGCTGGAAATGAAGCGAGGAACCTCATTTTGTAACCATTCTTGGGTGCCGCGTTATGAGTGCGATGGTGCTGAGTCCTGTTGGAATGTCCAAGGTCTGCAGCCAAAATGTTGGCGTGCCCCCAAGGCTTTAATACACCCTCCAGAATATTTTCGCGATAGTATTCGACATTTATTCTGATGCCATGGTCGATTAAAACGAGCGGAGAGAGATCATCGGCTGTTATAGCGACCCATACCATCACCATGACCGGCGCTTGAGTTCTGGTGGTGGTGTTGCAGTCCTGTTGGAATGTCAAAGGTCTGCGGCCAAAATGTTTGCGTGCGCCCAAGGCTTTTATACACCTTTCAGAATATTTTTTTGGCGATAGTATTCGTCATTTATTCTGATGCCACGGCCGATTATTACGAGCGGAGAGCGACCATCGGCTGTTATGGTACACCACACCATCATCATGGCCGGTGCTTGAGTTCTGGTGGCCAACCGAAGGTGCAAATTTTCAGCTGACCTATTTGCAAAGTGGCGCGTGCTGAGATGGTGCTGAGTCCTGTTGGAATGTCCAAGGTCTGCGGCCAAAATGTGTGCGTGCCCCTAAGGCTTTAATACACTCTCCAGAATATTTTCGTGATAATATTCGGCATTTTGTTCGCTGCCACGGTCGATTAATACGAACGGAGAGCGACCATCGGCGGTTATGGCGGTGACTATGACACCATAACCATGATCAGCGCGTGAGTTCTGGTGGTGGTGTTGGAGTCCTGTTGGAATGTCCAAGGTCTGCGGCCAAAATGTGTGCGTGCCCCTAAGGCTTTAATACTCCCTCCAGAATATTTTCGCGATAATATTCGGCATTTATTTGGATGCCACGGTTGATTAAAACGAGCGGAGAGCGACCATCGGCTGTTATGGCGGCCCATATCATCACCATGGCCTGCGCTTGAGTTCTGGTGGCCAATCGGAGGTGCACATTTTCAGTTGACCTCTTTACAAAATGGCGTGTGCTGAGATGATGCTGAGTCCTGTTGGAATGTCCAATGTCTGCAGCCAAAATGTTTGCGTGCCCAACGCTTCAATACACCCTCCAGAATATTTTCGCGACAATATTCCGCATTTATTTCGATGCCACGGTCGATTAATACGAGTGGAGAGCGACCATCGGCTGTTATGGCGGCTCACACCATCACCAAGGCCGGTGCTTGTGTTCTGATGGCCAGCCGAAGGTGCACATTTTCAGCTGACATCTTTGACAGGTAAATACGATAATTTTATTTGTTTACAAACTGCTGGACAACGAATGTTTTCTCATCGGAGATGGAGAAAACCAAATTCGGCAGTTCACTAGTTTCGGTCAAGAGAAGTAATTCTTTAGCTCTTGTGAGTCTATTTTCTTTCAGTTGCGGTGTAAATTCTTGCACTTTTTGGAATTTCAATGGCTTTAACCCGAGTTCACTTTTCTATATTTGGCGAATGGAATATTGCACTATTTTCAGCTCACAAGTCATTTTTCGGCCACTGCGACACGGGCGTTTCGATCAAGTCGCTTCTTTAATTTTCGAACCATTTCTGCTGATGTTGCTGTGTTTTCTTCCCTCCACTTCCTTGACGTCGGGCTACGCTACCAGTATCACGTAATCGGTAACGAGCGATGGTACGAGCCACAATCGATTTATTCACATTTAAATGCTGGAGTGCTCTAACGATAGCCACTTGGTTGGTGGTTTTCCAGCCAAATATAAAGAAATCACACTATCACCCTTGATTTCCATCACGAATAACTTTTTTTCTGGAAAATTCTCAACAAAATGCTTTTGTAGGTTTGTAAACAATATACCGAGCTGTCACTGGAATAATTTTAACAGCTGTCAGATGAGTGGCTTAGAAATGACAGTAGTCTGAAGTTGATTGCAGTTTTTTTTTTCATCTCACCCTATACATAACTCCGCCTTAGAAACAATTTTTGAAAATCACAAAAATTAATTCCGATTTTTACTCACCCTATCATAGTTGCCATTATTAGACAGACTTGTTGCCAGGGTGTTTTCACGAAAACTCGATTGATCGCGGGCGAAACCATTTTTCCGGCATTTGCCACAGAGGGTGTCCTTGAAGGCGACACGATAGCGATGTGACATCACGTTGTACAAAATCGGATTAATTGTGCTAAAAATAGGAAAAAATAAATAAATAAATAAACACACACACACACGGGTAACCCATTCACACTCACACACACACACTCAAACACACCCACCCACCCACAACTTACCAAGACAAATAATAGGCAAAGCCGGTTATTGAGAAAAGCCATTCGTTGATTTCGAAATAATATTTGCTCTCACGACCGTAGATAATAAATAAACGCTGGATGTGAAACGGCAGCCAGCAGATGAAGAATGTCAGGACAACGGCAGCTGGAAGAGGGCGACAACAAATAAATTATTTACTTTTTTTGTTCAGAGCAAATTCTTCTTCTTCAAATCGAGAGAAAAAATAATAAAAGATTCTGTTTAGCTGTAAATTTGTCTACATCACTTGGGCAGGCGGGGCCTGAGAAGGCCCAAATCTATGTAAATGTTAAACAAATAGCCAACCAACAACATCCACTCGTATTTACATTTGCCAACAATCGTATTTCATTTATTAAGATAACAGATTTAGTTCATAAAAAGCTGTAGCAGAATGCCAACTCAGGTAGATAAGAAGATTAGATAAAATAGCTCATGGACACAAGTGCGAACATTGGTGGGAGTATATTTTTAGAAATGCATCTTTTTATGATTTAATCGTTTCAGGGTTGATGGTATTTCAAATGAATAGATATTTAATGCGGTCTAGTGTGGGAAGATCTAGGAAGGAGAGAAAGGAGGTAAATTGGCAAAACATTGCCAATGACTGAGTTGAAGAATTAAATTGATATGGTAATGGATATTTGAATTTTTTTTAACACAATCCGAATAGACTTCGGCCGACTTCGGAAAAATTATATAAAACAAGTTAAAATGTAACAAGTTCGGCCGGATCGAACTTTGAATACCCTCCACCATTTGGAAGGAATTTGGAAATTTTCAAAAAATAAAATCCTTAAAAAATTCTGTTAAATTTTTAAAAATACCGAATATAGCCGTTACATTGGGGTCTATACGACGTGGACCTACATAGGCCTTGTTTGTCATAAGCCATTACCATATTCAAATTCGAAACAATTTTCTGTCACAGGCTATAGCATCCATTATGAACGTCAAATACGACATCTCAAAAAATTTCGGTGGGTATTGTACCTAACGAATATATGGAGGTACTGATAAATGGGGCCTATACGCAGACCTGTACCTGCATAGACAATTTTATGTCACAGACTGTAGTTTCCATTACGAATCTCAAATACCAAATTTGAAACAATTCCGATGAATAAATTCCCTAAAATCCTCCAAATATCGAATATCGGGGGGTACCGTTATATGGCGCCTATACGAAGACGTGGACATGCACAGACAATTTTCTGTAATATGCTGTAATATCCATTTCGAACTTCAAATTCCAATTTTGAAACAATTCCGATGGATAATATCGCTAAAATCATCAAAATACCGAATATCGGGAGGTACTTATATATGGGGGCTATACGAAGACGTGGACCTGCACAGACAATTTTCTGTAATATGCTGTAGTATCCATTTCGAACTTCAAACACCAAATTTAAAACAATTCCGGCGAATAATGTCGCTAAAATCATCAAAATACCGAATATCGGAAGGTACCGTTATATGGGGGCTATAAGAAGACGTGGAACTGCACAGACAATTTTCTGTAATATGCTGTAGTATCCATTTCGAACTTCAAACACCAAATTTAAAACAATTCCGGTGAATAATGTCGCTAAAATCATCAAAATACCGAATATCGGAAGGTACCGTTATATGGGGGCTATATGAAAACGTGGACCTACATGTCGCATTTACGAACTTATCCTGCCTACTGGAAAAATAAACATGTGTTCAAAATTTTAGCCTTCTATCTCAATTCGTTCGAAAGATAGCGTGATTACAACAGACAGACAGACAGGCGGACGGACAGGCGGACGGACAGACAGACACACCGACAGACAGACTGACATGGCTAAATCGTCTTAGAATTTTACGCTGATCAAGAATATATATACTTTGTTGGGTCTAAGATCATTATTTCGATCAGTTACAAACGGAATGACAAAATGAATATACCCTCCTCCATAGTATGGTGGAGGGTATAAAAATAGGTATTTGTTGGTCATAATGGGTTCTAGGTCCGGTGACGAAACATTGTATGTATAGGTCCACGTTTTGGTATAGCCTCCATATAACGGTACCCCCGATTTTCGATATTTTTTCTGAATTTCGACTTCGGAAAAAAATTATCAAAAAATATTTAGACCCTACAACACAATGTGTTGGGGTATTATAAGTTTGATTGTGCCAAAATGTTTGTAACACCGATCCTCAGGAAATTTTTGTATGGAGGTGGAGTTAGGATCAGAATATAAGTCTATTGTTTCTGCAGATGATTGCAAAATATTAAGGGGTTAAAATGAACATTTTCTTGTTTCAGGTCACAATTTAAGAAGACCAATCGACACTGAATTTTGCATGGGGTTAGAATTAAGGCCAGGGCAGAACCTGGCAGTTTCTATGGTCATCAGTTAGGGGTTAAATGCGCTACAACTTTTGTGTAAAAAAAAAACTAAAATTAACAAATTACTAAAATTGCCAAAGGTAGGTGAATTATTAACAACATTCATTATACCCTCAGCCATATGACTGGAGCAGGTATATATCATTTAATAGGACCAAAACTTGCCTCATCAAAATTAAAACTTGGTACATCGTAATATTATTATCAAACTTAGATCCAGTTTGGAGATGGGCAATATCGGTCGGCTCTTATCAAAAAAACAAAAAACAAAAAAAAGAAAACAGTAAAAAAAGTCCTAAAGTCGGGCGGGGCCGACTTTATGATACTCTACACAACTTTGCTAATTTAGTAGAGCTTCACATAACAATTAAGGGTTTTTATGGGAGAATTCAATCATACACGCCATGATTATAATTATAATTTAAAGTTCAAAGGACTAAATATGCCGAAGCATTTGTATCTTTTAAATTCGGACTTGTATTGCCCATTTGGTGCACAATTAATTTGAAATCGGATAAAGATATATATGGGAGCTATATCCAAATCGGAACCGATCTCGATAAAATTTGGCAAAGATATTTCTGAGCAGCATTTGATATATTTCCCCGAATATCGTTGTTACGGAGTGCATATTACGGCTGTGGGGAACAAATATAATAAATCGGATGAACAATATATATGGGAGCTATAGCTATATCTGAACCGATCTTCACCAAATTTGACATACTAGCTTCTAGGCTGAATTCGGTCGTAAGTGCCAAATTTCATTCCATTTGGACAAATATTAGACTTTTGGTGCACAATAAAAGGTAAATCGGACGAAGTTATATATGGGAGCTATATCCAAATCTGAACCGATCTCGATAAAATTTAGCAAATGTATTTCTGAGCTGTATTTGATATATTTCCCCAAATATTGTTGTTGCAAAGTGCATATTACGGCGGCGGTGGACAAAAATAACAAATCGGATGAACAATATATATGGGAGCTATTGCTATATCTGAACCGATCTTCACCAAATTTGACATACTAGCTTCTAGGCTGAATTCGGTCGTAAGTGCCAAATTTCATTCCATTTGGACAAATATTAGACGTTTGGTGCACAATAAAAGGTAAATCGGACGAAGTTATATATGGGAGCTATATGCAAATCCGAACCGATTTCGATAAAATTTAGCAAAGGTATTTCTGAGCTGCATTTGATATATTTCCCCAAATATTGTTGTTACAGAGTGCATACTACGGCTGCGGAGGACAGAAATAACAAATCGGATGAACAATATATATGGGAGCTATTGCTATATCTGAAACGATTTCGATCAAATTTAACATACTTATTTTCAGGTCTAAAAATTCCACACTATTCGAGTTGATATTACACGTTTGGTGCACAATAAAAGACAAATCGGACGAAGATATATATGGGAGCTATATCTAAATTTTTACCGATTATCTCCAATTTCAACGGGGTTCGTCCTTGGACCAAACAAATGTTGTTTGGAAAATTTCATCTCAATCGGATAATAAATGCGACCTGAATTTTGTTCGCAAGAATACATGAACAGACTGACATGCATCAATCAACTCAGAAATTGATTCTATGGAGATTCTCAAACGTAACTATGGGTCTATCTCGCTTCCTTCTACATGTTACAAACAAATGCACAAAGACATAAAACACTATGTGTTGTAGGGTATAAAAAAGAAATAGTAAGGACTATATGTGATACCCTACACCACCATGCACATTTAGAGGGGCCCCCTAAAAAGAAGAATTTATTTGAAGTAGATCGTATCAACTATCAACATTCACATTTGGCTTTAGAGCAGTTATAGTTGGGCTTCAGAGGGGACTAATACAGGGTGCGATGAAAAAACTGCAACCAATTTCAGACTGCTGTCATTTCTAAGCCACTCGCCCAACAGCTGTTAAAAATACTCCAGTGACAGCTTATTATATTGGATTTTGGTGAGAATTTTCCAGAAAAAAAGTTATTCGTGATGGAATTCAAGCGGGATAGTGTGATTTCTTTTTTTTGGCTGGAAAACCACCAACCAAATGGCTATCATTAGAGCACTCCAGCATTTAAATATGAATAAATATTTTGTGCCTCGTACCATCGCTCGTTACGGTTACTCATTACTGGTAGCGTAGCCCGACGTCAAGGAAGTGCACGTGGACGGAAGAAAACAACAACATCAACAGAAATGGTTCGAAAAGTAAAGAAGCGACTTGATCGAAACCCGCGTCGCAGTGGCCGAAAAATGGCTCGTGAGCTGAACATATCGCAATATTGCATTTGGAAAATATTGAAAAATGAGCTCGGGGTAAAGCCAATGAAATTCCAAAAAGTGCAAGAACTTGCACCACAACAGAAAGAAAATAGACTCAAAAGAGCAAAAGAGTTGCTTCGGTTGGCCGAAAGTGGTGAACTGCCGGATTTGGTTTTCTCCAATGAGAAAACATGTGTTGTCCAGTAGTTTGTAAACAACAACAAACAAAATGATCGTGTTCACTTGTCAAAGAGGTCAGATGAAAATGTGCACCTTCGGTTAGCCACCAGGACTCAAGCGCCGGCCATGGTCATGGTGTGGGCTGCCATAACAGCCGATGGGCGTTCTCCGCTCCTATTAATCGACCATGGCATCAGAATAAATGCCGAATATTATCGCGAAAATATTCTGGAGGGTGTATTAAAGCCTTGGGCACGCAAAAATTTTTGGCTGCAGACCTTGGACATTCCAACAGGACTCAGCACGCGCCACCCAAGAATGGTTACAAAATGAGAATGGTTACAAAATGAGGTTCCTCGCTTCATTTCCAGCGCACAATGGCCACCAAGATCTTCGTATACCAATCCGTTGGACTATTGTGTCTGGAGTATTTTGGAAAGCAAGGTTGGCACATAAAAAGTACCAAAGTGTCGATCAACTCAAGTAAGCGCTTCGCCGGGAATGGGCCTAAAAACCGCAGAGCAACATTCGGGCAGCGTGTGACATTGACCGCTTGAAGCCCATAATTCGTGCCAAAGGTGACCAATTCGACCGAATCTAAACATATTCTAAAATTTTATGCTATTTTCGACATTTTTTGCTTTTATTTAATAAAATTTAAAAAATTTGTAAAAATTATGACTTTTGTCTTTGTTGCAGTTGCAGTCTCACCCTGTAAATACACATTACATTACAATATAATACAATATTTTTTAATGTTGATTCTCCCAGCTTAATTTCATCAAAATAAAAAAAAATCCTGCAAATTTTCTCCAAAAATGTTCTCAAATCTTTTTTTTTTTTTTTGAAAGCAACTTTGAATCTGCCATTTACTTTTTTCTATAGAAAAACCTTGGGTCCTCTGAAATTCAGAATGAGAAAAATTTGCACAAAGCAGAACAAAAAAGGCTCACAGGTCTGTAGTTTCTGTAGAAATTATGTTAAGAAAATATGGAAAAAATTTTCATAAAATGAAGTAGATATCGAATACGAAAATTGTCTGTTTGTAGAAGGTGTATATCTATCGGAAATCCGACTTATACATTCTAGCATTTTTAATTTTTTTTTTTTAAAGATAAGCCTTACTTATTGAATATTGTCTTCTCCGCATCAAAGCCCTTGATTTTATTATCCTCAGTTTATTACATTGATTCAACGGAATGTCTTGGTAAGACATTCTTAAAGACTCTTCATAGGTTGTCTGCTGCCAGGCAATTTTTTGTTCTTTTCTCTCTCTCTCAAAAAAAAAAAATATATATATATATATATATGTCGCAGGAAATTAAACATTGTTAACATCTGTGTCCTACAGACGGTGTTGTGAACACAACAACCACAGCGACAACAAAAATGCTACTTTACGACAATTCTATGACATATATTTATTCGAAGATAATTTTTACGCACGCACACCAAAGCACCAATAACAAAATTAGCACTCCCAATCAGAGTAATGGCAAAGTGACTTCAGACGGAGAGAGAAGATGGACGGACAGACAGACATTCAGACAGCCATAGATTGTCAAAGTGCAAAAAAAGAACTCCTGAGACAGAACAAAGCCATTGATAGCAACTGCTACAAGCTGTGTTAATAACTTTTTCTGGTCGCCAAAGGCTGGTTGGCTTGGTTGGTTCGGTTCAGTTGGATTGGCTTGGCTTGCCTTGGCAGACAAACCGAAAACAATTTCCCAAAGTATTGGCCAAATCAAATCAAAGTCCAAAGATTCTCACACCTTTTTATGGTGCAACGAAAAGAACCAAAAGGGCATGTTTTTCACATGCCAGAGAGGGAGTGCGTGTGTGAGAGAGAGAGAGAGAGAGCGAAACAACAAAAAGGCTTAAAGCCATTGAACTTGTATTTGATGGCGATAATAAACATCGACATTACCGAGATAAACATTTGTAACGAAACCATGCACCGATGGCGTCTATGTGTCAATTTACTCGCTCTCCCTGGCGCCTTTTCCTCTCCCTCTCTCCCCTTCTCTTTCTCCCTTTAAGGGACACAAGAAAACATGCCATAAATTTAATATGGCCACATTTAAGAAATTGTTTTTTTAGGGGCTGCCATTTGGCCATGGCTGGTCATCAAATTTTATGGCGGCCAAAGTTGAAAAATGTTAGCTAACATTAACGAAAGCGATGATATGGCATGTTTTTCCTCTACACACATTCATACGCACATACATACACATATGTACATATGTATATGTGTGTGTGTATTGGTGTGCGTGAGTATATTACAGCCATCAATAAAATTGATTGAGTTATTATGATTATTATTAGCACTTTCTTTTTTTGTTACTGAAACAATGCCAATAAATGAACGTCCAAATGGCCAAAGTTCAAAAGGAGAGAAGAAAAAAAATCGGAAAACACATACACATGTAATAAATGTCATATATCCATGACAGACAATGGCTTATCGCCAGAGAGTATGACACGCAGTTTTTTGTTGGAGTTAAATGAGAATCAAAGGAAATTGGTTATGACTGGGAATTTTATATTTTTTATTTAAATTCAAAAATATTAAATATTTATGAGTTGAATGAAATTCAAGGTCTAACGGGTATATTGGGCGCCATTAAAATCAGATGAATTGAATTTTTGGCTTTCAATGGGATTTTCAAACCAAAAATCTTGTGGATTTCTTACCATTCCCAATGGAGGCAATTAAAATAAAAACAAAATAGGTATCAGTCGTCTTGCCGACATCTGTGGATAGTTGTAGTAGTTATACCAGCAAATGTCCAGTACTTCGTCATCGTCCACCTTAAAACTTTAGATACGTTCCAAGAGTTAATGTTGTGCCTTTTCAGTACTCAACAAGTTAAAAACCAGTAAGTTCGGCTGGATCGAACTTTAAATACCCTCCACCGATTGAAACGAATTTGGAAATGTTCACAAAATGAAATCCGTAAAAAATTCTATTAAAATCTTAAAAATACAATTGTTTGTTATAAGCCATTACCATATTCAAATTCGAAGCTTAAAATAAACGGTGAATAATTTAGCTAAAATCATCAAAATGCCGTATATAGAGAGATATCGTTACATCGGAGCTGTACGAAGACCTGGACCTGCAAAGACAGTTTTCTGTCACAAGCTGTAGCATCCATTACGAACTTCAAATACGACATCTCAAACAATTTCGGTGGGTTTCGTACCTAAACTCGCCAAAATACCGAATGTAGGGAGAACTGTACGAAACCTATACGAAAACCTGGACCTACATAGACAATTTTCTGTCACAGACTGTAGTTCCGATTACGAACTTCAAATCCCAAATTTGAAACAATTTCGGTGATTAATGACGCTAAAATCATCAAAATACCGAATAAACGGAGGTACCGTTATATGGGGGCTATATGAAAACGTGCACCTACATGGCCCATTTACGAACTTAACCTGCCTACTGGAAAAATAAACATGTGTGCAAAATTGTAGCCTTCTATCTCAATTCGTTCGAAAAATAGCGTGATTACAACACACAGATAGACGGACAGTAGACAGACGGACAGTAGACAGACGGACGTCGCTAAAGAATTTTACGCTGATCAAGAATATATATATACTTTGTTGGGTCTGACATGAGTATTTCGAGGAGTTACAAACGGAATGACAAAGTTAATATACCCTCCATTGTATGGTGGAGGGTATAAAAAATGCACATTTTTTGTCAAAACTTTACGCATCCTACTAAATTTTCAGTCTTTCAGGGATTTATATATTATTTTCCTTGAACGGAAAGAAAAATGGGAAAAATGTTTAACTTTTCCTCCAATAATTCCTCAAAATATTTCGTTTTGATGTTTACCGAGGAGGAGATTAGTAAAACCATTGCACAATGGACCCTCATACAATTTTGCTGTTCAAAACTATTTCAATGCCTCCATATCTAAACCCTTGAAACCAATAGTGACCTCAATATCATATTTCAGAAATTCAGCTCTATCTCTTTACCCAATACCAAATTAAGTAAAATTTAGTACGCATATCAGAAACAATCTCATCTCTACATCATAGACAACAACAGTGATCCATACTAAGTACCATTTAGTACTTTTCGAACAATTATAGTATGCATTTGCGAAATCACCATCAGATCTCAACGTCAGATACAAACAGAGACCTGAATATCAAATTTCGGGATTCGAGTTCTATCCCTCCACCCAACTCCCAATTTTGTATCAATTAGTACTTTTGGTACAATTATAGTACAAATTTCCAAAGCCACAACCGTATCTCAATTTCGGATACCAACAGATATCACAATATCAAATTTCAGGTTTTCAGCTATATCCCTTCACCCTATACAAAATTTAGTACTTTTTGTACAATTATAATACACACTTCCAAAACCACCGCCATATCTTAACCACTGACCAAAATAGTGGCATCTCTACCAAATTTCAGGATACAGCTCTACTTCTTCATCCAATGCCAAATTTCGTACCAACTAGTACTTTTGTTACAATTATAGCACACATTCCCAAAATCAGCGCCATATCTCAATTCTAGATACCAAGGGAGATCTCATTATCACATTTCAGCCCTGTTCATTCACCCAATACCGAATATCGTACCATTCAGTACTTTTCGTACAATCATTGTACACATTTCAAACCCACCTCCATATCTTAGCCACATACACCAACAGTCACATGTGCTTCAAATTATAGGATTTCAGCTCTATCCCTTCAGCCAATATCAAATGTTGTACAATTTAGTACTTTTCGTACAATTATAGCACACTTTCCGAAACCGCCTCCACATCTCAATTCCAGATACCAACAGCGACTTCAATAAAAAAATTTTAGGATTCCAGCCCAATCCCTTCACTCAATAAAAAATTTAGTACTATTAAGTACTTTTCGCACAAATATGGGAGACATTTCCAAATCACCTTAAATTTCCTACCTCAAATACCAACAGTAATCTAAATATCAAATTTCCAAAATTAGCCAAATTTAGTATCATTTAGTACTTTTTGTACAATTACAGTACACATTTTTAATCCTCTAGGCTACAGACGAACATTGACCCCAATACCGAATTTCACATTTCAAGCACTATATGTTATCCCGATACCAAATATATTACTACTTAGTACTTTTCGTACAGTTGTAGTACACATTTCCAAAACTATCTTTTAATCACAAACCCCAAAACAAAATTTCAAAATTAAAGCTTCGTCCGTTCACCCTAAACTAAACTGGTTCACATTTAGTACCATTTAGTACAGTTTGCACACTTAGTACATTATCCATGAAACCACCATCATATATCAAACTTACTTTCCAACCTTGATTCTCATACCAAATTTTAAGTTTTTAGCTCTATCAGTTAACATAATACCAAATGGTACCACTTTAGAGGTTTAGTGCCATTTTAGAACTTTTCGTAACCTTAAAATTCGAATTTCCAATAGCCCTTTTGATGCATCATCTCTCCTGCACTCCATCAGTGACTCTCATTCCAAATTTCGCAATTACAGTTCCATCGGTTCATCACAAATGCAAATTGTACCCAGTTTAGTACCATATAGTACGAATTTCCAAAGCTTCGTACATACCCCAATTCTTCACTCCCACAGTAAACCCAACTCCAAATTTTAGGATCGCTTAGGTTTCGCTTTAGGTTCGCCCAAATACAAATTCTACCTTATTTAGTACATTTTAGTACAAATTTATAAAACTACCACCATATCCCAATCCTACACTCCGACATTAATCTTATTTCCAATTTTCAGGATACTAGCCCTATCGGTTCATCCAAATTTTAATCTTAGTACTATTTAGTACATATAAGTACGAATTTCCAAAGCTGCCAACATACCCCAATCCTACACTTCCACAGTAATCCCAATTCCAAATTTAAGCATTTCATCCCTATCGGTTCGCCTAAGTGCAAAATGTACCATATAGTACAGATAAGTACGAATTTCCAAAACCTCCCATATGACCCAACCCTACACTCCCACAGGATTCAATCCCACAGGAATTCCAATAATTCAGGATTCCAGCTCTATATGTTCATCTAAATCCAATTGTACATTTTAGTACAAATCTCTAAAAACTACATACCCCAATTCCTACACTCCGATAGTAATCTTATTTACAATTTTCAGAATTTCAGTTCCATCGTTTCATCACAATTCCAATTTGTACCAAAATTTAGTACCATTTAGTACATATGAGTACAAATTTTCATAACTACCTAGATCATACAGTCCAATAGAAATATTATTTCCAGTGTTAAGAATACCAGCCACATTTGTTCATCCAAATCCAAATTGTATTAAATTTGGTACCATTTAGTACAACTAAGTATACATTTTAATAACTATCTCCATCATACAGACCAAAAGAAATCCTATTTTTAAATTTCATAATCTCAACTCTACCGGTTCTCCCAAAATTCATATTGTACTAAATTTAGTAGACATAAGTACGAATTTAGTACATATAAGTGCAAATGGTATAATATTCTAAAAATACCTATATATCCCAATCGTACACTCCCACAGTAATCTTATTTTCAAATTTCAGAATATTAGCTGTATTTGTTTCTCCCGAATCCAAATTGTACCAAATTTAGTACCATTTAGTACACTCAAGTATACATTTTCATAACTACTTACATCATACAGACCAATAGTCTGTAATCTTATTTTTAAGTTTCAGGATTGCAACTCTACCAGTTCTCTCAAAATTAAAATTGTACCAAATTTAGTACACATAAGTACGAATTTAGTACATATAAGTAAAAATTTCCAAATATTCCTACATATTCCAATCCTACACTTCGACAGTAATCTTATTTCCAAATTTCAGAATTCCAACTCTATTGGTTCTCTCAAAATTTAAATTATATCAAATTTAGTACCATTTAGTACACATAAGTACGAATTTCCAAAACTCCCTACATTTTTCATTCCTAGAATGCTATAGTAATCTTATTTCTAAATTTATAGAATTCCAGCTCTATCAATTCAATGAAATCGGAATTGTACCAAATTTAGTACCATTTAGTACACATAAGTACGTATTTCCAAAACTTCCCACATTCCTCAGTTCAACAATGCAATGCAGTATTCGTATTTCTAAATTCCAGAATTTCAGTTCCATCGGTTCACCCAAATCAAAATTGTACCAAATCTAGTACTATTTAGTACATTTATGTACGCATTTCCAAAAACTCCCTACATTTTCAGTCCTAGAATGCTATAGTAATCTTAGTTCTGAATTTTTAGAATTCTAGCAGTACCGGTTCACACAAATCGAAATTGTACCAAATCTAGTACCATTTAGTACACAAAAGTACTCATCTCCAAAAACTCCCTACATTTTTTAGTCCTAGAATTCAGTAGCAATCTTATTTCTAAATTACAGAATTTCAGCTCTATCGGTTCACCCAAATCGAAACTGTACCAAATTAAGTACCATTTAGTACTTTTCGTGTACATAAGTACACATTTCGAGAATTTTCTCCATATCACAATCCTACACTCCACCAGTAATGTTTATTTTAAATTTCAGGATTTCAGCTCCATCCATTCACCCAAATTCAAATTGTACAAAATTTAGTACCATTTAGTACTTGATAAGGCACTTCCAAAATTAGCTTCTTACATCGTCAGTACTCTTCAACCTTGATTTCCATTCCAAATTTCAAGTTTTTAGCTCTAACCGTTTACATGCTACGAAATTGTACTAAATTTAGAACATTTAAGTACTTTTCGTACACTTATAGTACGAATTTCCAAAAATCCTTTGTTATGTCCGTCATGCACTCCATCAATGACTCTCATTCCAAATTTAAATTTAATTTCTAGCTCTATTGCTTCCTCAAATACAAAGGATACCATATTTAGTACCTTTTAGTACTTTTCGTACTATTCTGGTACGAATTTAGAAAAATCCAGCCTTATCTTTACATTTGCCTTTTTAACTGCTGGGTGAATATATATTTGCATGCCAGTTTAAAACAAATGTGTGCTTACCCAACATCCTGATGACAGCTTTCCTGGACTGCTCGTGTCTGGATGGCCTATGCAGAGATCCTCTTTGGACACCTTAAAAAAACAAAAACAAAAAATTAAATAATAATTTCCCTTAACTTACATCACTTCATTTAGAAAAAAAGAAAAAATAAGAAATGAGTAGGAGTTTCCCCCCAACTTACCCAATTTCTGCACCGTCCTTGCTCGAATCTCCGCACCCATACGCCCATAGAAATAGATGATCATTATCATGGGAATCAGGAAGAAAAACAGAAAGGAGGCCTCAAAGACATACCATTCTTCCGGAGGAAACATGGCACACATTGCCGAGTCACAGATGGTTTCATTGTCTGCAGGATATAAACAAAAGAGGAAGAAAGCCATTCACAACTCTCAGCTGTAATCCAGGATAATTAGTACTTCCGATGCTTACCTGGAGGATAGCTGAGATATTGAATTTCGCTTAGCATGCCAAACGGTATGGCTGCAATGAAGCTAAGTAGCCATAGGCCGCCTATTATACGCAGAGCTCTCTTAAAGCCATACATGGCGTAAGAGTTCAATGGGTGGCAAATGGCCAGATAGCGTTCCACGGAGAATGCCACAATGGTAAAGACGGAAACATAACTGCAACTGGGGGGATTTTCGGGGGGATGGGAACGTAAAAAATCATTATTAGGCAAATATAAAAAAATGAAAATAAATAAAGCAAAAAAAAAAAGAGATTTATTTGCGACTTACGCTTCTGATATATAGGCCCGCACTTTGCAAAATGTTAGGCCAAACAGAAATGGATACTGATGCCAATAGAGAAACACTTCCGTAGGCAGTCCTGCAAATATCAACAACAGCAGAGAGTAGAAAAAAAGGAAAAACAGGATATTAGACAAAGAAATGCTTTATTGCTACTCGGGGTTATGTTTTCTGTTGCCAACATTAAACAGTTGTTCGGAAATATTTTTCTCAATATTTGTAAAGCTTTTTTATGAGGCTCTCTCTCTCTCAGAAAATAAATCATTTAACAATGTTTGCATAAATTATTTATGGCAGCTGATTGAATTTTCTTTTTTAAGATGATAATTTATGACTTTTAGGCATTAAATAAATTGGCAAAATTAATCAAATTGAAAATTTCACAGAGGGAGGGGAGGCAAAATGATTCGAATGAAATATTAAAGATGGCTAGGATTTACCTAGAATTTATTAGGAGGAAATGTCCTTGAGAAAATATGCTTTAAAAATTCAAGGACAAAATAAACGAGGATTTTTTAAAGAATATTTTTTCAAGGATCTTCCAATTATTAACGTGGATTTAATAAACGTGGATTTTTTAAAGAATATTTTTCAAGGACCAAATAAACGTGGATTTTTTAAAGAATTTTTTTTTCAGGACCAAATAAACGTGGATTTTTTAAAGATTTCTTTTTTCAAGGACTAAATAAACGCTGATTTTTTAAAGATTATTTTTTTCAAGGACTAAATAAACGTGGATTTTTTAAAGATTTATTTTTTCAAGGACTAAATAAACGCTGATTTTTTAAAGATTACTTTTTTCAAGGACTAAATAAACGTGGATTTTTTTAAGAATATTTTTTCAAGGAGCTTCCAATTAATAAACGTGGATTATTTAAAGAATATTTTTTCAAGGACCAAAGGACCAAATATTTTTTCAAGGACCAAATAAGCATGGATTTTAAAAATATATTTTTCAAGGCCCAAATAAACATGGATTTTAAAAGAACATTTTTGCCAACACCAAATAAAGTTGGATTTTTTAAAGAATATATATATAGAATATAGAATATTTCTTCAAGGACCAAACAGACGTGGATTTTTTTTAAAGAATATTTTTCAAGGACCCCAGACCAATAAACGTGGATTTTTTAAAGAATATTTTTCCAAGGACCAAAGGACAACCAAAGGTGGATTTTTTTAAGAATATTTTTGAAGGACCAAACAGACGTGGATTTTTTTGAAGAATATTTTTTCAAGGACCAAACAGACGTGGATTTTTTAAAGAATATTTTTTCAAGGACCAAACAGACGTGGATGTTTTAGAGAATATTTTTTCAAGGACCAAACAGACGTGGATTTTTTTAAGAATATTTTTTCAAGGACCAAACAGACGTGGATTTTTTTGAAGAATATTTTTTCAAGGACCAAACAGACGTGGATGTTTTAAAGAATATTTTTTCAAGGACCAAACAGACGTGGATTTTTTAAAGAATATTTTTTCAAGGACCAAACAGACGTGGATTTTTTAAAGAATATTTTTTCATGGACCAATAAAACGTGGATTTTTTAAAGAATATTTTTTCAAGGACCTTCCAAATAATAAACGTGGATTTTTTAAAGAATATTTTTTCAAGGACCAAAGGACAAATAAACGTGGATTTTTTAAAGAATATTTTTTCAAGGACCAAAGGACAAATAAAGGTTGATTTTTAAAGAATATTTTTTCAAGGACCTTCCGATCAATAAACGTGGATTTTTGCAAGAATATTTTTTCGAGGACCTTCCAATTAATAAACGTGGATTTTTTAAAGAATATTTTTTCAAGGACCTTTCAATTAATAAACGTGGATTTTTTAAAGAATATTTTTTCAAGGACCTTCCAATTAATAAAAGTGGATTTTTTAAAGAATATTTTTTCAAGGACCTTCCAATTAATAAACGTGGATTTTTTAAAGAATATTTTTTCAAGGACCTTTCAATTAATAAACGTGGATTTTTTAAAGAATATTTTTTCAAGGACCTTCCAGTTAATAAACGTGGATTTTTTAAAGAATATTTTTTCAAGGACCTTCCAATTAATAAACGTGGATTTTTTAAAGAATATTTTTTGAAGGACCTTCCGATCAATAAACGTGGATTTTTGCAAGAATATTTTTTCAAGGACCTTCCGATCAATAAACGTGGATTTTTGCAAGAATATTTTTTCAAGGACCTTCCGATCAATAAACGTGGATTTTTTAAACAATATTTTTTCAAGGACCTTCCAATTAATAAACGTGGATTTTTTAAACAATATTTTTTCAAGGACCTTCCAATTAATAAACGTGGACTTTTTAAAGAATATTTTTTCAAGGACCTTCCAATTAATAAACGTGGACTTTTTAAAGAATATTTTTTAAAGGACCTTCCAATTAATAAACGTGAACTTTTAAAGATAATTTTTCAAGAACCCAGAGACAAATAAACTTGGATTTTTTAACGAATATTTTTTCAAGGACCAATTAAACGTGGATTTTTTAACGAATATTTTTTCAAGGACCAATTAAACGTGGATTTTTTAAAGAATATTTTTTCAAGGACCAATTAAACGTGGATTTTTTAAAGCCTATTTTTTCAAGGACCAACAGACGTGGAATTTTTTAAGAATATTTTTCTAAGGACCAATTAAACGTGATTTTTTTAAAGCCTATTTTTTCAAGGACCAACAGACGAGGATTTTTTTAAGAATATTTTTTCAAGGAAAATCTTGAATTTTATATTCCATCTTCATGCCAGATCTTTCGTTAGTAAAAATATTGGGATGTGTTAAATTTAAAAAGAATCGGATTTTTATATCTCTTTCTATAAGTATTTTGGTTATTCACAATGTTGGACCCTTTTGTGAGGGAGGTACCATTTTCAAAACAGATCTTGTGTTAGTAGAAATTTTGGAATGCATGAAGAATGAAGAGAATCGGGTGCTTATTTCGTACTTCATAAGGCAAATAATTCCGCAGCTGACCTAGCACTGACAAAAATATTGGGATTTGCAACGTCTGCAGAAAATCGAATAATCCTTCCTCTTTTCATGCGGTTTTTTTTTTTTTTTTTGTGAAATGTTGACCTTTTATGGGGGAGGTATTAGAAGGAGTTGACCGATTTTTTATTTGGTCCTTGATAAAATTTTCTTAAAAAAATATTATTTAAAAAATCCACGTTCTTTTGGTCCTTAAACAAATATACTTTAAAAAATTCACGTTTTTTGGTCCTTGAAAAACTATTTTTTAAAAAGTCAACGTTTTTTGGTCCTTGAAAAACTATTTTTTAAAAAGTCAACGTTTTTTGGTCCTTGAAAAAATATTATTTAAAAAATCCACGTTTATTGCTTGAAAGGTCCTTGAACAAATATTCGTTAAAAAATCCACGTTTATTTGATCCTTGAAAAAATTTTCTTTAAAAAGTCCAGGTTTATTTGGTCCTTGAAAAAATATTCTTTAAAAAATCCACGTTTATTGCTTGAAAGGTCCTTGAACAAATATTCGTTAAAAAATCCACGTTTATTTGATCCTTGAAAAAATTTTCTTTAAAAAGTCCAGGTTTATTTGGTCCTTTAAAAAATATTCTTTAAAAAATCCACGTTTATTGATCCTTGAAAAAATATTCTTTAAGAAATCCACGTTTATTTAGTCCTTAAAGAAATCCACGTTTAGTTGGTCATTAATAAAATTTTCTTTAAAAAATCCACGTTTAGTGGAAAAAATCAAGAATAATTTCTTCAGTCTCTCAGGACCTATATGCTGTCAAAATGTAATTTATAAATAACATTCAGTCGCTGTTCTACAATTTAAAAATACCTCAGATCCTGCACACAATGATAAATTGTTATTCAACATTATGGCATTTAATCTCCCCTACCCCCCTGCCCCCACACATTTGCTAAATCTATTCATAGAATATGTTTTTATGACTAACACAAGTCCACATAAAAACCGTATCCTCGCTAATACATAAGTTATGATTTTTATGTGACCCCCTAGTGGATTCGAGAGTTTTTGAACATTTTTATTAAAGTGCAATATTTCATACACATGACAGATTTGACAGCAAAGAGAAACAGAAACAAACAGAAAAAAAACGAAGCCAACAATATATGAAATATGGTTTAAAATAAAATGTTCGGAAAAAAGTGGCATCATCCCATTGCCGCCTCCGAGAAGCTTTTAGAAATTTTGTTATCCCACTGAAAGTGAGTTCATAAAAGTACAGAAACAAAACCACCCAGAGCTCTGTGCACAAATTCGCAACATCATGCAATTCCATGGTGGGAGGAGGGGGAAGGGGAGTGTTTGGAGGAAAATAAATATAAAATTTGTCAAAAACTTTTATTGAACTATGGAAAAACAAACAGTTCCGTGACATTTTGAAAAATTATTGGAAATAAGAGAACATTTATTAAAACAAATTATGGCGAATCATTTAATAAAGTTGATGCGGTGCATGGTTAGAGGTTATCGATTTAGTTTTTGGTGAAGTTATAAATAGACAGCGAATTGTAGGAATTTTTGAAAATAGATTTTAATTTCTGTGAATGGATAAGAAACATCGAGTTTTTAAAGTATATTTTTTTAAGGATAATCTGACCAAAAAACGTGGATATTTTAAAGGACCAATAAAAACAGATTTTTAAAAACTATTTTTTCGAGGACCATCTGAACAATAAACGTGGGTTTTTTAAAGTATATTTTTGTCGAGGACCAAAAGACCAATAAATACAGATTTTTAAAAAAATTTCCTTCGAATACCTTCTGAACAATAAACGTGGACTTTCTAAAGAATATTTTCCCAAGGATCAATAGAACGTGGATTTGTTAAAGAATATTTTTTCAAGGACCAATAAAGGTGGATTTTTTAAAGAATATTTTTTCAGGACCAACAGACGTGAATTTTTTTAAGAATATTTTTTTCAGGACCAACAGAGGTGGATTTTTTTAAGAATATTTTTTCATGGACCAAATAAACGTGGATTTTTTTTAAGAATATTTTTTTCAAGGACCAAATAAACGTGGATTTTTTTTAAGAATAATTTTTCAAGGACCAAAAGACCAATAATCGTGGATTTTTTAAAAAAATATTTTTCGAAGGACATTCGGATAAATAAATGTGGATTTTTGAAGAATATTTTTTTCAAGGACCAAAGGACCAATAAACGTGGATTTTTTAAAGAATATTTTTTTCAAGGACCAATAAACGTGGATTTTTTAAAGAATATTTTTTTCAAGGACCAATAAAGGAGGTTTTTTTAAAGAATATATTTTTCAAGGACCAATAAAGGAGGATTTTTTAACGAATATTTTTCCAAGGACCTTTATATCAGCAAACGTGGATTTTTTAAAGAATATTTTTTTCAAGGACCAAAGGACCAATAAACGTGGATTTTTTAAAGAATATTTTTTTCAAGGACCAAAGGACCAATAAACGTGGATTTTTTAACGAATATTTTTTCAAGGACCAATAAAGGAGGATTTTTTAACGAATATTTTTCCAAGGACCTTTATATCAGCAAACGTGGATTTTTTAAAGAATATTTTTTCAAGGACCAATAAAGGAGGATTTTTTAACGAATATTTTTCCAAGGACCTTTATATCAGCAAACGTGGATTTTTTAAAGAATATTTTTTCACGTATCAAAGGACGAATAAACGTGGATTTTTTAAAGAATATTTTTTCAAGGACCAAAGGACCAATAAACGTGGATTTTGTAAAGAATATTTTTTCAAGTATCAAAGGACGAATAAACGTAGATTTTTTAAAGAATATTTTTTCAAGGACCAAAGGACCAATAAACGTGGATTTTGTAAAGAATATTTTTTCAAGTATCAAAGGACGAATAAACGTGGATTTTTTAAAGAATATTTTTCGAAGGACATTCGGATAAACAAATGTGGATTTTTAAAGAATAATTTTTCAAGGACCAAAAGACCAATAATCGTGGATTTTTTAAAAAATATTTTTTGAAGGGCGTTCGGATAAATAAATGTAGATTATTGAAGAATATCTTTCAAGGACATTCGGATCAATAATCTTTGACTTTGAAGGATATTTGCTTACATATTATACTTGCCAGCATTTTTATCAAATAATTATATGGTTTAAAATTTAATACAATTTGGAATTTCAATTCTCCCCAGTCCCTCTTAAACTGAAAATAAAATTTGTCGGCACAGAGAATTTCCATCCATAAACTAATCACCCTCCGGCTTACAGTTTGTGGCAGATAGACAACCCCTCCAAAAAGTGATGATCCCTTACAAGTAGTGAAACACTTATGTGGGGAAAAAAATAGTCATACATATATTCCTTTTATTGGGTGCCACCATTTACACATATACATGTATATTTACACATGTATGTACACACACATATACTATTTTTTGTATGTGTAGCATTTGGTTTTTATTGTTGCCACGAAGATGATACATTGTTTTTCATTTCATTGGAATGTATTCATCCGAACACATAAATTCTGACACATCCACCAGTCCCGGCAAAATTGAGCCTGGCATCCGTAGGGGAACAGTACTCGAATGTGTTCATTTTTCTATAGCCCTCCGCCCCCACCGAATTCCAATTGATTTCGTTTGTGTTCATAAATCCCATAACAGATGGTTATAAAATAAACGATGGGGTATGAAGTGGTAGAAGAAGTAAAAAAAAACCGTTACAGGATATTACAGCAAATCAGACAACGATGTTGGTGGGGTTCTTCATTTCCGCTAAGAAAACACACAAAAAGAAGACCAACAATCATCATAAAGTATTGAAATTATTATTTGTTTTCGTTTATTTTTTATTACTGCGTGTTTTTGGAGTCTATGGCGAAAAGGGTTAAATTTTAAATTGTTTTTTGGATACCCTACAACAGCAAAATAGGTTGTTGAAAAATTTGGGCGGAAAATCGAGGATTTGTTAAAGAAAATATTTTTTTTAAGGACCAAAAGACCAATAAAAGTGGATTTTTTAAATATTTTTTCTTTCAAGGACCAAAGGACAAATAAACGTGGATTTTGTAAAGATTACTTTTTTCAAGGACCAAATAAACGCAAAGATTACTTTTTTTAAGGACCAAAGGACAAATAAATGTGGATTTTTTAAAGATTACTTTTTTCAAGGACCAAAGGACAAATAAACGTGGATTTTTTAAAGATTACTTTTTTCAAGGACCAAATAAACGTGGATTTTTTAAAGAATAATTTTTTCAAGGACCAAATAAACGTGGATTTTTTAAAGAATAATTTTTGTCAAGGACCAAATAAACGTGGATTTTTTAAAGAATATTTTTTTTTCAAGGACCAAATAAACGTGGATTTTTTAAAGAATAATTTTTTCAAGGACCAAATAAACGTGGATTTTTTAAAGAATATTTTTTTTCAAGGACCAAATAAACGTGGATTTTTTAAAGAATAATTTTTTCAAGGACCAAATAAACGTGGATTTTTTAAAGAATAATTTTTTCAAGGACCAAATAAACGTGGATTTTTTAAAGAATAATTTTTTTCAAGGACTAAATAAACGTGGATTTTTTAAAGAATAATTTTTTTCAAGGACGAAACCTTTAGATCAAGGAATGTGGCTTTTTAAAAAAAAAAAATATTTTTTCAATGACAAAATAAACGTTGATTTTTGAAAGAATATATTTTCAATGACAAAACTTTTAGATCGAGGAATTTGGATTTTTAAAGAGTTTTTTTCAAGGACCTATAGGTCAAGGAACGTGGATTTTTTAAGATTTTTGTTTTCAAAGATCTATAGCTCAAGGATTTTTAAAGATTTTTTTTCAAGGACCTATAGGTCAAGGAACGTGGATTTTTTTAAGATTTTTTTTTTTTTCAAAAACCTTCAGATCAAAAAAATTGAATTTTTTTTAAGAATTTTTTTTCAGGGACCTATAGATCAAGGTACGTGAAATGTTTAAAGATTTTTTTTTTCAAGGACCTATAGATCAAGGAACGTCGATTTTTTAAAGAACTTCAAGGAACTATAGATCAAGGAATGTGAATTTTTTAAATAATTTTTTTTTCAAGGACCTATAGATCAAGGAATTTGGATTTTTTCAAGGACCTATAGATCAAGGAATGTGAATTTTTTAAAGAATTTTTTTCAAGGACCTACAGATCAAGGCACGTGGATTTTTTGAAGAACTTCCTTTCAAGGACCTATAGGTCAAGGGTACGTGGATTTTTTAAAGATTTTCTTTTCAAGTACCTATAGGTCGAGAAACGTGGATTTTTTAAAGAATTTTTTTCAAGGCCCTTTAGATCAAGAAACGTGGATTTTTTACGAATTTTTTTCAAGGACTCATAGATCAAGGTACGTGTATTTTTTAAAGAATTTTTTAAGGACCTATTAATCAAGGTACGTGGATTTTTTAAAGAATTTTTTTTCAAGGACCTATAGATCGAGGAACGTGCATTTTTTAAAGAATTTTTGTTCAAGGACCAAAGGAAAAATAAACCTGAAGAATATTTTTTAAAGACCCAAAAATTGTTAATTTTTAGAGATTACTTTTTTCAAGGACCAAAGAATATTTTTTAAAGAATATTTTTTTCAAGATTCAAAGCCCAAGTAAACGTGGATTTTTAACGAATAATGACTAAATTACCAATAAACGTATTTTTAACTATTTTTTATCCACGACCTTCAGCTTATGAAGGGCATCCTTTGGTCGGATTCGCCCAGCTGTGGCTTTTTCCATATAACTTCCAATATTTGTTTGTGTTTTTTCCGCTTCGCCAGTTTATTTTCAAAGAGTGTTGAAGGAAGGATATTTGTCTAAAAGCCACTGAAATGGCAAAGGAAATTGTGGTATCGATAACATCTGAGTATGTGTGAGTGGGAGGGTGAATAAGTTTATAGTTTACATTTAGTCAAAGTTTTATGCAAACGAGATACTTTTTTTTGGGAAAAAAAAACGCCCAACATAAGTTGGGGGAAATAGTCAATATGTGAAATAAAGTTATTGAATGACTTTGAAAAAGAGATATTGAAATTCATTTTTTGAATAGTTTTTTTTTTGGCAAATTGTAAAGTTCCCACAATTTGTTTTTATTTCAACATGTTTGGATGTCAAAAATGTTTTTTGCCATTTTTTTTATCATAACCCACGAACAACTCATTTAAATATTTATTAACTTGTTAATTTCTAAATAAAGGTTAGCTAATCTAATCAGCTATCATCTGGCCTTATCAACGCCAATCAACAGCAAATCATTGCCAGATCATATGATTAGATAACACAACTAACTATTTTAGTTGGCCATAGTTATTTTTTTTAGCGGTCTTACCAAATATGAGAAAAATGAGATCTGACACCGCCAAACTGAAGAGATAATAGTTCGTGGCCGAGTGCATGGACTCGTGCCTGACAATAACCACGCAAATCAGAACATTGCCCACCAGGGCCGAGATAAAGATGATGCCATAGACAACGGTTACCTGAAATGAAGAAAAAAAATGGAAAGATAAAAATATTGAGTCAATAAAGGGGGAAAACAGAGGGAAATAGGAAAATAGACGACAGGTTAATGGAAGTACAGACGTCAATTGTATCTTTTTTTTTGTTTTCTTTTTTTTTTTTTGATCGAGAAATGAGACTATTTATCCAAAGTGAAATTTGAAGGATATTTTTCAAGGTGCATTTTGTATATTATTTTTTCAAAGAACCAACAGAGACACAAAAGAAGAATTTTAAAGAATATTAAAAAGCTGTTTTGTACTGCTTTTTAATATTCCTATATTACTGAAAATATTCTCTCAGGATCCCCATTTTTGATCTACTGGTTTTGGCAATTTTTTTTTTGAAGTTTCCCATTTATTGTTTCTTTAAAAAAAAAATATTTCAAGGACTAACAGAACCCCAAGCGAAGGACTTTTAATTTTTGGCGAGGTCTAATAAAAATATATTTTTTTATCAATTTTGTAAAGTTTTTAAGACTTTTTTGAAAAATTTAGTATTTTTTTTAATTTTAGCTTTACAAGTGGAGTCTTTAGAGCTCAAAGGATAATTTCTTTTAAATGTTTCTTAATGAGATTTTAAAGTCAATTTTATTAACTTTCAAAGCTTTTAAGGCAGTTTTAAAAATCGAGTTTTTTATGAATAATTTTAAAGAACCTTTAATACTTGAAGAGTACTTTTCACTTGAGAGTTAATAGTGGTGCTTTAGAGCCCAAAGAATAATTTATTGTAAATATTTTATTTAAAGATTGGTTTTATTAATTTTCAAGAGCCTTTTTTGTCTTGTGTTGTTTTATTATTGCTAAAGAAATTGTTTTTAAACAAAATTTTTTAAAGAACTTTTAAGGTAGATTTATCAAATATTATTTTGAACGTTTTTTAAAGGATATTTGAAAATATTTTTAAAACAAAAAGTAATTTTTTTCTAATTTTTGAGGGTTATCATAACCCCAAATGGGGGTTTAAAGATTATTTTAAGATTTTTTAAAAAGGAACGTGGACTTTTTAATTTTTTTCCAAACACATTCCCAGACACTAAATGCTGATTTTTAAAAATATTTTTTAGGGTACATTTGGGATTTAAAAAAAAAATGTTCTTCAAATAGACATTCCGCGCTCCCAACGTGGATTTTTAAAATATAAATTTTCAAGGAATTCTGAGTCAAACAACCTGGATTTTTGAAAATATTTTTCCAAGGACATTCAGAGCTACAAAATATAAAAATTTTTAAAAACAATTTCCAAGAATCTTAGTACCGCAATTATTGGATTAATATTTTTGAATGGTATTTTTCAATACCCATTTATATCTACAAAACGTAGATTTTTAGAGGTTTTTTCCAAAGGTCATTTATAGGTGCGGGGATTTTTTAAATATGTATTTTTAAGGATTTTCAGAGCAAAAAACGTGGATTTTCAAAAGCATTTATAAATATATTTTTAAGAAAATCCAGAGTCAAAAAACGCGATTTTTTGAAGATATTTTTCAAAGGACATTTAGAAGTACAAAGATAAAAAGATTTATTCAAGGATTTTTGGAAATATGTTTTAGAGCACACTCAGAGCCACAAAACTTGGAAATTCTTAAACATTTTTAAAGGGTCCCTAGTGTTGTAAAAAATGTATTTTTTAGGTATAATTGTAAAGGACCGTCTGAGTCATAAGACGTGCATTTTTAATAATATTTTTCAAAAGACATTCAGGGACACAGAGACATTCAGAAAGGTGGATTTTGAAAAGTATTTCTCAAAGGACATTCAGAGCCACAAAACGTGGATTTTTCAGAAAATTTTTAAATTACCACAAAACTTGGCTTTTTAAGGTATTTTCAGAGGACATTTAGAGGTAAATTTTATATGTATTTTTCAAACGACATTTAGAGCCACAAAGCGTGGATTTTTAAAAAATATTTTTCAAAGAATATTCGCAGCTTCTAACATGTTTTTTCAAACAAATATTTTACAAATATTCGGAATTTTCAATTAAATTTTTAGAGGGAAATTTTTCAAAGGAAAGTGAATTATTTTAGGACTATTGAATTTTTAAAAATAATTTTTAAATAGACATTACGAGCTTCTAAAGTAGATTTTTTTAAAAGGACATATGGATTTTTTAAATTGGATTCTTTTAATATTTTTCAAAGCATTTTCAAAAACACCCGGTGCTTTCAACGTGTTTTTTTTAATTTTTTTTAACCATTTTATATTTTTAAATAATTTTTTTAAAGACAATTCGAGCTTCCGGCTTGGTGATTATTTAAGATTGCTTTTAACATGATACTGAGGGCTTTCAATGTAGATTTTAAGGATTTTTTTTAAAACTAATCGATGTTTCTAACGTGAACTCGTAAGAAAAGGACATTCAGAGCTTATTACGGAGACTGTTTTAAGATTTTCAATTTTTTAAAATATATTTAAATAATACTGTTCAAAGGAAATCCGGATCTGCCAACGTGGTTTTTTTTTTTTCAAAAATGTGTCTCAAAGGGCATTCAGAGTTTCCCATGTGTGTTTTCAAAAGAGAGACACAAAACCTGGATTTTATTAAAAATATATTTTAAGCGATGTTTAGTTCTTCTAATGATGAATATTTTTCAAAAAAACATTACGAGCTATTTAAAGATACTTTCAAAGGACATTCCTTTTTTTCAACGTAGTTATTTTTAAATATTGTCAACGTGGTAGCATCCAACGTGAATTGTTTCGAAATAAAGAACATTCAGAGCCATACAATGTTAATTTTTAAAACTATTTTTGTTAGAGGACATTCCTTCAAAGGATATGTGGATTTTTAAAAATATTTCTTTAAAGGACATTACGAGCCATAAAATGCGGATTTTTAAAGAAATGTCTTCAAAGGATAGTTACAGAACCACCAAAATGGATATTTAAAGATAAGTTTTTATAGTTTTAAATAGGATACCCAGGAAGCTCTATGGATTTGAGGATGTATTTTTATTGATATTTGGAGCTACGAATGGGGAATCTTAAAAGAATATTTTTCAAAGAATAATCTGAGCTTCCAATGCGGATATTCAAGAAAATATTTTTCAAAAAAGTGTTAATGGCTGAAACTGGGGATTTTTAAAAAAGGACGTTGGGACCTTTGCATATTTTGCAATATTTTTTCAAAGGATATTCGGAGCTTTCAACCTAGGTTGTTTTTAAACATTCATAACAAGGATTGTTTAAAATATTTTTCAAAAAGATCTTTAGAATTCCTAACGTGTTTTTATGAATAGTTCGTAGGACCTTCAGAACACCCAAAACATTTTTTTGTAGTTTTCAAAACAATTTCCGCCATCCAACTTTCATTTAATTTTAAATATTCTTCTTAGGATATTTCGAGCTTCCATCAGATATTAAGGTATATTTTTTCAAAGGATAATCGCAGCTTCCAACTTCAATTATTTAATACAATTTTTTAAATATATCCAGGGCTTCCAATTTTGATTTTTTTAATGCACTTTTAGAAGAATATTGTTTAAGGATATTCAAAAGTTTCAATGTGGTTTTATAAAATATTTTTCAAAAAATATTAAATTTTCTACCACGTGGATTTTTTTAAAAATATTTTCAGAGTTTTTTTGTGAAGTTTTTAAAAGATTTTCATACTTTACAACTTGTATTTTTCAGAAATGTTATTGTGGATTTTTAAAATATTTCCAAAGGATATTCGGACTTTAGAGAATGTTCATAAAAATCTTTCACAACTATCAAATCGAAAATCTTTAATAATGGGTTTTCAAAGGAAATTCAGAAGTGATTTTAAAGGCTTCCATTTTCGATATTTTTGAAATATTTTCAGAGGTTTCAACATGATCCTATGACGGAATATGGATCAAAGAATACACAAAGCTTTTAATGTGATTTTTTTTAAATATTTTTCAAAGATGTTTTTATAGTTTTCCACGTGGATTTATCTAATATTTCAAATGTTACATTGGGAGTATTTTTAGGGCTTATATCATGAAATGTTAACATTTTTTTAATATAACTTTCAAAATTTCCACGTATTTTTTTAAGAATATATTTAGAGCTTATAATGTGGATTTTAGAAGAATTTTATTAAACGAGCTTTCAAAGTGATTTTATTAAGAATATTTTTAAAGGATTTTAAGAGCCTCTAACAAAGATATTTTAAAAGCCTATCTTACTTTTTTAATAGTTGTTTCCCAGCAAAACTGATAAAGGGGTGCAAATAGTTCCCCCACCCATAATGTCTGCATTTTATAGTTTTCTCAAAGGATACACACGTGTGCATGTTATTTGCCAATATCCTGCCGAAAATCAAATAAACACAAATTAACACCGTTACGGTTGGCCATTAAGTGTTTTGTTCTTCTTTTGGTTTAATCCATTAATGATGGCTATAAATAACACTGGTCTTTCGTTTATGGCCTAGTCTCGTTACGAGACTATTTATTCTTCCGTAGCGGTGGTTTTTCTACGGCACTCTTTATAGCCAGAAAAAAAATCCACATAATAATTACGATGAAGGCCAATAACTAACGGTAAATTATGTCAACAAACGTTTGCGGATTGTCGTCCGAAAAATAGCCGTTAATGAGCATGAAAATTATTGAAATAGGATACTATGTGATATCCTTTTTAAGAGAACGAAAATTACGTAGGAAATGTAGGAAATAGTAGTTAGCTGGAAATTTCTCTGGTTAAAGGATATTTTGAGAGTTGGCCAGGGGGTAGGTCAATTCCATGAAAATTTCCCTTATTTGTTACTTGAAAATTATTATTTAAATTTTCAGATCTTTTCAAAGACCATCATAGCCCTCACATTTTTCAAGAACAAGTATTTTCTATCAACCCATTGTAATTTTAATCCAGCTGCAATTTAAAGCTCCCTTCTACACAATAGACAGGATATTTTTACCCACACACACACACGCACGCATATCTCTCTCAAGTGGATAATTTCGTTGTATTATATGTCTTCTTGTAAAGTCCATTTGAAACATGCTATTATTATCAGGGAAACATACAATATTCTTCCGTCCCTTACCATCTTCACATAGCACAACAGTTACTTTTCCTATTATCCTTCCCTTTTGTCCTTTGAAGTGGATAGTTGTAGTTCCTTGTAAAATGCTTTGTTTGGTTGATAAAAACAAATCGAAAACAAACGACCAGAGATAGGAGAAGAAAAAAACCCCTGACATTGGAAAAAATATATATATTTTAGATTCCATAAAAGAGGCATGCTGTGAAAACCCTCACACACACACACACGCATAAGTACACTCATACATGTAATCGAACATTTAACAAGTAAAAAAGCCTTAAGTTCGGCCAGGCCGAACTTTGAATACCCTCCACCACTTGGAACGAATTTGGCAATTGTCAAAAACAAAAAAAATCCTTTAAAAATTCTGTGGACCTGCACAGACAGACATTTTCTGTCTTAGGCTATAGTATCCATTACGAACTTCAAATGCCAAATTTTAAACAATTCCGGTGAATAATGTCGCTAAAATCATGAAAATACGGAAAATCGGGAAGTACCGTTATATGGGGGCTATACGAAAACGTGGACCTGCATAGGCAATTTCCTGCCATCGGCTGTAGTATCTATTACGAACTTCAAATACCAAATTTGAAACAATTCCGGTGAATAATGTCGCAAAAATCATGAAAAGACCGAAAATCGGAAGGTCCCCTTATATGGGGGCTATACGAAGTCGTGGACCTACATGGCTCATTTTCTGTTTTAGGCTGTAGTATCCATTACGAACTTCAAATACCAAATTTGTAACAATTCCGGTGAATAATGTCGCCAAAAGTCATCAAAATACCGAATATCGGGAGGTAGCGTCATATGGGGACTATACCAAAACGTGGACCTACATGGACCATTTTTAATACCAGAAGTCCTGCAGACATAATATACATTTAAGTAAAATTTTATCAAACTACTTCAATTCGTTCGGAAGTTAGAGTGATTTCCGCAGTCGAACAGACGGACGAACATCGCCAAGATCGACATAGAATTTTATGCTGATCAAGAATATATTTTTTTTGTGGGGTCTAAAATGTATATTTCAAGGTGTTACAAACGGAATGACAAACTTAATATACCCTCCATACTATGGTGGAGGGTATAAAAAGAAAGGAAGGGCAAAAAGGACCCCCCCCCCGCACACACAACCTTACCCCAACCACAGTGATAATATTTTTTAAACAGCAACTGCTGAATGTATTTGACAGAATGAAAACTATTTTTCCGCCACCCGGAGAACATTTTGTTGTTGTTTGTTGTCGCATTCAAATGTCCTTGACGTTGTCGTAGGCATCGGAAACGAGTAAAATATGCCTGCAGGGCAACAATAGCAAATAATTATTGTAATCTTATTCTAGTTGACTTTTCCACACAGAAAAGGGGGATATGCCACATGCGGATATGTATTTTTTTCGTCTTCTAATTTGTCAGGAGCAACAAGGATAAGACAAATTTTTGACAAAAAATCCTGCTGGGGGCAACATGAGGTTTTCTGTGTTGTTTATGATTTGTTCAGATTTTTTTTTTCCTTTTGTAAGGTGAAAGTGGTTGGAGGTTGATTGTAAGTGGTTGTACCAAAAACAAGGGGGTGAAGAATAATTTGAAAACCTATTTTTATGAAATCCACATTTTATACCTCCTAGACCTTTGAAAAAAATCGAAAATTCTAAATTTTGTACCTCTCAAAAATCAAAGTTTCTAGTTAGAATGGAATATACTCTATATCTTTTAAATAGCCCTTTGAATAAAATCTCTACTAAATCCATTTTTTATGGGCCTTTTGAAAATATTCTTCAAAGAATCTCAATTCGGCTGGACTATTGATCGTTCGAAATGTATTCTTTACAACACATATTTTTCAAAGAAAAATAGGAAAATGTTCCCCTTTAACAACAAAAAGTATTGAAAATCTTTCATTTTTAAGTTTTCCGAGGAGGATATTTTTCAAACCTTTGCACAATGGACCCATATCACATTTTTTTCTGTCCAAAACAATTTCAATGTCTCCATATGTAAACCCTAGAAGCCCTACTTAAATATAAGAATCTCAGCTCTATTCCTTAAATCTATACCAAATTTAGTAACAATTAGTAGGCATAACCAAAAAAATCTACATCTATCTTTGAGGCCAACAGTGACCCAAAATTTTTTCAATTTAGTATTACTCTAACAACCACTTCCATACTTCAATTCCAGATACTTCCAGAGACCTCAATATCAAATTTCAGGATTTCAGTTATATTCCTTCACCAAGTACCAAATTTAGTACCATTTACTACTTTTCTTTCAATAACAAAACACACTTCCAAAAAAAAAAACTACACCCATAACTCAATTCCACACACCAAGAAAGTCCTGAATATCAAATTTGAGAATCCCAGCCCTGTGTCTTCACTCAATACCCGATTTAGTACCATTTCATACAAATGTAGTACAAATTTCAAAAATTTTCAGGATTTCACCTCTATAATTCCCCCAAAAACAGTTTTAGTATCATTTAGTACTTTTCGTACAATTTTAGTACACAAATTGAGGATTTCAACTCTATATCTTTACCCAATACAAAATTAAGTACCATTTAGTACTTTTCGTCAAATATAGAACGCATTTCCGAAAACACCCCCATATCTCAATTCCAGAGACCGAAATATTAAATTTAAGGATTTCAGCACTATTATTTTACCAAATACCAAATTTAGTACCCTTTAGTACTTTTCGTAAACTTTTAGTACATATTTCCAACAGCATCTCCATATGTCAATACCAGACACCCAGAAAGACCTCAATAACAGATTTGAGGATTCCAACTCTATACCTTCATCCAATACCCAATTGAGTACCATTTCGTACTTTTCGAACAAATTTAGGGCTCATTTCGAACCCCACCTCCAAATCTCAACAATATATATCAACAGTAGTCTTAATATCCAAATTTTACAATTTTATCTCTATCTGCTCACCCAAGCCCAAATTTAGTACCATTTAGTACTTTTCTTACAATTATAGTACACATTTCAACAACCACTTCCAATACCATGGAGGTTATATTAACCTTGTCATTCCGTTTGTAACTGGGTATTTTGATGATTTTAGCGACATTATTCACCGGAATAGTTTCAAATTTGGTATTTGAAGTTCGCAATGGATACAGGTCCACGGATACAGGTCCATGTCTTCGTATAGCCCCCATATAACGGTCCCTCCTTATATTCGGTACTTTGGTGATTTTCGCGTTATTATTTTTTTTAAATTACGCATTTAGAGTTCGTAATGGAACCTACAGTCTGTGACAGAAAATTGTGCAGGTCCAGGTCTTCGTATAGGCCCAACATACCAGTACCTCCCTATATTCGGTATTTTGACGAGTTTAGGTACAATACTCACCGAAATTTTTTGAAATGTCGTATTTGAAGTTCGTAATGAATGCTACAGCCTATGACGGAAAATTGTCTATTCTGATACAGGTCTTCGCACAGCTCCGATATAACGGTACCTCCCTATATACGATATTTTGCCTGTGTGGGTCCACGATACCAATATAACGACTATATTCGGCATTTTTAAAATTTTAACAGGATTTTTTTAAGGATTTATTCGTTCCAAATGGTGGAGGGTATTCAAAGATCGGCCCGGCCGAACTTACTGCTTTAACTTTTTTTCTTAAATTTTATTGAATGAAAGCAAACAATTTCGGAAAAAGCATCAAATTTTAGAATGAATTTAGATTTGTTCGAATTGGTCACCTTTGGCACGAATTATTGCCTTCAAACGGCCAGTGAAACCGTCACACGCTGCCCGAATGTTACTCTGCCGTATTTTGGCCCATTCCCGGCGAAGGGCTTGCTTGAGGAGATCGACACTTTGGTATTTCCTTGTGCCAACCTTGCTTTCCAAACTACTCCAGACACAATAGTCCAACGGATTGGTATCCGGAGATTTTGCTGGCCATTGTGCGCTGGAAATGAAGCGAGGAGCCTCATTTTGTAACCATTCTTGGGTGGCGCGTGCTAAATCCTGTTGGAATGTCCAAGGTCTGCAGCTAAAATGTTTGTGCGCCCAAGGCTTTAATACACCCTCTAGAATATTTTTTGGTGATAATATTCGGCATTTATTCTGATACCACGGTCAAATAATACCAGCGGAGAGCGACCATCGGCTGTTGAGTTCTGGTGGTGGTGTTGGAATCCTGTTGGAATGTCCAAGGCCTGCGGCCAAAATATTTGCGTGCCCCCAAGGCTTTAATACACCCTCCAGAATATTTTCGCGATAATATTCGGCATTTATTCTGATGCCACGGTCGATTAATACGAGCGGAGAGCATCCATCGCCTGTTATGGCGGCCTACACCATCACTATGGCCGGCGCTTGAGTTCTGGTGGCCAGCCGAAGTTGCACATTTTTAGCTGACCTCCTTGGCAAGTATACACGATCATATTGTTGTTGTTGTCTACAAACTTCTGGACATCGAATGTTTCCTCATCGGAAACGGAGACAACCAAATTCGGCAGTTCACCACTTCCGGTCAAGCGAAGCATCTCTTTAGCTCTTTTGAGTCTAATTTCTTTCTGTTGCGGTGTAAGTTCTTGCCCTTTTCGGAATTTAAATGACATTACCCAGAGCTCATTTTTCAATGGAGCTCATTGCCGAATGAAATATTGCGATATGTTCAACTCACAAGCCATTTTTCGGCCAATGCGACGCGAGTTTCGATTAAGTCTCTTCTTTACTTTTCGAACCATTTCTGCTGATGTTGCTGTGTTTTCTTCCGTCCACTACCCTCGACGTCAGGCTAGGCTACCAGTATCACGGTAATGAGCGATGGTACGAGACACGAAGAGTTATTCACATTTAAATGCTGGAAAGCTCTAACGATAGCTACTTGGTTGGTGGTTTTTCAGCCAAATATAAGGAAGTCACCCTATCTCGCTTGAATTCCGAATCACGAATAACTTTTTTTCTTGAAAATTCTCCCGAAAATGCTTTTGTACGCTTGTAAACAATATAATGAGCTGTCACTGGAATAATTTTAAGAGCTGTCGGACGAGTGGCTTAGAAATGATAGCAGTCTGAAGTTGGTTGCAGTTTTCACATCTCACCCTGTATATAATATGTATTCATTTTTTTATTCTTGTTTTTATGATCCTTTGAAAAAAGATTCCAAGGAAGCAGAAAGTATTTTCTCTCCAAATATTCGACCTCCCACTTATATCTCACAATTTATGCGATTACATCAATAAAACTTGATTAACATCCAAACTATGACAATTGAGGTTATAAATATCGACAAGGACCTTGAAAGATAATTAACACTTCAAATGTGTTCGACAAAAAAATTATCGATTTCATTTCTATTCGGCGAAACAAAATGAAACCCATGGAAAAAATAACTAAAATTAATGAACTTTAATTATAATTTAGTTGGAATGTTATTTATGATCATTATCGTCATCATCATCATCATCTTCATAATTCAAGAAGGAGTGGAAATCTCGTTTTCATAGAGCTCATGGAAGCCCTAAGCTCCTGGGAATTTGGAAACATTGCAACAATTGTCCATCTGCATACATAGCCAGCTCATCATCATCATCATCATCTTCGTCATCATAATTAATGACTATTTTCTGCCACTGTACCGTCCACCAAAACCCAAAGCTAAGGCGCCGACACGCATCTGCCAAAACTAATGATTAATGTGGTCATGTTTAACAATCATCTAAGACAGAACCGAAATAAACAAACAAACAAATAATGTTTTCAATTTTTTTCGGGAGACCAAAAAAGAAACAAAAAAAAATAGAGATACAAAAATAAACAATAATTGAAAGATTTTAATTATTTATTTTTCCTGTTAAGCATCACTTAACATAACACATTCGAACAGAACAAAATAAAGTAACAAAAACAAAAAAAGCTGGAGAATAATGAAAACATCAGTCAGTGTCTAGGATAATGGCAGTAGCAGCAACAAAAAAAAAAAAAAAAAAAAAAAAAACAATGAAAATAAAAAGAACAAAGCCATTCATGTTAGTGAACTTTTTTCGAAGAATTAAAACAAACAAAGAGGAGAGCCTTTTAATGGTAGAGTATGTGAAATCTGTGGAGAAGTATGGTGTCAATGGGTTGTAAGCCGTTTTCAAATTAGATTGTTACCGATTTTATTTGGTGGTGTGGGTTTAAAGGATAATGATGAATGCAAAATACAAAAAAAAAACAAGTTAAAAAGCAGTAAGTTCGGCCGGGCCGAACTTTGAATACCTTCCACCATTTGGAACGAATTTGGAAATTTAAAAAAATTAAAACCCTTAAAAAATTCTGTTAAAATTTAAAAAATACCGAATATAGCCGTTTGGGGTCTATACGACGTGGACCTACATAGGCATTGTTTGCCATTAGCCATTGCCATATTCAAATTCGAAACTTGAAATAAACGGTGAATAATGTAGCTAAAATCATCAAAATATCGAATATAGGGAGGTACCGTTATATCGGACCTTTGCGAAGACCTGGACCAGCATAGACAATTTTCTGTCACAGACTGTAGTTCCCATTACGAACTCTAAATACGTAATTTGAAACAATTCCGGTAAACAATGACGCTAAAATCTTCATAATACCGAATTTTGGGAGGTACCGTTATATGGGGGCTATACTAAGACGTGAACCTGCACAGACAATTTTCTGTCATAGGCTGTAGTATCTATTACGAATCTCAAATACCAAATTCGAAACAATTCCGGTGAATACTGTCGCTAAAATCATCAAAATAACGAATATAGGGAGGTACCGTTATATGGGGGGTATACGAAGACGTGGTCCTGTCCAGATAATTTTCTGTCATAGGCTGTAGCACCCATTTTGAACTTCAAATACTTAAGTTGAAACAATTCCGATTGGAATTCAAGGGTGATAGTGCGACTTCTTTATATTTGGCTGGAAAACCTCAGGTGGCTATCGTTAGAGCACTCCAGCATTTAAATGTGAATAAATCTTTTGGGTCTCGTACCATCGCTCCTTACCGTGATACTGGTAGCGTAGCCTGACGTCAAGGAAGTGGCCGGAAGAAAACAGCAACATCAGCAGAAATGGTTCGAAAAGTAAAGAAGCGACTTGATCGACACGCCCGCATCACAATGGCCGAGAAATGGCTCGTGACCTGAACATATAACAATATTCCATTCGGCAATGAGCTCTTTTGAAAACTGAGCTCGGGGTAAAGCCATTGGAATTCCAACAAGTGCAGGAACTTACAACGCAGCAGAAAGAAAATAGACTCAAAAGAGCGCTAGAGTTGCTTCGCTTGGCCAAAAGTGGTGAACTGCCGAATTTGGTTTTCTCCGTCTGCGCTGAGAGAACATTCGTTATCCAGCTGTTTGTAAAAAAAAAAAAAACAAAAATGATCGTGTTTACTTGCCAAAGAGGTCAGCTGAAAATGTGCACCTTCGGTTAGCCACCAGAACTCAAGCGCCGGCCATGGTGATGGTGTGGGCCGCCATAGCAGCCGATGGTCGCTCTCCGCTCGTATCAATCGACCGTGGCATCAGAATAAATGCCGAATATTATCGCGAAAATATTCTGAAGGGGGTATTAAAGCCTTGGAGGCACGCAAACATTTTGGTTACAAACCTTGGACGTTCCAATAGGACTCAGCACCATCGCAGCACGAGCCACCCAAGAATGTTTACAAAATGTGGTTCCTCACTTCATTTCCAGCGCACAATGGTCACCAAAATCTCCAGTTACCAATCCGGTGGATTATTGTGTCTGGAGTATTTTTGGAAGCAAGGTTGTCACTAAAAAATACCAAGGTGTCGATCACCTCAAGCAAGCGCCACGCCGGAAATGGGCCAAAATATCGCAGAGCATCATTCGGGCAACGTGTGACGACTATAAATTCCAGCGTGTGAAGGCCATAATTCGTGCCAAACGTGACCAATTCGAACAAATCTAAACTAATTCTAAAATTTGATGCTATTTCCGATATTTTTTGCTTTGATTTAATAAAATTTAAAAAATAAAATGTAACAATTATGGCGTTGGACTTTGTTGCTGTTATTTTATCTCACCCTGTAGGTAGGGCTCTTTGAAATATATTCTCCAAAAACTCACGACTCCTTTAGATTTTTCGAAAAAAATAAAAAAAAAAATACCTTGAATGATCCTTTAAAAATGAATGAAAAAAATTCTTGAAAAGCAATGCTTTTGGTTCGTGAAAAATATTTCGATCAAAATTCAAGATTTTCGGTTGGAATTATCCTCTACATGAATATTCTAAAAAATACACTTTTTGTATTTAGGATGGCTCTTCGATACATTTTCTTAAAAAATCCAGGTTCTGTGATTGGGAGAGCCCTTTGAAATTTTTCAAAAAAAGAAAATCAAGATTTACAGTTGGATGGCTCTTTCAAAAAAAAAAAAAAAAAAATATTTAAACCATTAAGGAAAAGTCAAAAGTCGGGTGGGGCCGACTATATGATACCCTACACCTCTATGCATATTTGGTAAAACTCCCGTAACAAAAGAATTCATTTGAAGTAGATCATACCATGTATCAACATTTGGTTGTAGAGCAGTTATAGTTTGGTTTCAGAGGGAACTAATATAGGGGGGGGGGGGGTGGCATATCGAAATTCTGAATCGATTTTCTCTAAAATCGGCGGAGACATTTTAACTTTGCTATAGAGTGCATGATGTCACTTTGAGAAGGATTTTTATTAAAAACACATGTATATCGGAGCCGCTTTCCACAAAATGGAAACGTACGTCCCGAAATTCGCTCCATTTGGACTGATATTAGCCATTATATGCGCAATAAATCTGAAATCGGATTAAGGATATGTATTGGAGCTATATCCAAAACTTAGCCGTTCTCGATAAAATTTGACAAAGTTATTTCTGAGCTCTATAAAATATTTGGTTCCAAAGATCAGTGCTGTGGAGGGCATATTACGAATGTCAGGGACTTAAACAGCAATTCGGATGAAACACATATATGGAAGCTTCTGCGCTATATCTGAACCGATTTTCACAAAATGTCATGTTCTTGCTTCTAGACAAAATTCAGGTTATTTGGACTTATATAAGTCATTTGGTGCACAATTAACCCGAATCGGTTGAAGATATATGGGAGCTATATCCAAATCTGAACCGATCTTGATAAAATTTGGCAAAGATATATTTGAGCCCTATAAGATATTTGGTACCAAATATCATTATTGTCGAACACATATTACGAATGTCAGCAAATCGGATGAAACATATGTATGGGAGCTATAGCTATATCTGAACCGATTTTCACCAAATTTAAAGCACTTGCTTCTAGACTGAATTCGATCGGATGTGCCAAAATTCAGTCCATTTGGGCTGATATTGGCCATTTGGTGCACAATAAACCTGATATCGGATAAAGATATATATATGGGAGCTATATCCAAAGCAGAACCGATCTTGATAAAATTTGATAGAGGTATTTTTGAGAAGTATCTGATCTCCTGTACCAAATATCATTCTTGTGGAGTGCATATTACGCGTGTGAGGGACTTCAAACCCCAAATCGGATAAAACATATATATGGGAGCTATAGCTATATCGGAACAGATTTTCACCAAATTCGAAGTGCTGGTTCCTAGGATGAATTCAGCCGTAATTGTCAACATTCAGGTCATTTGGGCTGATATTAGCCATTTGGTGCAGAATAAACCTGATATCGGATAAAGATATATTTGGGAGCTATATCCAAATCTCAACCGATCCTGATAAAATTTGGTAGAGGTATGCACATAGACATAATACCCTATGTGGTGTAGGGTATAAACTCATTATAGCCATCCACATTTGTATCGAAGCTACAAATATGTATCTTCATAATGTTCTGGAAATTTATTTGAAAAGAGAATAACTTTTACATTTCTCCGACAAATAGATGCAAGATTTAAAGCTCTTTCATGAATAGATAACCTTTTTACAGATCTCTACAGAATTTCCTCCTCCCAAAATCCCACTCGAGCACATTCAGAACTTTTTCAAATTTATTTTAACGACATAAGGTTTTTGTGGTCAAAAACAAAACTTTCGCTTTTAACAGTTTTCCTTAACTGAATACGAAATTCTGAAAGCAATGCAACAACAGCAACAACACCAAACTGCAACATATGCAAATAATGGAGTTCGGTTCAAACAACTAACGGGTTAATTAAAAAGTTTAGATAAAATATTTGTTTTGCGGACAAGTTTGGCAATAATTCTCTCGTTTCGTTTTGTTTCTTTGAATTTTTTTTTTGAGAACTACTCACCAGCAGAGCTTTGTAGAGGGGTAAAGTTTTGGGGCCGAGAGTAAACTCTACATAATCCTCGATGCTGCAATTAAAGTTGGGATTCAGAGGGTGGCAGAGGGGCCAGTCGACGTCAATCATGGCATTCGATGAGAGGTTGTCGTTGTGCAGGAATAGTGTTGAGGTGGCGGCATCTGTAATACTCTGGGGCAGGTAAGGATGTTGTGTCGTTGTCGTCGTTGTTGTTGTTGTGGATGACAGGACATCTAACATGGTAGTGGATGCCATTGTTTCGTTGAGTCTGTGCGTTATGTTGTTGGCCATTGTTGTCGCTGTGGCATTCAGCCATTGGGCGGCATAATCGACCACCACGGCTGAGGTGTTCATGACGATATCGTTTAATAGTGACGCAGCGGTTGCGTTGATACTAGGCTTTGGTTCCATTGTTGTCGTTGTATTTGTATAGCTACTGAGTATGTCATTATGCGGCGGATTCGTTGCAGATATAATTGTGGTATTTAACGGATTAAGATCGAAATGTTCAAGCATATTTGTTGTTGTTTTTTTTTTGTATTTTGGAAGGAGTAGTTTTTGTACGGCGGATTTTTTTGGGTGGTTCAATGCAAATTAAGACCGTTAATTTACCTCAACATTTTTGTGGTTTTTGTGGGATTGTTATTTTTTTGTTCTGAAAGTAGAAAGGAAATGGGAATAGTTTAATTAAAAAAATTAATTAAATTAAAATTATTTTAAAAATGGACTATTAAAGTTTTAAAAAAAGGAAACGAACTTCACTTCATCGGAAATGTAAGGTATCGCAGTAGAATATTTTAAGAAATTCAATTGACTAATAATATGGACCTCTTAATTTTATCCTTCACCAAGTGAAAATCTGGCTTATGACCAAATCCGATATCCTCAAGATATTGCCAAAAATTGGACCTAAACTGAAAAACATTTTTGCAGGAAAATCTAGCCTTAATGAACCCGAAAGGTCATTGTAGAGACGATTCGGTTGGAAACGTGGGCGAAAATCAGGGCTGTACCGAAAAATTGGACCTACATAGAATATTTTTGCGAGAATTCCAACTATCCACTGAGAACCCGTTTATGTTTTGGATTCTTCAAAACAAATGCGAAACTTGAAAAAAGTTGGTAATAATGTCGCTAAAATCATCAAAATATCGGAGGTTCTTGAATCAAATGTTTACAAATCAAATTTAATGTTCAGATGGTCCTTGAAAAATATTCTTTAAAATCAATATTACTTAGTAAGATGCTGCTTAAAGATCTTAAACAATTCCCGATCGTTGGCCAAAAAGTACTCGGAAAATATAAAATATCCCAGGATTTAAAAAAAAAATCGTTTGAAAACCACGATATTTGGTGAGGAGGACCTTGAAAAAATATTCTTACAATCTAAAAAGAAACAAGTAAAAAAGCATCTTAATTTGTCGGGGCCGAAGTTTACATGACCTCCACCATTTGGAAGGAACTTGAAATTTTTCAAAAAAAAAATTCCGGAATTCCACTTAAATGATAACTGATATAGGAGACTATACGAAGACGTGGACCTGCTTACAAAATTTTTTGTCGTAGGCTGTAGCATCCATTACGAACTTCAAATACCAAATTTGAAACTATTCCGGTGAAAAATGTCGCTAAAACCATCCAAATACCAAATATCGGGAGGTATCGTTATATGGGGGCTATACGAAGACGTGGACCTGCAAAGACAATTTTTTGTCATAGGCTGTATTATTCATTACGAACCTCAAATACCAAATTTGAAACAATTCCGGGAAATAATGTCTCTAAAATCATCAAAATACCGAATATCGGAAGGTACCGTTATATGGGGGCTATACGAAGACGTGGACCTATATGGCTCATTCTCTGTCTTAGGCTGTAGTATATATTGCGAACTTTAAATACCAAATTTGAAACCATTCCGGTAAATAATGTTGCTAAAATTATCAAAATACAGAATATCGAGAGGTAACGTTATATAGGGGCTATACGAAGACCTGGACCTACATGGCTCATTTTCTGTCCTAGTCTGTAGTATTTATTACGAACATCAAATACCTAATTTGAAATAATTCCGGTAAATAATGTTGCTAAAATCATCAAAATACCGCATATCGGGAGGTACCGTTATATGGGGCCTATACGAAGACGTGGACCTACATGGCCCATTTTCAATACCAAAAGTCCTGCAGACATAATACACATTTGAGTAAATTTTTATCAACTTACTTCATTTCTTTCGGAAGCTAGAGTGATTTCCACAGACAGACGGCAGATGGGGTGACGGATAGACGGACGGACATGCTAAATCGACATAGAATTTTATGCCGATCAAGAATATATATACTTTGTGGGGTCTAAAATGTATATTTCGGGATGTTACAAACGGAATGACAAACTTAATATACCCTCCATACTATGGTGGAGGGTATAAAAATATAAGGAGCAATAAAATCAAAAAATTTTGGACAAAACTTTTTTCATTTTTTCAAAAGATTTCATGTCAAAATTTCGCAAAATTTCGAAAGAATTTCTATTAAGAAATTGTAGAATTTTTTGTTAAAAAATCTCAAATTTTAAAGGCTCACAATTTTTGTGTGAAGTTGTTTTGAAAAGCTCTCGGGAAGGCGGAGGGCGTAAATATAGGCAAATGTTACCGGTCAAAAAGCAAAGGTAACTAAATAGGTTTGGATCGAAGGGGATATAATGATAAATAAATTATAGTGTTGTGATACCCTACATGGTCGACCCAGTTTAAGGATTTGTAAGCCAACTTCCCCAAAAATTTAGGATTTTTTGGAAATATTTCAAGAGCTTCCTGGCAAAAATAATGGATTTCTACAAATTGTATTAAACGACAAAATCATGAAGTTTATACAAAATTTTCAGGGTCTTATTGTAAAAGATGAAACATTTTTTTGAACATTTTCGAAGAGCCTTTAAGGAAAAGTACAGTTTTCAGGAGCTTCATGCCCAACAACGCTGACTTTTATTTATTTATTTTTTTTGCAAAATTTTCAAGGGTTTTCTAGAAAAAAAGATCGTGATAATTTAAAATTGTATGCCCAAAAATCGTGCAACTTCATTCAAACTTTTCAGAGATTTTCAGAGATTCTGAAAAAAATTGTAGATTTTTATAAAAATTTTCAAAAAGTTAAAATTACCAAAAAATCCTGGATTGAATGCAGACTCTTCGGCAAATCGACTTCATGCCCGAAAAATAGTAGATTTTAGGAATTTTGCATTACGAAATTTTTGTATCGACATTATGGCCAAAATCCTTTGATTTTTAAAATAACCGATTTTTTTTAATTTTTTTAAGACTTCTGGCTATAAACGCGTATTTTTATTCAAATTATTCAAGAGCTTAATGCCAAAAAAAAATCTTTGATTTTTAAGATTTTTTCCAAGGACATCCAGGACAACAAAAGTTGTGAAATTTAACAATTTTTTCCAAAAAATAGTGCATTTTATACAATTCGTTTAAGGTTTTTTTTTTTAATTTCATGGATTTTTAAGATTTTTTTTCAAGAACTTCCTTACCCAAACCCGAGGAGTTCTACGCTAATTTTTCAAGCTAAAAAATTTTAAATTTGTTTGAAACATGAATTTTTAAGATTAAATTTATGTACCCTCTCATCTAACATCGTGTATTTAAAAAAAAAAAAATCAATTACCTCCTTATCGAAATTCATGGTTTGTATGTATTTCAAGGACTTTTTTTTTTTCATTCAAAATGTCCAAAAGCTGTGGACATAAAAATTTCAAGGATTTAATGGTAAAGAATCGCAAAATCTTAAGATATTTTTCATAGGAAAACTTGTCTAGACCTCATGAATTTTTATGGGCTAAAATTTTGCCCAGATCTCTCTTTTGTCTGCAGGCAGTTCAAGTTCGAAGATGGGCTATATCGGTTCACGATATCGTATAGCCCCCGATAGCCGGTACTTTGATGATTTTAGCCATATTTTTCAATGGAATTATATGAAAATCTACACAATCAGTTCTCTAAGGGCACTTTATCTCTTGGCAGAAAATTATCTATATAGGTCCACGATATCGTATAGCCCCCATATAACGGTATCCCCGGATATTCGCGATTTTGATGATTTTAGCCACATTTTCCAATGGAATGGTCTGAAAATCCGCACAACGAGTTCCTTGTGAGCACTTTATTCATTGAAAGAGAATTATCTCTATAGGTCCATGATATCATATAGTCCACATATAACAGTACCCCCCCGATATTCGGTATTTTGATGATTTTAGCCACATTTTTGAACGGAATTGTCTTAAATTCTATGCAAGGAGTTACTTGACATAAATTTGTCTATATAGGTCCACAATATCGTTTATCCCCCCATATATCGGCACAATCCAAGATTTTAACAGAATTTTTAATGGATTTTATTTTTATTTTTTGAAAATGTCCTAATTCGTTCCAAACGGTCGAGGGTATTCAAAGTTCGGCCCCTCTCAAAAAAATCGTTAATTTTTTATGATTTTTGACATGGACTTCTTGAGATTTTTTTTTATTTTCAAGATTTTTTTTTAGGCGTTTCATTCTCAAAATTCGTGAATTTGTGAAATGATACCCATAATTCCCGTAATCTAAAATTGGGGGTTGAAGATGATTTTAAGATACCCATACATGGTCTATGGATAAATATCTGACGAAAAACCAACCGATACTTTCTAAATTCGTAAATTTTGAGTCGAAAATTTTAAGATATTTTTCATAGGAATACTTATTCAGACCTCATGAATTTTTATGCGTTTTTTTTTTCAAGTACTTCCTCCCAAAAAAACCGTTTATTTGTAAGATTTTTGACATGGACTTCTTGACATTTTTTTTATTTTCAAATTTTTTTTTTCAGTTGTGAATTTTTCGTGAATTTTTGAAATGATACCCATAATTTCCGTAGTCCAAAAATGGGGGTTGAAGATGATTTTAAGATACACATACATGGTCTAGGTATAAAATCTGACGAAATATCAACCGATACTTTCTAAATTCTTACATTTCTCAATCAAATCCCATTACAGGAGAGGTGTGGTTTTTCAAAATGGTATTTATATTTCAGTAAAAAAAAGTCTTTAAAGGGTTAATAGTCACAGTGTCAGAATTTTTCAATTTTATTATTTAATTTCCAATATTAATAAATTGTGTAAAACTAACCTTCATAAATTCAAAATTGTTGTAAATATTTCTCGTAAACGTTTAGTAAAATTTCTAAAATAAATATTTTTTTTTTTTTTTTTGTCGTTGCACTTCATTCAATTATTCACTCTCTTGGCGATGTTTTCAATTAAAATTATTGAATATTCATTTCGATATTAATTCAATTAATTTATCACACACAAAACAAAAACAGAAAACAACACAACAAAATGTTTGCAACATTTCACAACAACCGGACCGGATCGGACAGGTTTTGGAAATTCTCAGCAGGAGGAGAGTATAAGCACGCCAGCCCGATGATGGATGAAAGACACAACCTATTGGCGGACTGAATGAATGAATGAACAGACGATTGAATGCTATTTCGAATATTTTTCAAATATTTTTTTTTTTTTTTTTGGAACTTTACTAATTAATTTTTCACAATATTTGCTATAAACATTTCTTTCATCATTTTTGATGCTGCTTCCGCTCCATCTTCTTCTTTGGCGTTTCTTAATTTTGTTTGCTCTTTTGCGGGCGTTTATCAAAACTTTGCTGCGGATCAATTAATTATCAAAGCTAAATAGAAAATATTTTCCCCCCCCGCACAATAAATTCAATTAATCAGCGGCATTGGAGAGAGAGGGGGAGCGAGGGCGGGAGAGGGGTAGGACAGCCAATAATTTTCAATGGAAGCGCTTGAAACTTTTTAATCGATTCATTATGTTGCAGCGTGTTGACTGCTGACTGGCTGTCAATGATGATGATGAGCGGCTAATTTAGTGGTGACCTTGGCTTGTTGAGAAGCTCAATATTTCGAAATTATTTTTTATTGACACAAAACTTTGTTTTTCGGTTTTCAATAAATTTGTAATTGTTCGGAATTTTTTTTTTTTTTTTTTTTTTTTTTCAAAAATATTTTTTATTTGATATTTTCTTGAGCGTAGCACCCACGCCATACGGTGATCAACAAAAAAAGCGGCACTTTCGATTTTTTTACTTTCCGACAACTAAGAAACAAGATAGCCCAAAAACCGTTTAGGACCGTCGAAACAATTAGGCGTCTCGGAATTAAGCCAATACACGGACAATAAAACACCAAAAAATAAAAAACGAGATCGCCAGACAGACAACTTGCGATAGCAAAATGATGTTTATTACTGCAGTGGAAACAAGTGCGAGTAATTACACTGGCTGGCTTGTCCGACACGCTGCTGCTGCTGCCGCCGAGGAGGAGGAGAAGGAAAACGAAAAACAAACTTAAATATTCTCAACACTCTAGTTGTTTTTGTAAAACAATAAAACGTAATAGATACTTGTATCGCTGAGCTGAGGTGGGTGGTTGATGGCGGATAAAGGCAAAGATGAACAACAACGACGCGACCACTGCTGATATCTCGGCGATGATGCGATATGGGCAACGAGATAATGCCGCCTTGTTTTTATTTTCCCAAGAATTTGTTGTTTTTTTTTTTGTGGGGGGGGGGGGATTGAGATAAAATGCCGCAATATGAGTTAGCAAAATGTAGGATATGTCGGATTTTATAATTTTGCTTTTTTTTCTGAATTTATAAATAATAACTGTGATATATTTATAAAGAAATAAATTCAGGGGGATAATAGGGTGGGATAATAGAACCTATTTTGGAATTTAAAAAAAGGAGAATTTTTAAAGAATATTTTTTCAAAGACCAATAAATTTGGATTTTTGAAAGAATATTTTTTCAAGGAGCAAATAAACATGGATTTTTTAAAGAATAATTTTTTCAAGGAACAAATAAAAGTGGATTTTTTTAAAAAATATTTTTGCAAGGACCACCAAACGTGGATTTTTTTAAAGAATAATTTTTTCAAGGAACAAACAAGCGTGGACTTTTTAAAAAAATATTTTTTTCAAGGCCTAAATAAACGTGGATTTTTTAAAGAATATTTTTTTAAGGCCTAAATAAACGTGGATTTTTTAAAGAATAATTTTTTTCAAGGAACAAAGGACAAATAAACGTGGATTTTTTAAAGAATAATTTTTTTCAAGGAACAAAGGACAAATAAACGTGGATTTTTTAAGGAATAATTTTTTTCAAGGAACAAAGGACAAATAAACGTGGATTTTTTAAAGTATCAATTTTATACCCTCAGCCATATGGCTACAGAGGGTATATATCATTTGATACGGCCAAAACGTGCCTAGTCGAAATAACGGTTTTAGACCCTAGGTCTCTTTGGACCAAATCCGTTTCAGAACATTTGGAGTCGATCTAGCGATGTCCGTCCGTCCGTCTGTCTGTCTGTCTGTCTGGCTGGCTGGCTGGTGCGCACGATAACTCACGAAGGGAGTATCCGGTTTGGTCCAAATTGGCTACAACGTAATATTTTTGTCAAACTTAGATCGAGTTCGGAGATGGGCAATATCGGGCCACTCCTTCTGGTACCTCCCCCACAAAAGGTCGAAATTTTCAAAAAATATATTTTTTGCACAGGAAGAGAAAGGATAATCCGAATTTGCTCCAACTTTGCAAATCCTAATATTTGTGTCAGTGCTAGGTCAGGTGTGAAAATTGGCAATATCGGTCCACTCCATCAAGTACCTCCCCCACAAATGGTCAAAATTTTGAATAATTACAACTCTCATAAAATGTTATGTAAGAGTCCGATTGTCTTCAAATTTCACACATCCCAATATTTATATTAACCCAAGGTCTGGTGTTAAGATGAACAATATCGGCCCAGTCCTTCTGGTACCTCCCCCACAAAAGGTCGAAATTTTCAAAAAAAAAAAAAACAAATCTTTTGCACAGAAAGAGAAAGGCTAATCCGAATTTGCTCCGACTTTGCGAATCCTAATATTTGCGTCAGTGCTAGGACAGGTGTGAAGATGGACAATATCGGTCCACTCCATCAAGTACCTCCCTCACAAAATATTGAAATTTTGAGTACCCATGAAGCTCATAAATCGCCAAATTAAAATCCGATTCCATTTAGACTTGGCACATCTGTCGAAATATTTATATCATATTTTGGGTCCGATAGGAAATGGGCAATATTGGCCCATTCCTTCGGGATCTGCTCCATAGAGGGTCAAACGTTTGAATAACCTTAACACTAGTCAAAATATATTTAGATAATCGAACATAGGCTGAGGGTATATCTCTGGCGGCAATACCCTCTGATACTTTTTAACTTGTTTCAAGGATCAAAGGACAAATAAACGTGGATTTTTTAAAGAATCATTTTTTTTTTCAAGGAACAAATAAACGTGGAGTTTTTAAAGAATAATTTTTCAAGGAACAAATAAACGTGGAGTTTTTAAAGAATCATTTTTTCAAGGAACAAATAAACGTGGATTTTTTAAAGAACCAAATAAACGTGGATTTTTTAAAGAATAATTTTTTCAAGGAACAAATAAACGTGGATTTTTTAAAGAATAATTTTTTCAAGGACCAAAGTATAAATAAACGTGGATTTTTTAAAGAATAATTTTTTCAAGGACCAAATGATAAATAAACGTGGATTTTTTAAGATTACTCTTTTCAAGTGCCACATAACCAATAAACGTGGATTTTTAAAAATATTTTTTCAAGCATCAAAAGAGCAATAAACGTGGATTTTTTTTAAAAAAAAATATTTTTTCAAGCATCAAAAGAGCAATAAACGTGGATTTTTTTTAAAAAAAAATATTTTTGCAAGGACTTAAGAACAAATAAACGTGGATTTTTTTTAAAAAAAAATATTTTTGCAAGGACTTAAGAACAAATAAACGTGGATTTCTTAAAAAATATTTGTTCAAATTTAACTTTTTTAAGACTTTTTTAAGAAAACATTTTTATCAAGGACCACATAAATGTTAACTTTTTTAAAATATATATTTTTAAAAGAGAAGTAAATGTTGATTTTTATGTCCCCACCCATATGGGCCAAAACGTGTCTTATTGAAATAACGGTTTAAAATCTCTTTTGGCCTGTTTGGGCCGTTTTAGGACATTTGGAGTCGATCTAGTGATATCCAACGCTCCATCTGTCTGCCTGAATGTCTGGAGGGTTGATACGCACGACAATTCTCGAAAGAAGTATCTGATTGGTTTCAAACTTCCTACATCGTAATTTTATTCTCAATCCTTGATCGAGTTCGAAGATGAGCAATATCGGTCCACTCCATCAAGTACCTCCCCACAAAGGGTCAAAATTTTGAATAATTACAACTCTTATAAAATGTGATGTAAGAGTTCGATTATCTTCAAATTACACACATCACAATATTTTTATTAACCAAAGGTCTGATGTGAAGATGGAATATATCGGTCCACTCCTTCTAGGAACCTCCCCCACTTAGGTTCAGAATTTTGAATATCCAAGAAGCTCATAAAATGCGAAATTAACATCCTTTGCCATTCCGACTTGGTACATCTCAATAATTCCATAAACAAAAGATCTGTTATAAAGATGGTAGAGATCGGACTGGTACCTCCCCACAAAAGCCAGGGCTTTCGATGGTCATCAAAGAATATTTTAAATATTGCTCAATTTTTTTTTTTTTTTATTTTTCAATTGTTTTTTTACAATTTTCGCAAATTTTTGGAAGTGTTTATCTTCAATTCCTTTCAATGCAGAACTTACAACCACACACCTACAAATTGCATCTGGCCCTTAAGGCAAATGGTGATTGAAATAAATTATTCTTAATTTAAGCAATTTACATTAAGCCATAACAATTTATGCCGACGCTGCCACCACCAACGCACTTGAGAAGCCTCGTTTATGGCCTTATTCTATAATCTTGGCTATATCTCATTTAAATTTATTGCTTTGAAATGTTTGATCTCTCCTTGCAAGTGGTTGTATACATACAAATATATCTCTATATGAGAGAGAGAGAGAGACTGTGAAGGAGAGAGAGAGGAGAGCAAATACCACAAAATCTTAAGTAAACTTTAACAAATCAGAGCAATCGTTTAAGGCCTTTTGTGCATTTAGGTGGTAAAATGCAATTTAGAAAAATACAGCAACAAAAAAAAAATTATTTAACAAAGAAAATCTACTTTCGCTTTTTCTATTAACTCGCATTTTATTCAGAAAAAAAATTGTTATAAAAATAGTACAAAGAAGTCAAGACATGAAATTTTTTGCTAGTTAATCGTAAAACAAAGAAATTGTCGCAAGAAGTCATAGCCGAAGCCAGCCACGGAGAGTGTCGTTTACCTCTCGGGTTATCCAGCATTTAATGCAGTTGTTTTTGTTGCACGCCTGTCGAATAGACATGTGAGCAAACATAAATGTCAGTTTTATCAGCGGAGCCATCCATCCATCAGTTGGCCAGCCTTGTCAGCATATTTCGTGATGGGAAGCAGCATCATCAACAGCGGCAACAGCAACAGCATCACGGTGATGGAAATTTGTGATAAACGTTATAAATAACAACAACATGAATAAATTTATTGTAATCACATGAATTTAGGGGAATATATTCCAGGTCAAAATTTAAATGTTTTTGCTTTATTGATTTAAGGCATATTTTTAAGCGTGCTAATAAATATTCAAGAATATAAAATTTGGTGTTCCAAAATTATGCAGGTCAAAGCTATGCACAAAATATTTTTAAATATAATTTTTTAAACTAAAGCTGTAAGTTCGGCCGGGCCGAACTTTGAATACCCACCACCATTTGGCAATTTTCAAAAAAAAAAATAAAATAAATAAATTCCGTTAAAAATTCTGTTCAAATCTTAAAAATACGAAGACGTGGACCTGCATAGGCAAGTTTAGTCATAAGGCATTTAAAATATTCAAATGCGAAACTTAAAAAAATTAGTGAATATGGCCAAGGTTTGGTTAAAGGACGCGCGGTTATCATATGGCAACCGCTCCACTCGGAGACCTATAGGTCCATTGTGTTCATCCTAAAAGAATGTTAAGAAGAGAGGAAGAAGTGGTTGGTAGAAGAGGTGAAGATAAAAGATAAAGTTGTAGAATGTGATCTACGGCTGAGGAGTTTGCCGTGTCGTCTTTAGCCACTTGAATCTTCTGGCTAATTGAAGGATTACTATAGGGTCAGTGTTAGAAAAAGAAGACAGGTCATGTGATACTAGTTCTCCCACTAGCCTGTGTCTCACATTAATGAGTGCTGGGCAGTGGCAGGGCAAGTGTTCGAGTGTCTCGATTTCTTCTTCATCTTGACAGATCCTACAGTAGTCAGTGTCGTCGCTGTCCCATTTCGTGGTCATGGCCCTCACCTTACAGTGACCTGTGATGATACCCACCACAAGTTTTAAATCAGGTTTTGACAATGACATCAGTGACCTTGTTCTCTTCTCTGAGAGTGTGGGCCAGATTCTTTTGGGGATGGTGCATCCCATTTCGTCCAGCCATTTTTTGTTGGATTTTCTCAGAGTAATGTCTGTGAATAACCTGTAGGAAATGGCACAGTGGTGGTTTAACCGAGTTGTCTACTTCAATTGTAGTTGATGCGGATAATAGTCTGGCCAATTCGTCTGCAGTCTCGTTACCTGGGATGTTATAATGTCCAGGAACCCAACAGAGCTTGATGGAGAACCCAGTGTTTTTCAAGGCATCCCTGCAGTTCTAAACAGCCCTGGACTTGATAGTAAAGGAACTCAAGGCTTTCAGTGCCGCTTGACTACCGACATATATAGTCACCGGACCGCTGACCTCAATGCTCCTCGTGACCAGCAGGTCTATGGCCTTTTTGACCGCAACGATTTTCGCCTGATATACGCTACAGTTGTTTCCAAGCTTTTAGGATTCACGAACATTAAGGGTATCACAAAAGACACCAGCGAAATGGCCAAAATCATCAACATAACGAATATCGGGAGGTACCATTTTATGAGGCTATACGAAGTCGTGGACCTGCACAGACAATTTTCTGTCATAGGCTGTAGTAGCCATTACGAACTTCAAATATCAAATTTAAAGCAATTCCGCTAAATAATCAGATACACCTGTATACGAAAAATTTTGCCATAGGTTGTAGTACCCTTTAAGATCTTCCAATAAGAAATATTAAATAATTCCGGTGAATAATGTCGCTAAAATCATCAAAATACCGAATATAGGGAGGTACAGTTATATGGTGGCCACACGAAGACGTGGACCTGCATAGACAATTTTCTGTCTTAGGCTGTAGTATCCATTACGAACTTCAAATACCAAATTTGAAGCAATTCCGGTAAATAATGTCGCTATAAACACCAAAATACCGAAAATAGGGAGGTACAATTATATGGGGGCTATAAAAAAAAACGTGGACCTATATGGCCCATTTTACCAATACCAAAAGTCCTGCAGACATAATAAACATTTGAGTAACATTTTATCAACCTACTTCATTTCGTTCGGAAGCTAGAGTTATTTCCACAGACGGACAGATTGGTAGACGGACAGACATTGATAAATCGACATTTTATGCTGATCAAGAATATATGTTTGTGGGGTCTAAAATGTACAATGACATGAAAAAACTGCAACCAACTGCAGCCTGCTGTATCTTCTAAGCCACTCGTCCGACAGCTGTTAAAATTATTCCAGTAACAGCTCATTATGTTGTTTACAAGCCTACAAAAGCATTTTGGTGAGAATTTTCCAGAAAAAAAGTTATTCGTGATGGAATTCAAGCGGGATAGTGTGATTTTTTATATTTGGCTGAAAACCACCAACCAAGTGGCTATCGTTAGAGCACTCCAACATTTAAATGTGAATAAGTCTTTTGTGTCTCGTACCATCGCTCGTTACCGTGATACTGGAAGTGGACGTCAAGGAAGTGGACGGACGAAAACAACAAAACCACCAGCAGAAATGGTTCGAAAAGTAAAGAAGCGACTTGATCGAAACCCGTGTCGCAGTGGCCGAAAAATGGCTCGTGAGCTGAACAAATCGCAATATTCCATTCGGCAAATTTTGAAAAATGAGCTCGGCGTGAAGCCATTGAAATTCCAAAAAGTGCAAGAACTTACAACGCAACAGAAGGAAATAGACTCAAAAGAGCTAAAGAGTTGCTTCGCTTGGCCGAAAGTGGTGAACAGCCGAATTTGATTTTCTCCGATGGGAAAACATTCGTTGTCCAGCAGTTTGTAAACAACAACAACAAAATGATCGTGTTTTCTTGCCAAAGAGGTCAACTGAAAATGTGCACCTTCAGTTGGCCACCAGAACTCAAGCGTCGGCCATGGAGATGGTGTGGGCCGCCATAACAGCCGATGGTCGCTCTCCACTCGTATTAATCGATCGTGACATCAGAATAAATGCCAAATATTATCGCAAAAATATTCTGGAGGGTGTATTCAAGCCTTGGGGGCACGCAAACATTTTGGCCGCAGACCTTGGACAATCCAACAGCACCATCGCACTCAGCACGCGCCATCCAAGAATGGCTACAAAATGAGGTTCCTCGCTTCATTTCCAGCGCACAATGGCCACCAATATCTCCGGATGCCAATACGTTGGACTATTGTGTCTGGAGTATTTTGGAAAGTAAGGATTGCACAAAAAAATGTCCATCACCTCAAGCAAGCGCTTAGCCGGTAATGGGCTAAAATACCGCAGAGCAATATTCGGGCAGCGTGTGACAGTTTCATTGGCCGTTTGAAGGCCATAATTCGTGCCAAGGGTGATCAATTCGAACAAATCTAAACTTGTTCTAAAATTTGATGCTATTTCCGACATTTATCGCATTTATTAAAAAAAAAAAAAAAAAAAAAAAAAAAAAAAACATTAAGTTCGGCCGAGCCAAACCTTTGATACTCTCCACCTTAGGGTAAAGGAAACATTAGAAGAAATGTGGCAAAAACCATTAAAATGCCGAATATCGGGAGGTACCGTGATATGGGGGCTATACCAAATCGTGGACCTACACATGCAATGTTTCGCCAAAGGAGCTAGAACCCATTATGACCTACAAATACCAGTTTTCAGACAAATTTGTGAAGAAATGTGGCAAAAAAATTTAAATACCGAATATCTGGAGGTACCTTTATATGGGGGCTATACCAAAACGTGGGCCTATACATGCAATGTTTTGCCACACGCACAGGGACCCGTTATGTCCTACAAATACCAGTTTTCAGACAAATCCGTTAAAAAATTTGACAAAAAAAATTAAAATACCGAATATTGGGAGGTACCTTCATATGGGGACCCGTTATGACCTACAAATACCTATTTTCAGACAAATCCGTGAAAAAATGTGGCATAAATCATCAAAATACCGAATATCGGCAGGTACCGTTATATTTGGACTATACCAGAACGTGAACCGATATATCTCATTTTCAATACCAACCATCCTAGACGCAATACAAATTGTTCTGCTAAATTTTGGCGCTCTACATCAAATAATGTGGGCTGTATCGTGATTTCAACAGACAGACAGACAGGCTGACGGACATCGTTAAATCGACTTAGAATTTTATGCTGATTATGAAGATACATATACTTTATGGGGTCTATGACGAATATTTAAGGATGTTACAAACGGAATGACAAAGTTAATATACCCTCCTTTCCAAGATGGAGGGTATAAAAATGTATAAATTATGGCATTTGACTTTGTTGCAGTTTTTTCTTATCTCACCCTGATCAAGGTATTCCAAGGAATCTCAAACCGAAAATTTCACAAAATGTGTTAGAGGGTAGAACTTGTCCCCTCCATTTAGGTTAGTTTGCAATCCAAATTTTGAAACGACAATTAAATTTGTCGTACAGTGTAATTTTTGCAAGTATGGCTTTTTATTTTTTTTTTCAGATTTTAAAAAATTCCTGTATTTATAATTAAAATTCAAATCTATAAATGTTTTTATTTTTTATTTTTTATTTAGTAATTTATTTATTTTTTTAATTTTATTTTATTTATTTATTTATTTTTTTATACCCTACACCACATAGTGATAAGGGTATTATGTCTTTGTGCATTTGTTTGTAACATGGAGAAGGAAACGAGATAGACCCATAGTTACTTTTGAGAACCTTCATAGAATCACTTTCTGAGTCGATTTATGCATGTCAGTCCGTCTGTCCGTCCGTCCGTCCGTCCGTCCGTCTGTCCATGTATTCTTGTGAACAAAATGCAGGTCGCATTTATTATCCGATTGAGATGAAATTTTCTAAACAATATTTTTTTGGCCCAAGGACGAACCCTATTGAAATTGGTGAGAATCGGATCAAATTTAGATATAGCTCCCATATATATCTTCATCCGATTTCGGGTTAAATGTGCACCAAATATCCACTATCAGTCCAAATTACCTGAATTTTGGCACATCCAACCGAGTTCGGCCTAGAAGCAAGTATATCAAATTTGGAGAAAATCGGTTCAGATATAGCTATAGCTCCTATATATATCTTTCATCCGATTTGATCTTTAAGTCCCTCACATTCCTACTATGCACTTCACAACCGTGATATTTGGTACCAGGTATTAGATGGAGCACAGAAATAGCTGTTTTAAATTTTATCGAAATCGGTTCAGATTTGGATATAGCTCCCATATATATCTTCATCCGATTTCGGGTTAATTGACCACCAAATGGCCAATATCAGCCCAAATGGCCCGAATTTTGGCACATGTGACCGAGATTAGCCTTAAAGCAAATACAACAAATTTGGAGAAAATCGGTTCAGAAACAGCTATAGCTCCCATATATATATATTCATCCGATTTCGGGTTAAATGTGCACCAAATGTCCACTATCAGTCCAAATTACCTGAATTTTGGCACACCCAACCGAGTTCGGCCTAGAAGCAAGTATATCAAATTTGGAGAAAATCGGTTCAGATATAGCTATAGCTCCCATATATATCTTTCATCCGATTTGGTGTTTAAGCCTCTCACATTCGTAATATGCACTCCACAAGAATGATATTTGGTACCAGATATAAGATACAGCCCAGAAATAGCTGTTTGTAATTTTATCGAAATCGGTTCAGATTTGGATATAGCTCCCATATATATCTTCATCCGATTTCGGGTTAATTGTGCACCAAATGGCCGATATAAGTCCAAATGGACTGAATTTTAGTACATCGGACCAAATTCAGCCTAGAAGCAAGTATATCAAATTTAGTGAAAATCGGTTCAGATATAGATATAGCAACCATATACATGTTTCATCCGATTTAGAGTTTTAGTCCCACACATTCGTAATATTCACTCCACAACCGTGATACTTGGTACCAGGTATTAGATGGAGCACAGGAATAGCTGTTTTAAATTTTATCGAAATCGGTTCAGATTTGGATATAGCTCTCATATATATCTTCATCCGATTTCGGGTTAAATGTGCACTAAATGGTCAATATCAGCCCAAATCACCAGTCTAGAAGCTAATACGTATAATTTGGAGAAACCCGGTTCAGAGATAGCTATAGTTCGTAAAATGCACGATAGAATTAGATAGATTTTGATTTTGTACCAAATATCTCATAGAGCTCTGAAATGTCCTGTATAAACCTTTTTACGAGAGCTCTACTAAATATGCATAGTGGTGTAGGGTATCATATAGTCGGCCCCGCCCGACTTTTGAGCTTTCCTTACTGGTTTTTTTTTTTTTTTGAAAATGGTCCTAAATATATAAAAAATATACCTAAATATGTTTTGCGTGTCCATTTTCATAATTTAATGTTATATCCTCACCGAAAGGTCAATTTAGGCTATCGATATTTATAAACTCTCATTCAAAAATAATTCAATTTCAATTCACTTATTGACTTTCATTTCTTGTCCTACAGCATATTAATATTCAATATTCGGCAATTTAGTTGCGTCATAACAATAAATATAACCTTAAATGTGTCTTGGATTGTTATGGCTGCCATGACTATTTCACCTATTATTCTGATGGGCTCTGCCAAGGTAATAAAGGAATACAAAGGAGATTTTTTCCAACAAAGAAAATAAGACGATTGTTGCATAGGTTCTCTACATAAATTTGAGATTTGTTAGAGTAATGGGCGGGGGCTGGAATTTGCGAAATAGTTATTACAACATTTAACCTTGGTTACATTACCTTTGCCATTATGGCTGCTTAATGGGAGGGTGCGGAGGAGGTGAAATGACATTTAAACGTTTGCTGATTTTAAATTAGGCGGATGAGGGGTTAATAATTCAGGTGGGTTTGAGGTCAAAACAGCCTTTAATGAAATGGATATGCTTTTGAATTATTAAAAAGGAGGAAATATTCGATTAACAAGTTTCCGGAAATTTAAGATGTTTTTTGGGCCAAACCCAAAGGGAGAACAATTTAAGTGATTAAAACGTGCGTAAAAATAACAAAATGGCTCAGTTTTCACTGGGTTCGCTAAATGTGACTACCATGGGTTTCCTGATATTTGAGAAAAGGAAATGAACAGAAATTAAAAAAAAAAACAAAAAATAAAAATAATAATAATATTAAATATAACCAGTAAAGAAAGTCTAAAAGTCGGGCGGGGCCGACTTTATGATACCCTATACCACTTTGCTAATTTAGTAGAGATCCACATAACAATTAAAAGTTTTTATGGCAGAATTCAATCAAACACGCTATAACTATAATTATAATTTAAAGTTCAAAGGACTAAATATGCCGAAGCATTTGTATCTTTAAATTCGGACTTGTAGTGCCCATTAGAAATATATATATGGGAGCTATATCCAAATCTGAGCCGATCTTGATTAAATTTGGCAAAGATATTTCTGAGCTATATTTCATATATTTCCCTGAATATCGTTGTTATGGAGTGCATATTACGGCTGTGGGTAACAAATATAACAAATCGGAAGAACTATATATATGGGAGTTATAGCCATATCTGAACCCCGATCTTCACCAAATTTGACATATTAGCTTCTAGACTCAATTCGGTCTTATGTGCCAAATTCCATCCCATTTGGACAAATATTAGACGTTTGGTGCACAATAAAAGGTAAATCGGACGAAGTTATATGTGGGAGCTACATCCAAATCTGAACCGATCTTGATAAAATTTGGCAGAAATATTTCTGAGCTGTATTTGATAAATTTCCCCAAATATTGTTGCTACGGAGTGCATATTACGGCTGTGGGTAACAAATATAACAAATCGGAAGAACTATATATATGGGAGTTATAGCCATATCTGAACCCCGATCTTCACCAAATTTGACATACTACCTTCTAGACTCAATTCGGTCGTATGTGCCAAATTCCATCCCATTTGGACAAATATTAGACGTGTGGTGCACAATATAAGGTACATCGGACGAAGTTATATACGGGAGATATATCCAAATCCGAACCGATTTCGATAAAATTTGGCAAAGGTATTTCTGAGCTGCTTTTGATATATTTCCCTGAATATCGTTGTTACGGAGTGCATATTACGGCTGTTGGTAACAAATATAACAAATCGGATGAACAATATATATGGGAGCTATAGCTATATCTGAACCGATCTTCATCAAGTTTAACATATTTGCTTCTAGTCTCAATTCGATCGTAAGTGCCAAATTTCATTCCATTTGGGCAAATATTAGACGTTTGGTGCACAATCAAAGGTAAATCGGACGAAGTTATATATGGTAGATACATCCAAAATCCGAACCGATCTCGATAAAATTTAACAAAGGTATTCCTGAGCTATATTTCATATATTTCCCTGAATATCGTTTTTACGGAGTGCATATTACGGCTGTTGGTAACAAATATGACAAATCGGATGAACAATATGTATGGGAGCTATAGCTATATCTGAACCGATTTCGATCAAATTTGGCATACTTAGTTTCAGGCCTAATTTGGTTGTTTGTGCAAAATTCCATGCTATTCGGGCTGATATTACACGTTTGGTGCACAATAAAAGCAAATCGGACGGAGCTATATCCAAAATTTTTACCGATTATCTCCAATTTCAATAGGGTTCGTCCTTGGGTCAAACAAATGATTTGTGCAGAATTTCATCTGGAGCGGGTAATAAATGCGAACTGTACTTTGTTCACAAAAATACATAGACAGAAAGACGGGCGGACAGACGGATAGACAGACGGACATGCATAAATCGACTCAGAATGTGATTTTGTGATGCAGATCATCAAAAAGAACTATGGGTCTATCTCGTTTACTTTTGCCTGTTATAAAAAAATAAACAAAGACATAATACCCTGACCACTTTGTGGTGTGTAGGGTATAAAACTGTAAGCACGGAAACTTCCATCAACCCATGAGTTTATACATTACCCACGTCATAACAAAAAAGTCTGACGTCACAAACTGCCTACCATGAGTAATATCCCCTTTCACTGTCACCTTATCAAAATTTACACAGTTTTTGTTCTGCCTCTTAATTTCCTCTCCTAAATTTCAATTAAGCCATTCTCTCGGGAATTGTTGTCTGAAATGTTAACTTGAACTTTTAACATTTTTATTTTTATTTTTATGAACTAAGTTGTAATCTCGTTCCTATTTTTTGTTTTTGTTTCTTTCATTATTTTTATTATAACTGCAGTTGTAATCTCATTTTTAGAATCTGTTCTTTTTATATTTGTTTTCGTTTTTTTTTTTGTTCTTTATTTAATATTTGCCTAAAATGGTAGATGATAACATTCTATTCTATTGTTGTTGTGGTGAATGTAAATAATTTCAACCAAAATTAGCTTAAATTAGAGAAATTTGTAAATTATGTGGAAATTATAACGGTTATTGTTGTGAAAATATATATACTTAGATATAATTAAAAAAAAAAAAACAAATTTTTAAGGAAATTAAATAAGGCAAAGAATTTGGAAATCTTAATTAAAAAACTAGTTAGAAAATATCAGTCGGGTTCCCGAAAGATGTATAGCCTCAGCCAATGTTCGATTATTTAAATATATGTTGACTTCTGTTATGATTATTCAAGTTGTTGACCCTCTATGGAATAGGTTCCGAAGGAATAGGCCAATATTAAATATTATTATAATAAATATGATATAAATATTGCGACGTGTCATGTTTGGACTATATCGACTTCTTTCTTCACTTTATACGAGATATGTGATAATTTTTGGAAAATGTAGAAAAAATGGGATATGTGCAATTTCAAGAGAAACGGATGATTATTTCGGATTTCAAAATCGTTTTGGTTATTCAAAACTTTGACCCTTTGTGGGTGAGGCACCAGAAGGAATGGTCCGAGCTCTACCAACATATCTTGTGTTGATGGAAATAGTGTAATATGTCAAGTCTGAATGAAATCAGATGTTAATTTCGCTTTTTATGAGCTTCATGGATATTCAAAATTTTGAGCTTTTGTGGGAAGTTACCAGAAGGAGGGGAGCGATATATCCCATTTTCACAACAGATATTTTGTTAGTGTAAATAATGGGATGTGTGAATATAAAGATAACATGATGCTAATTTCGGATTTTATAAATGTTTTGGTTATTCAAAACTTTGAGCCTTTGTGGGGGAGGTACCAGAAGGAATTGTCCGATATGATCCATCTTCACACCAGACCTTGGGATAATATACATTTTGGTATGTGTGAAATTTCAGGACGTTCGGATCCTTACATCACATTTTATAAGAAATATAATTATTCAAAATCTTGACCCTTTATAGGGGAGGTATTTGATGGAGTGGACCGATATTATTCATTTTCGCACCTAACCTAGCCCTAATGCAAATATTAGAATTTGTAAAGTTCGAGCAAAATCGAATCATCCTTTCTCTTTCTGAGTACAAGAATTTCGAAAGAGTTGTATTTTTTGCCCACTGGTATAGCATATGGTCTCTTGCTCATACGCCTACTAGGGATACATAGTCGAAATACATTTTGAAACAAGTTGGAGAGTCGTCCACAATAAGTACTTTCAAAACTCCACTTTTCTTGTATTTCGGGTATTTAAAAAAAATGTTATTTATTGATTCTCAATTAAATTGAAATCAAATTCTCAAACATCCTTGTTGATCGATCTATTGGTCCTCGAAAAATATGCTTTAAAAAATTCTTAAAAAATATTTTTAAAAAAGTCTATTTTCCATAATAAAATATTCTTTAAAAAATTAATGTGGGACCCTAAAAAATATTCCATTTTATTTTGTACTTTTTTTTACAAAATTTCCAGTATTGGTTAAAAACTATTGTCTTTTAAAAACCCTTAAAAAATTAAATTAAAAAATTCGCAATAATTCAAGTTTGCCTTAAAAAGTCAAAATTCATTGTCTATGAGTGGTTGAAGAAGATATGCTCTTTAAAAATCCCTGTGCGTCCTTGAAAACTATTTGCAAAACATCCGTGTTTATTGGCCTGTGGGTCCTTGAAAAATATTTTTGAAATAAAATAAATTCAGTTTTTGAATTTGCCTCTAATATATTCTTAAAAATATTCTATTCAAAACAACTTCCTTTGAAAAATCCACTTTTATTGGTTGAATAGTCACCGAAAAAATATTATTTTACAAATTCAAGTCTGTAGGATCCGTGGATCCTTAAAAAATATTCTTTAAAAAATCCAAGTGGATCCTTGAAAAATACTGCAAAAATACGAAGGGAGTTTTTGAAGAATAGTTAGATGAAATCCACCTTTATTCGTCTGTGTTCTTCCTTCATAAATATTCTTTAAAAAATCCAAAAAATTATTTTTTAAGAACCCAAGTAGGCCCTTGAAATATATTTGCCAAAAATCCAGTTTTTATATTGGTTCTTCGAAAAAAACATTTTCTCTGGTCGTTTATTGGTTGCATGGTTGGTTGTTGAAAATAAAATAATAATAAATAAATAAAATAAATAAATTAGACCCCTGAAAAGTATTTGCATAAAAAATATTCTTTAAATTAAACAAGTAAAAAAGCTGTAAGTTCAAACAACAAAATCCGTTAAAAATTCTGTCAAAAAATCTTAAAAATACCGAATTTAGCCATTATATTAGGGTCTATACGACGACATGAACCTGCGTAGGTAACATTTTTTATAAGCCATTACAACATTCTAATGCGAAACTTAAAACAAATCGGTTACAATGTCGATAAAATCAAAATACCGAATATCGGGAGGTACCGTTATATTTTCTGTCAAAGGCTGTAGTATCCATTATAAACTTCAAATACCAAAATTGAAACTAAAATGTCCCTAAAATTATTAAAATTCCGAATATCGGGATGTACCGTTATATGAGGGCTCTACGAAGACGTGGACCTTCACAGACAATTTTCTGTCGTAGGCTGTAGTATCCATTACGATCTTCAAATATCAAATTTGAAACAATTCTGGTGAAAAAATGTCCATAAAATCATTAAAATACCGAATATCGGGAGGTACAGTTATACGGGGTTATACGAAGACGTGGATCTGCACAGACAATTTTCTGTCTTGGGCTGTAGTATCCATTGCGAACTTCAAATATCAAATTTAAAATCATCAAATACCCAATTTCGGGAGGTAACGTTTATGGAGGCTATACGAAGAGGTGGACCTGCACAGACTATTTTCTGTCTTAGTTTGTAGTATTCATTACGAACTTCAAATATCAAATTTTTAACAATTCTGGTGAAAAAATGTCCATAAAATCATTAAAATACCGAATATCGGGAGGTACCGTTATATGGGGGCTCTACGAAGACGTGGACCTGCACAGACAATTTTCTGTCTTAGACTGTAGTATCCATTACGAACTTCAAATATCAAATTTGAAATAATTCCGGTGAATAAATTCGCTAAAATCGTCAAAATACCGAATATCGGGAGTTACCGTCATATTGGGGCTATACGAAGACGTGGACCTGCACAGACAATTTTCTGTCGTAGGCTGTAGTATCCATTACGAAGTTCAAATACCAAATTTGAAACAATTCCGGTGAATAATGTCGCTTAAATAACCAAAATACCGAAAAAAGGGAGGTACCATTATATAGAGGCTATACCAAAACGTATACCTACATGACCCATTTTCAATACCAAAAGTCCTGCAGATATAACATATATTTGAGCAAAATTTCCGTAATCTACTTCAATTCGTTCGGAAGCTAGAGTGATTTCCACAGATGGACGGACGTCGCTAAATCGACACAGAATTTTATGCTGATCAAGAAGATATATATACTTTGTGGGGTCTAAAATGTGTATTTCGAGGTGTTACAAACGGAATGACAAACTTATTATTTTCAAAACGTCGAGGTTTTGTATTGGCCCTCGAAAAAATATTCTCTGGAAAATCTACATTTATTGGTTGGATGGAGCTTAAAAAAATCTTCCTTGAAAAGTCCAAGTGAATCCTTGGAAAATTTTTGCAAAAAAAAAAAAAAACATGGCGACCCCAATTCAATGAGGCTCATTTTTCCATTTTTTCAATATACGCAAATGTGGTACAGATATCTACTTTCATATGACGGAACATCTAAAGGTATTGAATATTGCGGAATTAGCCAAAATTAGATAAAATAAATTTCGAAAAAATTAAATTTATCAATTTTCGTAAAATGTCTCGCAAAAAGAAAAACTGATGGTAATTCCTACTTCTGCCGATATTGGCCCTCCTTTGAGCAAAATTAATTTTAATGGGTAGATAGGATACCCTATTCCAACAATAGATTAAATAAATTGGGTTTTCAATTTCATACTATGACTCTGATAATTTCCTCAATTATTCCTCCTAGAAACTCCCGGAAAAAAATCCAAATCAAGATCGATTTTCTTTCCAAGAAATTCCAAGAAAATATTATGTTCGGAACAACCCCCAATATCCCAATATAACAATTGACGTTAATCTCTAATCGATCCTTAATGACCCTAAACACCTATCCCTTTTGAGAAACAAACCAAATAACATTAACTAATGTGCGCTCCTAACACCTGAAGATTTTCATTAATTCCTACAAGAATTCGGAAAAAAATAGAACATTTTCATTCTTCATCTTTTAATATGATTTCCAATCTCATTCCAGACAGACAGTCTCATACGAAAATTACATTTATTCCCACACGTTTTGCTCGGAGACGTTCTATTACCATCATTCGCACCTACGCCAGCTACACAGTCATTTGTCGTTGTTGGCGTGTTTAATATCCATTTTCACACCCGCAGAACATAAGGAAATGTGTCGAAGAAAGTTCGTGTGGGAACATAACCTCTTTACAGGCGGCACATAATTTGAAATAAATATGTTTTTCACAAAAAGAACAGTGTCAAATTTTTCGCACACACACACATAGATACCCACCTGCGAAGGTGTTAAAGCACGCAAACAAAATATATTTTGTTAAGAAAATGTTACAACAACTTTGTGCTCGGCAGCATATGTTGGGCGGTTGGTTGGCAAATGGGAAGCTAATGATTTTCTAATAGTTTTCTTGAGAATAGAGAAAATATTCAAAACACGTGGTTCGATGGTCTTTAAAAAATCCACGTTTATTTGGTCCTTGAAAAAATTATTCTTTAAAAAATCCACGTTTATTTGGTCCTTGAAAAAATTATTCTTTAAAAAATCCACGTTTATTTGGTCCTTGAAAAAATTATTCTTTAAAAAATCCACGTTTATTTGGTCCTTGAAAAAATTATTCTTTAAAAAATCCACGTTTATTTGGTCCTTGAAAAAATTATTCTTTAAAAAATCCACGTTTATTTGGTCCTTGAAAAAATTATTCTTTAAAAATCCACGTTTATTTGGTCCTTGAAAAATTATTCTTTAAAAAATCCACGTTTATTTGGTCCTTGAAAAAATTATTCTTTAAAAAATCCACGTTTATTTGGTCCTTGAAAAAATTATTCTTTAAAAAATCCACGTTTATTTGGTCCTTGAAAAAATTATTCTTTAAAAAATCCACGTTTATTTGGTCCTTGAAAAAATTATTCTTTAAAAAATCCACGTTTATTTGGTCCTTGAAAAAATTATTCTTTAAAAAATCCACGTTTATTTGGTCCTTGAAAAAATTATTCTTTAAAAATCCACGTTTATTTGGTCCTTGAAAAAATTATTCTTTAAAAAATCCACGTTTATTTGGTCCTTGAAAAAATTATTCTTTAAAAAATCCACGTTTATTTGGTCCTTGAAAAAATTATTCTTTAAAAAATCCACGTTTATTTGGTCCTTGAAAAAATTATTCTTTAAAAAATCCACGTTTATTTGGTCCTTGAAAAAATTATTCTTTAAAAAATCCACGTTTATTTGGTCCTTGAAAAAATTATTCTTTAAAAAATCCACGTTTATTTGGTCCTTGAAAAAATTATTCTTTAAAAAATCCACGTTTATTTGGTCCTTGAAAAAATTATTCTTTAAAAAATCCACGTTTATTTGGTCCTTGAAAAAATTATTCTTTAAAAAATCCACGTTTATTTGGTCCTTGAAAAAATTATTCTTTAAAAAATCCACGTTTATTTGGTCCTTGAAAAATTATTCTTTAAAAAATCCACGTTTATTTGGTCCTTGAAAAAATTATTCTTTAAAAAATCCACGTTTATTTGGTCCTTGAAAAAATTATTCTTTAAAAAATCCACGTTTATTTGGTCCTTGAAAAATTATTCTTTAAAAAATCCACGTTTATTTTCAGGAAGGTCCTTGAAAAATTATTCTTTAAAAAATCCACGTTTATTTGGTCCTTGAAAAAATTATTCTTTAAAAAATCCACGTTTATTTGGTCCTTGAAAAAATTATTCTTTAAAAAATCCACGTTTATTTGGTCCTTGAAAAAATTATTCTTTAAAAAATCCACGTTTATTTGGTCCTTGAAAAAATTATTCTTTAAAAAATCCACGTTTATTTGGTCCTTGAAAAAATTATTCTTTAAAAAATCCACGTTTATTTGGTCCTTGAAAAATTATTCATTAAAAAATCCACGTTTATTTGGTCCTTGAAAAAATTATTCTTTAAAAAATCCACGTTTATTTGGTCCTTGAAAAAATTATTCTTTAAAAAATCCACGTTTATTTGGTCCTTGAAAAATTATTCTTTAAAAAATCCACGTTTATTTGGTCCTTGAAAAAATTATTCTTTAAAAAATCCACGTTTATTTGGTCCTTGAAAAATTATTATTTAAAAAATCCACGTTTATTTGGTCCTTGAAATACAATTCAAAAAATTATTATTTAAAAAATCCACGTTTATTTGGTCCTTGAAAAAATTATTATTTAAAAAATCCACGTTTATTTGGTCCTTGAAAAAATTATTATTTAAAAAATCCACGCTTATTTGGTCATTGAAAAAATTATTATTTAAAAAATCCACGTTTATTTGGTCCTTGAAAAAATTATTATTTAAAAAATCCACGTTTATTTGTGTTGGAAAAACACTTTGTTTGAAAATACTTTGCTTTAATTTATTTCAACAAACATATTCTTCTTTGAAAAGCTTTGTGATTTTCTAGTTTGAAAATGTCAAACAATTTAAATTGTATAATTGTCTTGTTCTGAATTTCAATTTGTTAACTACAATTTGTTTCTTAATAAATATTCTATAAAATTGAATATCGTTGTGCGTTCCGCTTAAAAGGCAGATATATACGGGGAAATCTTTCCGATAATAAGAAGAGGAAAAACTATATATTTCCCAATAGGTTATGGGCCCAGGGCGTTGTGGTCTATTTTAAGCGGAATTGGATTTTGTGGTTAACGCAAGAACATAGAAAAGAATTGTCATGGCGACGTCTCCAATGTTCCAGATTGAGAAGCTAGATGAACATAACTATGAGACATGGTCCGTGCAAATGCGCAGTGTGCTAATTCACACAGGATGCTGGAAACATGTAAATGGTGATGCGAAGAAAATCCCGAATTTGACTGCAGAACAACAACAAGCATGGGATGATGTTGATGAAAAGGCTCTTGCTTCTTTGACTCTTTGTGTGAAGCCTTCGCAGCTGAACTATATCAAGAATTGCAGTACGTCAAATGATGCCTGGGAAAAGCTAAAGGATGTGTATAAACCTAGTGGTCCTATGCAAAAAGTGTCATTGTATAAGAAGCTATTAAATCTCAGCATGAAGGACAGCTCAAATATGTCTGAATATTTGAACAAATTCTCTAGTATTTCAGATCAATTGGCAGAAGCTGGTATACAAATCCAGGAGGAACTTTTGGTAATAATCCTATTGTCGAGTTTGGAAAAGGATTTTGACAATTTTGTAATTGCCATGGAAACAAGGGACAGTCTTCCTACGCTTATGGTTCTAAAACAGAAATTGCTGGAAGAATGGGATCGGCGAGAACAAAGTACAAATGGAAGCGTATCTACAAATCAGCAAGCATTCGGAGCTGTTGGTATCAAGGCAAAAAGAAATGGTGGTAAGAAAGGTGATCGAAGAAATGAAAAGGGTGCATGTTTTGTTTGTGGTAAAAAAGGTCACTACGCTAACAAATGCAAGTTCAAAGATGGTGAACATAAATCATTCACAGTAATCGCTGTTGCAGCCGGAACGCAAACAGAGAATGATTTAATGCAATGGTGTGTCGACAGTGGAGCGACAAGCCATATGTGCTCCATGAAAAATTATTTTACAAGTCTTGAAGATTCAGAAGAGACCATCATGTTAGCAGACAAGAAAGTCATCCAAGCCAAAGGAAAAGGATTCGTCGAATTGCGAGTAAACGGATGCAAGATTAAACTGAAGAATGTAATCTATTGTCCTGAATTGAATGGAAACTTTATTTCCGTAAACAAGATGGTTGAAAATGGATGTTCGGTGAATTTTTTCAAAAATGGTGCTGTGATTACGGATGAAGGCCGTACACTTTTTAGAGCTGCCAGGAAAAATGATTTGTTCGTCTTCGATGCTCAACCTGTAAGTAACCAAATTTTTTCTATTAATACTTCCGATAGTCTATGGCATAGAAGATTTGGCCACCTAAATTATCAAAGCCTGAAAGAGTTATCTTCTAAGAATTTGGTCAATGGCATGACATTCAATTCACACAGTGGCGAGAAATGTGATGTGTGCATGATTGGGAAAATCCACGCTGCATCTTTTCCCAAACAATCGGAGAGAAAATCAAAGGAACTGCTTGAAGTAATTCATTCCGACGTATGTGGTCCGATGAAAGTTGATTCTGTAGGTGGATCAAAGTACTTCGTGACATTTATTGATGATAAATCCCGCAGAATATTCACATATTTTATGAAGAAAAAGTCAGAAGTTTTCGAAAAGTTTAAGACATTCAAAACCATGGTGGAGTTGCAAACTGGTTGCAAAATTAAAGCATTAAGAAGCGATAATGGTGGAGAATATCTTTCCAACGAATTCAACAAGTACCTTGAAACTAATGGAATTAAACGACAATTAACTGTTCCCTACACCCCACAACAAAATGGTGTAGCGGAGAGAGCAAATCGTACATTAGTTGAAATGGGACGTTGTCTTCTTATTGAATCAGGGCTTGATCAAAGATTGTGGGCCGAAGCGGTTGCTACTGCAACATATCTAAGAAATAGAAGTCCGTCAAAAAGTTTGGAAAATACTACTCCAATGGAGGTATGGTCTGGGCGGAAACCAAGTGTTAATCATTTGAGAGTTTTTGGTTCTAAAGCTGTTGTGCTGAACAAAAACGCAAGAGGAAAATTTCAAGAAAAAGGCGAGAAAATGGTCATGGTTGGATACTCATTAGTGTCTAAAGCCTATAGGCTCTACGATCCTAAATCTGAAAAAGTTATGGAAAGACGGGACGTCATTTTTGATGAAGATAAGACATTAGAAAAATCACAAGAGCAAACACCAGAATTGTATTTTTATGTGCCACCTGAAAATTTTGAATCTCTGGAATCTACCGAAGTGGAAGAAACACAGGAAATGAATATAGAACTCAATGAGGAACATTCAAGTTCGGATGACAATTTTCAAGATACAGAAGATTTTTTCGGATTTACTTCTTCAGATGAGCAAGAAAATCCTGAACCTGCAACTGTTCAAAGAGGAAGAGGTAGACCAAAGATTATTAGAACTGGTAAACCTGGTCGACCCCGAAAAGAACATAACTTACTGAATAATGTGGTGGAGGATGGTATTCCTAAAACGTATAAAGAAGCAATATCCAGTAAATTATCTGCTAAATGGAAACAAGCCATGGAAAATGAAATGTTATCACACCATCAAAATAATACGTGGACAATGCAAGATCTTCCGCATGGATGTAAGGCAATCAATTGCAAATGGGTTTTTGCAATCAAGAAAAATAGGAAAGGACAGGTGGAGCGACATAAGGCACGGCTAGTCGCTAAAGGTTGTAGTCAGAAATTCGGCATAGACTACAATGAAACATTTTCGCCAGTGGTAAGATATTCCACTATTCGTATGTTACTTGCATTAGCGGTAGAACACAAAATGCATTTACATCAACTAGATGTAGTCACGGCGTATTTAAACGGAGAATTGCACGAAGAAATCTATATGCGTCAGCCAGAAGGATTTATCGATGAAAAAAACAAAAATAAAGTTCTGCGCTTAAACAAATCCCTTTATGGCCTTAAACAAGCGGGTCGGGAATGGAACTTAACGCTAAATAACTTTCTGTGCAAGATAGGATTTCTCAGATGTGACAACGAACCTTGTATGTATAAATCAAATCGAAACGGTTATTTGATGTTAATAGCTGTCTATGTGGATGATTTAATAGTTGGATGTGAAAATGAAAACGAAATTTTGAAACTTAAGGAAGAAATTGCAACCAATTTCGAAGTGACTGATAAAGGACTGTTAGAGCACTTCCTGGGAATGGAGTTTCATCGAGATGGAAAAACCGGTGAAATTAAAATATCTCAAACTAATTTTATAAACGAAATGTTAAAGGAGTACGGTATGGAGAATTGTAGACCAGTTTCAGTGCCACTGACTCCTGGTTTTCAGAGTAATTGTGAAGGTGAATGCAGGAAAATAGATCCCACCGAATACCAATCTTTGATCGGTTCCCTGCTTTACTTGGCTCTGACAACTCGCCCTGATATACTCCATTCAGTTACCAAGCTTTCGCAAAGAAATGCGGATCCACACTTAGAACATTGGACAGCAGCAAAACACATTCTAAGATATTTAAAAGGTACTAAAGATATGAAACTTCACTTTAGTTGTGGAAATGGCAAACTCATTGGTTACGCAGATGCTGATTGGGGAGGATGTACTACAGATAGAAAGTCATATTCTGGATCAGTATTTTTTATTGGAAATTGTGTGATTTCTTGGGAATCCAAGAAACAAGATATTGTCGCTTTGAGCAGTACCGAAGCAGAGTATGTTTCAACTTCTAACGCATCGAAGGAAGCTGTATATTTAAGTCGATTACTTCACGAACTGGGATTTCTGCAAGAAAACTGCGTTCCTATCAATGTCGACAATCAAGGTGCTTTGCAATTGGCATATAACCCGGTTCATCATAAACGGACAAAACATGTGGACATCAAATACCATCACATAAGAGATTTAATAAAATCAAATACAATAAAATTGGTTTATTGTCCAACGAATGATATGGTTGCCGACATATTTACGAAAAACCTAGCAAAGTTGAAACATCAAAAATTTGTCAGTCTAATCAATTTGAAGTAAATCAAAACGTGAAGAATATGCATGTTGTGGTGGAGTGTTGGAAAAACACTTTGTTTGAAAATACTTTGCTTTAATTTATTTCAACAAACATATTCTTCTTTGAAAAGCTTTGTGATTTTCTAGTTTGAAAATGTCAAACAATTTAAATTGTATAATTGTCTTGTTCTGAATTTCAATTTGTTAACTACAATTTGTTTCTTAATAAATATTCTATAAAATTGAATATCGTTGTGCGTTCCGCTTAAAAGGCAGATATATACGGGGAAATCTTTCCGATAATAAGAAGAGGAAAAACTATATATTTCCCAATAATTTGGTCCTTGAAAAAATTATTATTTAAAAAATCCACGTTTATTTGGTCCTTGAAAAAATTATTATTTAAAAAATCCACGTTTATTGGGTCATTGAAAAAATTATTATTTAAAAAATCCACGTTTATTTGTCCTTTGGTCCTTGAAAAAATTATTCTTTAAAAAATCCACGTTTATTTGGTCCTTGAAAAAATTATTCTTTAAAAAATCCACGTTTATTTGGTCCTTGAAAAAATTATTCTTTAAAAAATCCACGTTTATTTGGTCCTTGAAAAAATTATTCTTTAAAAAATCCAGGTTTATTTGGTCCTTGAAAAAATTATTCTTTAAAAAATCCACGTTTATTTGGTCCTTGAAAAAATTATTCTTTAAAAAATCCAGGTTTATTTGGTCCTTGATAAAATTATTTTTTAAAAAATCCACGTTTATTTGGTCCTTGAAAAAAATTATTCATTAAAAATCCACGTTTATTTGGTCCTTGAAAAAAATTATTCATTAAAAAATCCACGTTTATTTGGTCCTTGAAAAAAATTATTCTTTAAAAAATCCACATTTATTTGGTCTTTGAAAAAAATTATTCTTTAAAAAATCCACATTTATTTGGTCCTTGAAAAAAATTATTCATTAAAAAATCCACATTTATTTGGTCCTTGAAAAAAATTATTCTTTAAAAAATCCACGTTTATTTGGTTCTTGAAAAAAATTATTCTTTAAAAAATCCAGGTTTATTTGGTCCATGAAAAAATTAATCTTTAAAAAATCCACGTTTATTTGGTCCTTGAAAAAATTATTCTTTAAAAAATCCACGTTATTTGGTCCTTGAAAAAATTATTCTTTAAAAAATCCACGTTTACTTGGTCCTTGAAAAAATTATTATTTAAAAAATCCACGTTTATTTGGTCCTTGAAAAAATTATTCTTTAAAAAATCCACGTTTATTTGGTCCTTGAAAAAATTATTCTTTAAAAAATCCACGTTTATTTGGTCCTTGAAAAAAATATTCTTTAAAAAATCCACGTTTATTTGGTCCTTGAAAAAATTATTCTTTAAAAAATCCACGTTTATTTGGTCCTTGAAAAAATTATTCTTTAAAAAATCCACGCTTATTTGGTCATTGAAAAAATTATTATTTAAAAAATCCACGTTTATTTGGTCCTTGAAAAAATTATTATTTAAAAAATCCACGTTTATTTGGTCCTTGAAAAAATTATTATTTAAAAAATCCACGTTTATTTGGTCCTTGAAAAAATTATTATTTAAAAAATCCACGTTTATTGGGTCATTGAAAAAATTATTATTTAAAAAATCCACGTTTATTTGTCCTTTGGTCCTTGAAAAAATTATTCTTTAAAAAATCCACGTTTATTTGGTCCTTGAAAAAATTATTCTTTAAAAAATCCACGTTTATTTGGTCCTTGAAAAAATTATTCTTTAAAAAATCCACGTTTATTTGGTCCTTGAAAAAATTATTCTTTAAAAAATCCAGGTTTATTTGGTCCTTGAAAAAATTATTCTTTAAAAAATCCACGTTTATTTGGTCCTTGAAAAAATTATTCTTTAAAAAATCCAGGTTTATTTGGTCCTTGATAAAATTATTTTTTAAAAAATCCACGTTTATTTGGTCCTTGAAAAAAATTATTCATTAAAAAATCCACGTTTATTTGGTCCTTGAAAAAAATTATTCATTAAAAAATCCACGTTTATTTGGTCCTTGAAAAAAATTATTCTTTAAAAAATCCACATTTATTTGGTCTTTGAAAAAAATTATTCTTTAAAAAATCCACATTTATTTGGTCCTTGAAAAAAATTATTCATTAAAAAATCCACATTTATTTGGTCCTTGAAAAAAATTATTCTTTAAAAAATCCACGTTTATTTGGTTCTTGAAAAAAATTATTCTTTAAAAAATCCAGGTTTATTTGGTCCATGAAAAAATTAATCTTTAAAAAATCCACGTTTATTTGGTCCTTGAAAAAATTATTCTTTAAAAAATCCACGTTTATTTGGTCCTTGAAAAAATTATTCTTTAAAAAATCCACGTTTACTTGGTCCTTGAAAAAATTATTATTTAAAAAATCCACGTTTATTTGGTCCTTGAAAAAATTATTCTTTAAAAAATCCACGTTTATTTGGTCCTTGAAAAAATTATTCTTTAAAAAATCCACGTTTATTTGGTCCTTGAAAAAAATATTCTTTAAAAAATCCACGTTTATTTGGTCCTTGAAAAAATTATTCTTTAAAAAATCCACGTTTATTTGGTCCTTGAAAAAATTATTCTTTAAAAAATCCACGTTTTTTTTTTTGGTCCTTGAAAAAAGTAATCTTTAAAAAATCCACGTTTATTTGGTCCTTGAAAAAATGATTCTTTAAAAAATCCACGTTTATTTGGTCCTTGAAAGAAGTAGTCTTTAAAAAATTCACGTTTATTTGGTCTTTGAAAATATTATTCTTTAAAAAATCCACGTTTTTTGATATTTTGGTCCTTGAAATTTTTTTTTTTAAAAAATCCACATTTATTTGTCCTGCCTTCCCTTTCCTTTTCCTTAACAGTTCCAAAACATAAACTAAAATTTTGCGTTTTATTTTAAAAAAACATAGTCACGTTTCGGCTCCTTCTGCAATTAGGCTTTACATTTTAGTCCGTTTTTCCTTTTCAGTTTTTCCTTGCAAAACCCCAACAACAACAAATCCTCAGCCGTTAACGTCATCATTTCCAAATTTATGAAAGCTGAGACAGGCCGCAGCCCAAAAATAGAAGAAGGAGAAGAAAACTAAAAAGTTAGAAAAATTAAAAATAACTTGCGATGAAGGCAAGACAAAAGACGTAGTAGAACTTTGTGAGAAAGTAATAAATTATTTCATGTTGTTGTGGTTGTTGTTAGAGTCTATGGACCGGTCGGCCGATTATGATACGTGCTTTGGACAACATGTTGCTGGTTATCTCTTCCCAGATACATTTCTGCTGCTCGCTGATATATAAATGCAGGAATACTCTTCTTTAGGTTGTCAGTTGGAAGAGATAGGGAAATTGAGGGAAAAACTTCTGATAATTTTAATGTCTGGTTCCATCAGAGTGAGGAGATATCTCCATTTTTGCTTTCCTCTACAAAAATTAGATAAGTTCGTGTGGGGTATTTGTAGCCCTGGTGTACTGACCATCTTCGTATTCCCATTTGTTTCCATAACGCAAAAAATGTGACAGAGGTTTTCCTGTGACTCTCTAACTTGTGTAGCTGATGAGGGCCGGCCACCAGGGGAGGTAATTATTTTTAGAAAATACTTGAAAAAATGAGTTAGTCTTTATAGAAAAGGCACAGTTTAATGTTCTTACAAAATGTAGACATTGAAAAAATGTAGCAATGAAAAAACTGCAACCAACTTTAGACTGCTGCCATTTCTAAGCCACTCATTCGACAGCTGTTAAAATTATTGCAGTGACAGCTCATTATATGGTTTACAAGCGTACAATAGCAATTTGGTGAGAATTTTCCAGAAAAAAAGTTATTCGTGATGGAATTCATTTCTTTATATTTGGCTGGAAAACCACCAACCAAGTGGCTATCGTCAGAGCACTCCAGCATTTAAATATGAATAAATCTGTTGCGTAGCCCGACGTCAAGAAAATGGACGGAAGAAAACACCAACATCAGCAGAAATGGTTCGAAGAGTAAAGAAGCGACTTGATCGAAACCCGCGTCGCAGTGCCCTAAAAGTGGCTCGTGAGCTGAACATATCGCAATATTCCATTCGGAAAATATTGAAAAATGAGCTCGGGGTAAAGCCATTGAAATTCCGAAAAGGGCAAGAACTTACACCGAAAATAGACTCAAAAGAGCTAAAGTGTTGCTTCCCTTGACGGAAAGTGGTAAACAGCCGAATTTGAGTTTCTCCGATGAGAAAACATTCGTTGTCCAGCAGTTTGTAAACAACAACAACAAAATAATCGTGTTTACCTTTCAAAGAGGTCAGCTGAGAATGTGCACCTTCGGTTGGCCACCAGAACTCAAGCGCCGGTCATGGTGATGGTGTGGGCCGCCATAAGAGCCGCTCGTATTAATTGACCGTGGCATCAGAATAAATACCGAATTTTATTGCAAAAATATTCTGGAGGGAGTATTAAAGCCTTAGGGCACGCAAACATTCTGGCCGCAGACCTTAGACATTCCAATAGGACTCAGCACCATTGCACTCGGCATGCGCCACCCAAGAATGGTTACAAAACGAGGTTCCTCGCTTCATTTCCAACACACAATGGCCACCAAAATCTCCGGATACCAATCCCTTGGATTATTGTGTCTGGAGTATTTTGAAAAGCAAGGTTGGCACTAAAAAATGTCAAAGGGTCGATCACCTCCAGCAAGCGCTTCGCAGAGAATGGTCAAAAATACCACAGAGCAACATTCGGGCAGCGTGTGACGGTTTCATTGGCCGTTTGAAGGCCATAATTCGTGACAAAGATGACCAATTCGAACAAATCTAAACTTATTCTAAAATTTGATGCTATTTTCGACATTTTCGCTTTCATTCAATAAAATTTAAACAAAAATTAAAAATTATGGCATTTGACTTTTTTGCAGTTTTTTTATCTCACCCTGTATATAAACGATTTTTGACGTTACCAGTTTTTAGAGAGAAAAAGGCAAAACTAGTCTCTAATCTTCCGAAACGTCGCACATATTAATAAGAAGCTGAAATTTTCGAAAACTCATAAATCTTGCATACGTGGGACAAGATCTCCGATCTTATCTTCTTTTTACCCATCTTAATATGTTAATCAAACCTTAAGCAGGTCCAAACAATTTTATTTAATAAAATTTGGTTGCGTGTGTCCGTCCGTATGTTCATGTAAATTTCACGCTAAACGTGACAACAATCGCCCGATCCTCACTACATTTTATATGGGAGTCGGGTTAGGATCAAAATAGAAGCCGATTGTTCTTGAAGATGTTCGTAAAATATTTAGGGATAGGAGTGAACTAAAGACTGAAATTTTCCTGAGTTAGCAGTTACTATACAGGCCAATCGACACGGAATATCGCATGAGGTTAGAGTTTAGGATAATATTACACGATGGTCATATTTAACGAGTAAGGTAAACCTCAACTTTTGTGTGAAATTTTTATACCCTCAGCCATATGGCTAGAGAGGGTATATATCATTTGATACGGCCAAAACGTGTTTTAGACCCTATGTCTCATTGGACCAAATCAGTTTGAGGACATTTGGAGTCGATCTAGCGATGTAAGTCTGCCTGTCTGGCTGGTGCGCCCGACAACTCTCGAAGGGAGTATCCGATTTGGTCCAAACTTAGTACATCGTAATATTTTTATCAAACTTAGATCGAGTTCAGATATAGACAATATCAGTCCACTCCTTCTGGTACCTCTCCAACAAAATGTCAAAACGTTGAATACCCATGTCGTTCATAAAACACGAAATTAACATCAGATTCCATTTAGACTTGGCACAGCTCAGGAACTTCTGACAAAAAAATATTATTTTTTAGCCAACATTTTTAAGGACCTCCTGACCGAAAATTTTGGTTTTTTTCATATAAATTATTTCAAGGACATCCTAATATGAAATGGTGAATTAAAAAAAATCAAGATTCTTCTCTTCGCAAGTGATAAGATTAAAATAATTTTTAACGACAATCTGAAAAATAAATCATGAATTTGTAAAATCATTTATTTTCTGTGGCAATCGGATCAATTTTTTTTTTTTTTTTTAACATTTACATTTTTACGGACAGTCGTAACAAATTTTTCCATCGTAGTCTAAGCTATGATCGTGAATTTTAAAATATTTTGTTCAAGGATTTAATTTTTATGGATTTAAAAAATATGTTTTGGGAGGCAATCGAATCGCATATCATGGCTTTAAATTGTGCATTTTTTAAGATTATTTCTTGAAAGGACAATCTGTCAAAAAATTGGGGATTTTCAGAATATTTTTTTTAACGACAATCTGAAAAACGTTCTGGAATTTATGTAATTATTTTTTAATTAAATTGTGGATTTTTTATAAAGTTTTTCAGAGAAAACAATTATCTAAAAATATTTTCTTTAAAAGACTTTCTAACAAAAAATAGGGGATTTTTAAAATATGTTTTTAGGACAATCTGAAGAACATCCTTGAATTAATTTAATATTTTTGCTCACCAATCGTGTTTATCGCATTTTATGCTAGGATAATCTGTTTATTACTTGTTTTTTTTTAATTTTTTTCCCAGGATAATCTGACTATAAACCATGTTAATTTAAATATTTCTTTTTCAAAGGAGTGTCTGACAAACTTAAAATTTTTCGATTTATTTTTTCTGGGAATATTTTTTTAATGGAATACTTAAAATTACTATTTCACAAATCGTGCAGTTTTAAAACGTTCATGGAAAATCTGACCATAAATCCTATAATAAATCGCTGATTTTTAAATACCACCTTTTTTAAGGCAGTTTTAAGAAGATTTTTGAACAACAATACAGTATTTTTTAAATGTTTTTTTACAGGGACAGTTTGGGCTACAATCAGGGATATTTATTTTATATTTATATTTCCTTAAAATTGGGACTCTTAAGTAATTAGTTAATTTTCAACAAATATTGTTTAATTCATGATTTTAAAATATAATTTATTGCTTCCATTTCTCATTTCCTAAAAATTAGCATTAAAAATATTTTTCTTTCATTCCAGGGTAATTGCCGGAAATATAAGTGCAATTTATATTTAAACGCCATATTTATTAACAAAACAATTTCCCATTTATTTCACAAATTATTATTGAATTTTTAATTTCTCATGAAAAAAATAACAAAATTGAACAGAAGACGTCACAAAGATAGCCAATATTTCGTTAAACTTAAAATTTCCTTCCTGAGTTTTTCAAAATATTTCTTGGAAATCGATTTCTTGTTCTTCCTCCAGAAATACTCGGGAAAATATGGCTTCAAATGGCACGTGGCCTTCTTCTTTGCTTCACACATTCCATGAAAATTCCATTGGCGGTTGGCCGGGGGCCTACTTATGTCTGTTTATATGTTTGTTTGTATTTTACACAATTCAAGTAGTTATTAAGAACCGTCAGTCAGTCAGTCGGTAAGTCAGTCGTAAACAGAGAACTGCACTTAATCAACACTTGGTACATTTCAAGCACTTATCTAATGAATATTGACTAGGAGAGGGAAAGAGAGAGAGAGATAGAGAGAGAAAATGGATGAGATGCCATGACGATGGCGTTGCTGCTAAGGATATTGGCAATCATGCGTTTCTTTAAGGATTCTCAATTTATTGCCAAGAAATTATGAAACGAATAGGTCAATGGTGTTCTGTGGCGAACACTTAGTTAACACGACTCATTTATTATTTATTTAATTTTTTTTTATTTTTTTGGTAATGAAAGAAGGTTTGAAGTGGCATAAATTAGATAACTAAAAAATGGAGTACGCTAGGATATTTTAAAATTTTAAACAAGAGGTAAGGACTATCAGGAGGTTTCGTGTTTTATTATGTAACAATATTTTGTAATTTCATGAAAGTGCGAAATTTTTATATGACCTCCACAGGGGCCCATAGAAGGGCTACCAAGAAAACCACTTGGGATTTGCAGTTCTTTTAACACATTTTGCATTTTTTTTTTTTTTTTTTTTTTTTTTTGAAAAATCTCGACGATCTCAAGAGGAGCGAACTTTGAATACCCTCCACGAATTTGAAAATTTTCAAAAAAAATTAAATCCTTAAAAATTTTTTTTACAATTAAAAACAAACCGAATGTAGCCGTTATATTTGGGTCAATACGACGTGGACCTACATAGGCGTTGTTTGTCATAAGCCATTGCCATATTCAAATTCGAAACTTGAAATAAACGGTGAATAATGTAGCTAAAATCATCAAAATATCGTATATTGGGAGGTACCGTTATATCGGAGCTGTGCGAAGACCTGAACCAGCATAGACAATTTTCTGTCACAGGCTGTAGCATCCATTAGGAACTTGAAATACGACATCTCAAACAATTTCGATGGGTTTTGTACCTAAAATCGTCAAAATATCGAATATAGGGAGGTACTGATATATGGGGCCTATACGAAGACTTGGACCTGCATAGACAATTTTCTGTCACAGACTGTAGTTCCCACTACGAACTTCAAATACCAAATCTGAAAAAATTCCGGTGAATAATGTCGCTAAAATCATCAAAATACCGAATATCGGAGATACCGTTATATGGGGGGCTATACGAAGACGCGGACCTGCACAGACAATTTTCTGACTGTAGTTCCCATTACGAACTTCAAATATCAAATTTTAAACAATTTCGGTGAATAATGTCGCTAAAATCATCAAAATACCGAATATCGGGAGGTTATGCGGGGGCTATATGAAAACGTGGACCTACATGGCCCATTTACGAACTTAAGAGGAAAGCGAGATAGACCCATAGTTATTTTGAGGATCTTCATAGGATCCCGTTCTGAGTCGATTTATGCATGTTAGTCCGCCTCCTCAAAGATGATATTTGGTACCAGATAACGTATAGAGCTCAAAAATATCCGTGTCAAATTTTATCGAGATCGGATCAGAATAGGATATAGCTCCCATAAACAGGATGAGATGAAAAAACTGCAACAAACTTCAGAAGCCACTCGACCGACAGCTGTTAAAATTATTCCAGTGACAGGTCATTATATTTTTTACAAGCGTACAAAAGCATTTTGGTGAGAACTTTCCAGAAAAAAAGTTATTCGTGATTCGGAATTCAAGCGTGAGAGGGTGATTTCTTTAGATTTGGATGGAAAACCACCAACCAAGTGGCTGTCGTTAGAGCACTCTAGCATTTAATTGTGAATAAATTTTTTGTGTCTCGTACCATCACTCGTTACCGCGATAGTGGTAGCGTAGCCCGAAGTCAAGGAAGTGGACGGAAGAAAACAGCAACATCACCAGAATAGGGTTCGAAAAGTAAAGAAGCGACTTGATCGAAACCCGCGTGGCAGTGACCGAAAAATGGCTGAACATATCGCAAAATTCCATCCGGCAAATATTGAAAAATGAGCCCAGGGTAAAACCATTGAAATTCCAAAAAGTGCAAGAACTTACACCGCAACAGAGAGAAAATAGACTCAAAAGAGCTAAAGAGTTGCTTTGCTTAGCCGAAAGTGATGAACTGCCGAATTTGGTTTTCTCCGTCTACGATGAGAAAACATTCGTTGTCCAGCCGTTTTATAAACAACAACAACAAAATGATCGATCGTGTTTACTTGCCAAAGAGGTCAGCTGAAAATGTGCACCTTCGGTTGGCCACCAGAACTCAAGCGCCGGCCATGGTGATGGTGTGGGCCGCCATAACAGCCGATGGCCGCTCTCTACTCATATAAGTCGACCGTGACATCAAAATAAATGCCGAATATTATCGCGAAAATATTCTGGAGGGGGTGTTTTAAAGCCTTGGGCACGCAAGCATTTTGGCCGCAGACCTTGGACATTCCAACAGGACTCAGCACCGGACTCAGACCAAAATTCGGGCTGCGTTTGACGATTTCATTGGCCGTTTGAAGGTCATAATTCATGCCAAAGGTGATCAATTCGAACAAATCTAAACTTATTCTAAAATTTGATGCTATTTCCGACATATTTTGCTTTCATTCAATAAAATGTAAAAATTATGGCCTTTGACTTTGTTGCAGTTTCTATACCTTCTACCATAGTATGGAGGGTATGTTAAGTTTGTCATTCCGTTTGTAACACCTCGAAATATACATTTTAGAACCCACATAGTATATATATTCTTGATCAGCATAAAATTCTATGTCGATTTATCAATGTCCGTCCGTCTATCCGCCTATCCGTCTGTGGAAATCACTCTAGCTTCCGAACGAAATTAAGTAAGTTTATAAAAATGTACCCAAATGTGTATTATGTCAGCAGGACTTTGGTATTGAAAATGGGCTATGTAGGTCCACGTCTTCGTATAGCCCCCATATAACTGTACCCCCCGATATTCGGTAGTTTATTGATTTTTCAAATTTGGTATTTTAAGTTCGTAATGTATACTACAACCTCAGGCAGAAAATAAGCCACGTAGGTCCACGTCTTCGCATAGCCTTCATATAACGTTACCCCCGATATTCGGTATTTTGATGATTTTAGCGACATTATTTACCGGAATTGTTTCAAAATTGGTATTTGAAGATCGTAATGGATACTACAGCCTAAGACCAAAAATGAGGCATGTAGGTCCACGTCTTCGTATAGCCCCAATATAACGGTACCTCCCGATATTCGGTATTTGGATGATTTTACCGACATTATTTACCGAAATTGTTTCAAATTTTGTAATTGAAGTCCGTAATGGATACTACAGCCTAAGACAGAAAAGTGTCTATGCAGGTCCAACTCTTCGTAAAGCCCCCATATAACGGTACCTCCCGATATTCGATATTTTGATTTTATCGACATTATATATTGTAATGCATTTGAATATTGTAATGGCTTATGACAAATGTTACCTACGCAGGTCCATGTCGTCGTATAGACCGTAATATAATAGCTACATTCGGTATTTTTAAGATTTTAACAGAAGTTTCAACGGATTTTATTGTTTTTGAGAATTGCCAAATTCATTCCAAATGGTGAAGAGTATTCGCCCGACTATTGACCTTCCCTTATTGTTTTTTTTTTTTTGTTTTTTTTTTTGTAGAAGACTTCTGAAGATTTCACCACCACTACCACCATCTATAAATCAACTTACATTACCCTCCTCCTCCTCCACCCACATTGGTGACAACGTCTAAACCAATTGGAAAATATTAAACAAGTACCCTCTAGCAATTTCAATTATTCTTAAGAAGATAAACAGAATGGCGATGTAATTGCAAGTTTTTCATAAAAAAAAACGTAGAGAAATAAAAACAAAAACGCCATAATTTTCTCATCAGCTTTAGTTTTAAAAGCCAATAACAAATTATCAAGTTAATTTCCCCTCATAACCTCAGGGGAATATTTTGTAATTATGTCGGAGAAATAAATCATAGATTTACTTGTATTTCAAAAAGCACCTCCTTAGGGGTTGGGGAGCGTGTAAGACCTCTTATTTCCATTTGCGTAATTTATTGCGTTGAGTAGTGTTGTGAGAATTATGAAGATTTCAATAAATCACTTTGTGAAATAGTTTTTCTTTGATTTTTTTTTTTGTATTTCCTTATTTGGGTTAGTCGAGGTAAAAAATCGACGAAACAGTACTCTTATATTATCATCCATATGTCCCCAGAGGGTATATATCTATTGTTATGGCCAAAATGTGGCTCATCAAGATAACGGTTTTAGATCCTATTTGGACCGAATGCACAGGTTGTTTAAATAGAAAAATATTTTTAATCAAACGTTTTTTCAATCGTAATCGTTGTATGAACCGCACTAAATTTTCAGATGTCGGAAAGAGTTATCAAAATCTTCCATTTTGGATTTTACTAAGGAGGATAACAGTGACCTCAATATCAAACTCTATTCCTTTACCCAATACAAAATATAATACTATTTAGTACTTTTCGTACAATTATAGTACACATTTCCAAAAATCATCTCCATATCTCAATTCCAGATACCAAGCGAGACCTCAAAATCGAATTTGAGGATTCCAGCCATATGCCTTCACTCAATATCAAATTTAGTACCATTTAATACTTTTCGTGCAAATATAGGACACATTTCCAAACCACCACTAAATATCAAACACAAACTCCATCAATGGTCTAAATATCAAATTCCAGAATTTTGTCTCTATCCCTTCAGCCAGTACCAAATATAGTGTCATTTAGAACTTTTCGTACAATTATAGTACGCATTTCCGAAACCACCTCTATATGTCCAGGCTACACATGAACAGCGACCCTGGTATCAAATTTCAGATTTCAAGTACGGTATGTTCCCCCAATACAAGACTGTACCAAATAACGTACTATTTAGTACTTTTCGTGCACTTGTAGTACACATTTCCAAAATTGCATCTTTATCACAAAACTACCATCAAAAGTAATCCAAATACAAAATTTCAAAATCCAGCTTTATTCGTTCATCCTAAACCAAACTGCTTCAAACTAAGTACCATTTAGTACAATTCGAACACTTAGTGCACATTGCCACAAAACCATCTTCATTAATCAAACTTAATTTCCAAACTTGATTCTCATGCCAAATTATAAGTTTTTAGCTATTATATCCGTTCACATAATACCAAATGGTACCATTTTAGATGTTTAGTACAATTTTAAAACTTTAGGTTACTTTCGTGCAGTGCGAATTTTCGAAAATCCTTCTACACCTCACCAGCAGCTTTTACTTCAAAATCGCTATTCTTTTCCCTAATCCTAGCTATGTCCTTCACTTAATACCAAATGGTACCAAATGTTGTGCTTTTTGTCCCTTATCCAAATTTCAGAGTTCGAATCGAACCAGTCTTATCTCACACCAATATTGTCCCAAATGGAAAATTTAAACTTCAACGAACGTGAGTTTCAAAGGAATGGACGTGGATTTAAAAAAAAAAAAAATCATTGACGTAGAGTCTTAAAAAATATTTTCGAAGGACGTGGATTTTTAAAAGAAAAATTTTTTCAAGGACGTGGGTTTTCAAAAGAATATTTTCAAGGACGTGGATTTTTAAAAGAGAATATTCTTTCATGTACGTTGATATTTCAAAATAATATTTTTCAAGGACGTGGATTTTTAAAAAAAAAAAATTTTTTTTCAAGGACGGGGATTTAAAAATATAATATTTTTAAAAGACGTGGATTTTTAAAAAATGAATATTTTTGAAGGAAATGGATTTTTAAAATAATTTTTTTTTTCGTTTTTTTCATTCGTTTTTAAAAGAATATTTTTTCAAGGACGTGGACTTTTGATATTTTTTTAAGGACGTGGATTTTTATATTTTTTAAGGACTTGGATTTTTAATATTTTTTAAGGACTTGGATTTTTAATATTTTTTAAGGAAGAGGATTTTTAATATTTTTTAAGGACGAATTTTTTCAAGGACGTGGATTAAAAAAATATATTTTTAAAGGACGCAGATTTTTAATATTTTTTTAAGGAAGACGATTTTTAATATTTTTTTAAGCACTTTGATTTTTAAAATTTTTTTAAGGAAGAGGATTTTTAATATTTTTTTAAGGACGTGGATTTTGAATATTTTTTAAAGGACGTGGATTTTCAATATTTTTTAAGGACGTGGATTTTCAATATGTTTTAAGGACGTGGATTTTCAATATTTTTTAAGGACGTGGATTTTCAATATTTTTTTAATTACGTGGATTTTGTGGACGTGGATTTTAAATAATTTTTTTAAGGACGTGGATGTTTAATTTTTTTAAGGACGTGGATTTTTATATTTTTTTTAAGGACGCGGGTTTTCAATTTTTTAAGGACGTGGATTTTTATATTTTTTTTAAGGACGTGGATTTTTGATACTTTTTAAGGACGTGGTTTTTTAATATTTTTTAAGAACGTGGATTTTTTATATTTTTTTAAGGACGTGGATTTTTAAAACATTTTTGAAGGACGTGGACTATTAATATTTTTTAGGACGTGGATTTTTAATAATTTGTTAAGGACGTAGATTTATAAAAAAATAATTTGTTATGGACGTAGATTTTTAATAATTTGTTTAGGACGTGGATTTTTAATAATTTTTAAGGACGTGGTTTAAAAAAATATTTTTTAAAGGACGTGGATATATAAAAAATATTTTTTTAAGGACGTGGATTTATAAAAAAATAATTTCTCAAGGACGTGGATTTTTAAAGAATAAAATGTAAATATGGAGATTAAAAAAAATATATATTTTTAAGGACAACCTGATACAATTAATGCGAATTGTTCAGGGAAGGTTTTGTGCTATTTTTAAAGGTCTCATCTTTCCATCGAAGGCAATAACTGTTTATTTTTATTTTTCCTCTTATTTTCAATCATTAGTTATTCTGCTCTAAACGTTTAATCAGATTATCCATTCTATTTCTAGTTAATTTAGAATAAGTAAAACAACACATATACCACATCCTTATCCAATTAGAGTGGAAGTGCGCGTTAATCTTTTGAAGGATATAGGAAAAGCCAGAAGCATTGCGAAAAAATGGAAAAATGGTAACATGGAATATTTTATTCAAATATCCTGCCATAAACAGGCAACTAACTAAAAAACCACTAAATATGCAAAAACACACATTCCCCGCCAGCTATCCACACACACATGTAAGCAATGCAAATTCACTCACACACACACACATTCAAATAATTCAAATTCAACAACGCCAGGAAAGAAAAAAACTACTAGGAGCCCAGTAATATAAATGAATGAGGGAGGTGGTTGAAGGTGGTGGGTGTGTGTGAGGATGCCGAAAAAAATGCTTGCCTCTGGAAAATATTTTTGTTACCAAATTTGAAAACTTAAGAGTTAACACGTTACCGCAGACAGGCTGAATGAGAAAACTTGTGAAAAGAAAGGGGTCGAGCAGAGGTTTATGCCGTTTCATGTCTCTGCCTTAGCCACTTCTCATTACCCCACAAAAATTGCAAAAAAAAATTAAAACAAATCCCTTCGTGGGTAGTCTTCTATTTTTGCAGCCTTCCACCAAACCACTCTGGTGGGTTAAACATTTACTTAAATTCTCCACTTTTGAGGTTTTCGGGGGCAAACAAGAGCAGTCGTCCCATATGGATGCTGTCAGCCATGTGTTTTGGTTTGTTGGTCGGTTTTTTTTTGCTTCCCCTTCCCGTCCGTCCGTCCGACCGTCTGCTGATGCATGTAAGTGTTTCATAATTTTCGGTTTTTTAATAAAATAAACCTTCTGTGTGTGGGTGTTGAAAGTCTCATTGCAGATATTTGGTTTTATTTTTTTAGGATGGAATTTTATCCCCCAGTGTAAGGATGGCGGAAAATTGCTTTTGATGTCAGAATTATAAAATATTGCAATTTTGCATGCAGTCGTCGTTGGGGACCAAAAAAAAAATATTATTTTTGTAAATTTATTTACGCAAACAGCTAAGGATCTCAATTAACCCTCCCAGAGAACAGGGAGGTTTTGTACAGTTATTGGTAAATATTCAAAAATGATTGGAAATATGAAATTTATTTACAGGGTGAGATGAAAAAACTGCAATATTGGTAGATAAGGATGAGATAACGCTAGGTTTTCAGCATTTCGCTCTAGAAGTGTACTAAGGGTACTAAACAGCACTAAATTCCGAAACTTTGGGTTTTTTTGTAAAGGCAGATGTGGCATGTCGTATAAAAATAAAATTTAGGGAGTAGTATTGATTTAAATAGATTATTATCTTATAACCTAAGCCATATGGAGAGGATATACCGGGTAAGATAAAAAAAAAACTGCAACCAACTTCAGACTGCTGTCATTTCTAAGCCACTCGTCCGACAGCTTTTAAAATTATTCCAGTGACAGCTCATTATATTCTTTACAAACGTACAAAAGCATTTGGGTGAGCATTTTCCGGGAACGAAAGTTATTCATGATGGAATTCAAGCAGGATAGTGTGATTTCTTTATATTTGGCTGGAAAACCACCAACCAAGTGGCTATCGTTAGAGCATTCCAGCATTTAAATGTGAATAAATCTTTTGTGTCTCGTACCATCGCTCGTTACCGATTACGTGATACTGATAGCGTAGCCCGATATATGTCAAGGAAGTGGACGGAAGAAAACAGCAACATCAGCAGAAATGCTTTGAAAAGTAAAGAAGCGACTTGATCAAAACCCCCCCGACGCAGTGGTCAATTTTTAAAGATGTGGATTTTTAATATTTTTTTAAGGACGTGGATTTTTAATATTTGTTTTAAGGACGTGGTTTCAAAAAAATATTTTTAAAGGACGTGGTTTCAAAAAAATATTTTTTAAGGACGTGGTTTCAAAAAAATATTTTTAAAGGACGTGGATTTTTAATATTTTTTTTAAGGACGTGGATATTTAATTTTTTTTTTAAGGACGTGGATATTTAATATTTTTTTAAGGACGTGGATTTTTAATATTTGTTTTAAGAACGTGGTTTCAAAAAAATATTTTTTAAGGACGTGGATTTTTAATATTTTTTAAGGACGTGGATTTTTAATATTTTTTTAAGGACGTTAAAATTATTATTACCCCCCGACGCAGTGACCGAAAAATGGCTCGTTAGCTGAACATATCGCAATATTCCATTCTGCAAATAGCTCCATTGAAAAATGAGCTCGGGGTAAAACCATTGAAATTCTAAAAAGTGCAAGAACTTACACCGCAACAGAAAGAAAATAGACTCAAAAGAGCTAAAGAGTTGCTTCGCTTGGCCGAAAGTGGTGAACGGCCGAATTTGGCTTTCTCCGTCTCCGATGAGAAAACATTCATTGTCCAGCAGTTTGTAAACAAACAAAATTATCGCGTTTACTTGCCAAAGTGGTCAGCTGAAAATTTGCACCTTTTGTTGGCCAACAGAACTCAAGCGCCGAACATGGTGATGGTGTGGTGTAGGCCGCCATAACAGCCGATGGTCGCTCTCCGCTCGTATTAATCGACCGTGCCAGAAGAATAAATGTCGAATATTATCGCAAAAATATTCTGGAGGCCTTGGGCACGCAAACATTTTGGCCGCAGACCTTGAACATTCCAATAGGACTCAGCACCATCGCACCGCTCAGCACGCGCCACCCAAAATGAGATTCCTCACTTCATTTCCAGCGCACAATGGCCACCAAAAAATCTCCGGATACCAATCCGTTGGGCTATTGTGTCTGGAGTATTTTGGAAAACAAGGTTGTCACTAAAAATACCAAAGTGTCGATCACCTCAAGCAAGCGCTTCGCCGGGAATGAGCCAAAATACCGCAGATCAACATTAGGGCAGAGTGGGACGATTTCATTGGCCGTTTGAAGGCCATAATTCACGCCAAAGGTGACCACTTCGAACAAATCTAAACTTATTCTAAAATTTGATGCTATTTCCAAAATTTCTCGCTTTCATTCAATAAAATTAAAAAATAAATGTAAAACTTATGGCGTTTGACTTTGTTGCAGTTTTTTTTATCTCACCCTGTATATTCATAAAAGAGTTGAGAGATTGAATGACTGGCTGACTGACGGAATGCACTGACTCCCAGGCGAAACAGCCGAGGCTAAAATCTTGAAAATTTGGGTGAAAGTCAACCTTGCGATCGATAAGCGAGAAAAATCTAAAGTTTTGAATATGCTTACAAGAAGGGTGCGAAAAGTACCAATTAGTACTAAATATGGTATAATTTGTAATGGATGAACCAATAGAGTTAATATTCTCTTTTTTTAAAAATTTTAGTTTTTACAGTGTAAGTGATCCCTATCACTGTAAGTGTGTACGGTGGAGATAGTACTAAATGGTACTAATTTGGTACTATGATGATTTTTTTAACGGATCGAACTAAAATCTTGAAATTTTGCATGGGAATCAAGTTTGGGAATCATGCCTTATGAAATGTTTTTAAAAACATGTACTCAAATTTACCATCGCACCAAATGGTACTAAATTTGGCTTTTGAAAATGCGTACATAAATGTACCAATCGTACCAAAGGGTACTAATTTTCGTACAATATGGTTTCTGATGAATGTACAAAGGAGGAGTGTTTAAATGTTGTTTAGAGGCCATTTTAAGTGCGAACGGATGAAATAGTACTAAAAGGCACTAATTTGGTACAATTATGATTTATAAACGGATAGAGCTAAAATCTTGAAATTTTGAGTGGGAATCAAATTAAGGGAGGAATGCCTGATTATTAGGAAATGGTATTGGAAATACGTACTTAAGTGTACCAATCTCAACAAATAGTACTAAATTTGATACAATGAGGATTTTTTAAAATAGAACTGAAATCATAAAATTTTCTATGGTAGCCATCGTTGGGAAGTACGTACGATGCAGGCAAGATCTTCTGGAAGTGTGTACTTAAGTCTAAAAATGGCACTGAATTAAGTACAATGAGGGTTTTTTTACAAATGGAGCTAAAATCATTAAAAATAAATGGGTGTCCAAGCTGGAAAGTGTGTCAGATTTAAGTAGGAGCTTTTGTAAATGCGTACTTAAATGTACCAATTGTACCAAAACGTACTAAATTTTAGGCAATATGTTTTTGGTGGAAAAGATAAAGTTGGACTGGTAAAATTTAGTGATCCCTATCACTGTAAGTGTGTACGGCGGAGATGGTACTAAATGGTACTAATTTGATACCATGATAATTTTTTAACGGATCGAACTAAAATCTTGAAAATTTGCATGGGAATCAAGTTTGGGAATTATGCCTGATTATTAGGAAATGTTTTTAAAAATATGTACTCAAGTATACCACCGCATCAAATGGTACAAAATTTGGTACAATATGGCTTTGGATGGCTCAAGGGAGGATGTTGAATTTTATTATGAGGGTCATTGGTTTTGTGAGAGCGTATGTTCGAGATAAAGAAGTCGTTCTGAAAATAAGTACAATAAGTGTGAAAAAAGTACTAAATGATAATAAATTTAACAGTGTGGTGTAGGAAAGAGCTGGAACTTCGATTTTTGGTATGGGGGTCATTCGGAGTGTGAAGCTTAAAAAAAGGTAAATTTGGTGAATGAGTAGTGTACGAAAATGGTACTATATTTGGCATAGAGTGAAGGGCATGACCTACACATCGAGGTACATTTCTACGAACTATAAGAATAGTAATAAATGGTACTAAATTTGATTAGGGTTAAGGAATAGAGGTCAGAATATGAGTTTTGGTAAAGAGGTCATTGTAAGTGTTCAGATAAGGGGATGAATTCGGAAATGAGAAATATATAGGGTACGAAAAGTACCAAACGGTACGAAATATGGTATAGAGTGTAGGGCAAGTGCTAGCCTTGTGAATATTGGTCCAGGTCATTTTACTTACATTTCGAATTACAAATTTTGGGATTCATTCGGAGTGTAAAGTTTTTACATAAAACGGTGAATTTTGAAATGTCTAGTGTATGGTACTAAATTTGGCATAGAGTGAAGAAAAGGACCTAGACTTGTGAATATTGGTAGTCAATTTAACAGACAGTATAGGAATAGATATGCAATTATTATTTATTTTGGTATAAGGGCATTAATATTTCCCATTTTTGCCAGCGAAGTAGCAGACACTTACTATTAACAAATAATATTTAAATACATTGAAGTAGTATTAGAATATTATAATTGAAAAAGCAAAAAATAAATAAATTACGAATTTTAATGCAACTAAAAAATGGAACATATTCAAGCTTTTTATAAGGATCTTACAATATTCATATCTTAAATATGTAGAAATGGATATAACTAAAATCGATGCCAACATCACATATGCATTCAAATATTTTTTCCAATATTTTCCTGTCCACGTCTTCCAAATTCACAAAATCTCGTCTATTAACAAAAGTATTTTTTGGAATATTTTTTGTATGTGTTAAAATAATTAACTAATATTTCATCATCGCAAATGTCACGCCATAGCCATAAAAATATTCAATTAGCACTTGAGAATCTGATGACTTAAATAATTCATAAAGAAATTTTATTCTCGACAGAAAGAAACCATGGAGTGCCAATTTAATTAGTTACCAAGTTTGGTTATAAAATCATGAATACGACTATAAAATATACCAAAAGTAGAAAACAAAATGCCGCCAATAATGAAAAGAAAATGTATTCGATTTAATATTTTTCATTATGTAAAAAAAAAAAAAACTTTGGTGGGAGAAATTATGAAAATCAATTCAAAAAGGAAATTTTTAAAATATTTGTAAAAAAGTCTAGTATTTTCGAAAATATTGAAAAATACTTTCCTTCGAAATTATATTTATAAAATTCGCAATTTTCAGGCAGAATGTAATGTAAATATTCTAGAATCTGAGATTTTAAGGAAAGAAAAAACAAATCAGAAAATCCAATATTATTAAGGAAAATATTCAAGATTGTAGCTTCATGTTGGCTTCAAATTGTTTTCATTTTAAAAATTCAAATACTATCCCCGGGATGACTATTAAAAAAATCTGCTTTAAAAATCGAAGTTTTCCGATCAGAAGAGGTCTAAAAATATTCGTAAAAACTCAAGATTATTGTCACGGAAGTTTATTTCAAGATATTTACAAAAAAGCACGATTAGAGGGCTGATTGATCCTCGACATTATTTTTTAATTATTTTTTGGTAAATTTTAATTTACAAATTTTTACAATTTTTTGGGCCTGAAATGTTCAAAGCATATAAGAAACTTTGTCACAATGAAGTCCTTGAGAAATAAAAAAACTATACAAAATACATTTTGGCAATGTTATTTGGGGGAAAAAATAAAAGGAGGTTAAACATGTTAAAAAGTATCGGTCGGTTTAGCCAACAGATGTATACCCTCAGACAATGTTCGATTATTTAATTATATTTTGACCTGTGTTATGATCATTCAAATTGTTGACCCTCTATGGAGTAGGTTCCAAAGGAATAGCCTAATATTGTCCATTTCGTATCGGACCTAAGTAAATATGATATACGTATTGCGACGTGCCAGGTTCGGACTATATTGGTTACTTCCTTCACTTTAATAGTATTCTTCATGTGGTCCTTAAATTGTTTTCATTTTCAAAATTCCAAAACTAACCATGACTATCTTTCAAAATCAGCTTAAAATCATTAAGGTTTTCAGTTTAGAAAAGTCCGAAACATTTTATTAAAAATCCAAGACGGATTTTTTTAATATTTTAAAAATCCAAATGTTTGGTCAAAAACGCATTGGGAAATTTCTAAATCTTTAGGGTCATTATGGCAAATAAATCTAATCCCAAAATCGCTGGATGATTCTTCACCTTCTTAACCTTCAGAAAATATTCTTAAAAATTTACCATAATAGCACAGATTTGCCGTCGAAAAAATTTGACACAAATGTCTGTAAAAACAAGTAAAATTGTATCAATTGGTATTGCCGACAGATTTATACCCCCAGCCTTGAGTTGTGATTATTCAAACTGTTGATCCTTTATGGGGGAGGTTCCGAAGCTGTTGGTCAATACTGGATAAAAGTATTGAAAATTATGTCCCTTTGTGGGAAGGGTTCGCTGATATATATCATCTTCACAACAGATCTTGCGTTAGCAAACATATTTGCATGTGCGAAAGTTGAAGAGAGTTGAATGCTTATTTCGCTTTCTTTGAGCGTTTTGCTTTTTTTTAAATCTTGAAACCTATGTGGGACAGGTAGCAAAAGAAATAGACCGATCTCTACCATCTTTACAACAAATCTTATGTTGATGGAATTATTGAGATGAGCCAAGTATGAATGAAATAAGACGTTATTTTCGCGTTTTATGAGCTTCATGGGTATTCAAAATCTTGTCTCTTTGAGGGGGAGGTACCAGAAGGATTGGACCAATATATTCCATCTTCACAGCAGATCTTGTGTTGTAAAAATAATGGGATGTGTGAAAAATGAAGGCAATCGGACACATACATCACATTTTGTAAGAGTTATAATTATTAAAAATTTTGACCCATTGTGGGGGAGGTACTGGATGGAGTGGACCGATATTGTCCATATTCGCACCTGACATAGCATTGATGAAAATACTAGGATTTGCAAAGGACGGACGGACGGACGGACGGACGGACCGGAAATAGATAGACATAAACACTAGATTGGGGTCCAAGAGTTGTCATATTGATCTACAACTTCTGGTATCTCCCCGAAAAAAAAATCGAAATTTTCAAAAAAAAAAATATTATTTTCAAATAAATTGTGAGCAATATGCGATATGTTTGAGACTTTTCAAATCATAGTATTTATATTAAACAAAGGTCGAGGTCACACAAAAAGTGTGAGATTTTGAGTAATTATTATAAAATTGAAAAACTCATAAAGCGGAAGATCTTATATAGGCAGAAGCCTATATATAAGGTCTGGTGTATAAATGGAATATATAGTCAATTTCCGTTTGTAGCTTCTCTACAAAACTCCAATGTTTTCTAGGATAAAAATACACACAAAATTAAGTCAAACCAGAACCTAAGGGTGTTTAATCGTCAGCAGAATTATTGGCACTTTTTTACTTAGTAATCCACTTCGTTTCGTTATTTAATTATTTATTATACCCTCCACCTTGGAAAGGAGGGTATATTAACTTTGTCATTCCGTTTGTAACATCCTTAAATATTCGTCGTAGACCCCATAAAGTATATATATTCATAATCAGCATAAAATTCTAGGTCGATTTAACGATGTCCGTCTGTCTGTCCGTCAACTCCGTCAAATCAAATTTTGGCGCTCTACGTCAAATAATATGGTCTGTATACATTATTTGACGTAGAGCGCCAAAATATAGCAGCGCAATTTGTATTGTATCTAGGATAGTTGGTATTGAAAATGAGATATATCGGTCCACGTTTTGGTATAGTCCACATATAACGGTACCTCCCGTTATTCGGTATTTTAATTTTTTTCCCACATTTTTTTCACGGATTTGTCTAAATTTTGGTATTTTTTGGTCATAATGGGTTCCAGCTCCGGTGGCGAAACATTGAATGTATGGGTCCATGATTTGGTATAGCCCCCATATAACGGTACCTCCCGATATTCGGTATTTTGATGATTTATGCCACATTTTTTTCACATATTTGTCTGAAAATTGGTATTTGTAGGTCATAATGGGTCCCAGTTCGTGTGGCGAGTCATTGTAATTAGAGGTCCATGATTTGGTATAGCCCCCATATAACGGTACCTCCCGATATTCGGTAATTTTATGATTTTTGCCACATTTCTTCACGGATTTGTCTGAAAATTGGTATTTGTAGGTCATAACGGGTCCCTGTGCGTGTGGAAAAACATTGCATGTATAGGTCCACGTTTTGGTATAGCCCCCATATAATGGTACCTCCCAATATTCGGTATTTTGATGGTTTTTGCCACATTTTTTCACTGATTTGTCTAAAAATTGGTATTTGGCGAGTCATTGTAATTATAGGTCCACGTTTTGGTATAGCCCCCATATAACGGTACCTCCCGATATTCGGTAATTTTATGATTTTTGCCACATTTCTTCACGGATTTGTTTGAAAATTGGTATTTGTAGGTCATAATGGGTTCCAGCTCCTTTGGCGAAACATTGCATGTGTAGGTCCACGATTTAGTATAGCCCTCATATAACGGTACCTCCCGATATTCGGTATTTTGATGGTTTTTGCCACATTTCTTCTAATATTTCCTTTACCCTAAGGTGGAGGTTATTAAAAATTTGGCCCGCCGAACTTAATGTTTTTTTTTACTTGTTTTTTTTTTTAATTTACTCCTTTAGGGTAAATTCTGCCCACTGATATCAAAAATTTACTCTGAAAAATGTCCCATTTTTCATTTTCACATAAACAAGAAATCGAGTGGGACGGGGTATTTTTAAGGGGGAATTTTTTAGGGACAGTTTTTTTTAAATACTGATAGATGACTCTGACTTTCTAATATTTTGCGAAATGGGTAACCCAAATAAATCCAGTAAAATTTATATGGCACTTCATTAGAAGTGGAATTTCTCACCCTGCAGATTCTATGCTTCCTACATGGTGTAAAGTGTGCTTATAATAATCAAAATTAGTATTTCAATTAGTTAATGGATTAGTTCTAGTAATTTTCAATTAAGATAACATAACCCAGCTGAAAAACTAGCTATAATTAACTCCATAACATAATAAATAATTTATTAGCAAAAATAAAACTGAGGAGCTTGAGAACCCCACATACTTCATCCTAATTTGTCGAAATAAAATTCCATCAAAAAAAAAAAAAAAAAAATGGTGTTCGAAATTGATGATGCTCCTGTTTTTGGAATGGCACATTTTTCCGCTTAACACACTTAATAAATAAATTGAATAATAGTTAATTTTTTATTAACGTTCTTTGCATTGTCGACATATTTCCTTTAATTTTTTGTTACAAAACAATTCAACCAAAAAAAGAAAACAACTCCTGATGTATGAACTTTCCCCAGAACTGGCATGACGGCCAAACAGCATTTTTGTATGCCACACACGTTGGCGGCTGGGAATGCATGCCGTGGAATGCCAACCAACCAAACGAACAAAAAAATTGCAAAGAAAATTCATCATTTTTTTCCAATGAAAATGAAATATTATTGCTGACAAGTCGGCCTGGCATCGTCACTCCACATCACTTCACGTTGGACAGACAGCCAGACAATTGGCCGGAAATCAACTGAAGCTGCTCGCCTCAAAGCATTCTTCTTTTTTTTTTTTTTTTGCCACGAAGAGCACTTGATTGACAGTGAAAGTTTTGTTTTCATTCGTTTCGTTTGTTGCCGTTTTTTTTACTTGTTTCGTTTCGCCTCTTCTGATGTAATTGTATTTTGTTGCGGCGTATGATACTTGGGTTCTTCGAGTTCGGAGAAAATGTTTAAGACGAGATGAAAATTGGCCACATGTATTGCTCACCAATACCATCAATCAATGTGGCAGGGAGTTCCGAGGAGGGGAGGATTTTTTTTGGGTATTTATGAACTTTGGAGTTCCAAAAATAATTTCAGTTTTTATGGCCAAGTTCTTTTTTTTATTCCCCGGAAATAATATTTTCTCTCAAGTTTTTCATCTGATTTGTTCATAGGGTAAAATTTTGGGCTCTCAAAGGGAAGGAGCTTGGAAAACAGAGACCCATATTTAGACATGCAATGGTAATATAGCTTTACATATACAGGGTGAGATGAAAAAAACGGCAACCAAATTCAGACTGCTGTTATTTCTAAGACACTCGTCCGACAGCTGTTAAAATTATTCCTGTGACAGCTCATTATATTGTTAACAAGCGTAGAAAAGCATTTTGGTGAAAATTTTCCAGAAAAAAAGTTATTCGTCATGGAATTCAAGCGTGATAGTGGAATTTCTTTATATTTGGCTGGAAAACCACCAACCAAGTGGCTATCTTTAGAGCACTCCAGCATTTAAATGTAAATAAATATTTTGTGTCTCGTACCATCGCTCGTTACCGATCAACATCAGCAGAAATAGTTCGAAACGCAAAGAAGCGACTTGATCGAAACCCGCGTTGCTGTGGCCGAAAAATGGCTCGTGAGCTGAACATATCGCAATATTCCATTCGGCAAATATTGAAAAAAGAGGTCGGGATAAAGCCATTGAAATTCCAAAAAGTGCAAGAACTTACACCGCGACAGAAAAAAATTACCCTCTAAAGATCTTAAGAGTTGTTTCGCTTGGCCGAAAGTGTCTGAACTGAGGAATTTGATTTTCTCCGATGAGAAAACATTCGTTGTCCAGCAGTTTGCAAACAACAACAACAAAACGATCGTGTTTACTTGCCAAAGAGGTCAGCTGAAAATGTGCACCTTCGGTTGGCCACCAGAACTCAAGCGCCGGCCATGGTGATGGTGTGGGACGCCATAACAACCGATTGTCACTCTCCGCTCGTATTGATCGACCCTGGCATCAGAATAAATGCCAAATATTATCGCGATCAAAAATATTTTGGAGGGTGTATTAAAGCCTTGGGGTTGAGGTTCCTCGCTTCATTTCCAACACACAATGGCCACCAAAATCTCCGGATACCAATCCGTTGGACTATTGTGTCTGGAGTATTTTGAAAAGCAAGGTTGGCACTAAAAAATACCAAAGTGTCGATCACCTCAAGCAAACACTTTGCCGGGAATGAGCAGCGTGGCCTACAAACGGCAAATGAAACCATTCGGGCAGCGTGTGACGGTTTCATTGGCCGTTTGAAGGCCATAATTCGTGCCAAAGGTGACCAATTCGAACAAATCAAAACTTATTCTAAAATTTGATGCTATTTCCGACGTTTTTTGTTTTCATAGTCAAATATTGTTTTAATTTTTTTTTGTGTGTCTCATGGTCCTCGGTGTTTGAAAACAAACTTTCCAACCAACTCTAAGAACTTTTAAGTCATTGCTTCAATTCTCAATAACTTGCCAAAACGTTTTAAGTCATTTAAGCCTGTGTCTGGCTCTGCATATCCTTGTCTAGCCAATGGAAGATCAAGAGATTACATTGAAAGTTTATGACAAGGATAATTTTCAAATATGTTCATAACTTTTGTTTTAAACTTGCCAAGGACAGTTGGGATTTATGGAATGATTTCAAATAATAAATGCTAGAAAGAGTGACATTAAGGGATTTCAGTTTGTCTATGAAAAATTGTAAGAAAAAAAATCCACCACTGGTCAAAAGAACCTTGAAAAAATATTATTTCAAAAATCCACGCTTATTTGGTCCTTGAAAAAATATTCTTTAAAAAAATCCACGTTTATAGGCCTTTTGGTCCTTGAAAAAATATTCTTTAAAAAATCCACGTTTATTTGGTCCTTGAAAAAAATATTCTAAAAAAAAATCCTAGTTTATTGACCTCTTTAAGGTCTTTAATTAAATATTTAATTAAACCTTGACCACAACTGCGTATGAGCAACATTATTATTAAAGCAATTATGCGCTGGTAGGGTCAATGTCAACATAAGAAGATTTATTATGTGTGTTTGTGTCCTTGTTTATGACAAACACGTATGTGTTTCGAAATGTTCTTGGAAATCCTTAAAAATTTATGAACCAAAATATTCACCAACTCCAATAATGTCTAGAGAATTTGCAACCCCTCGAAAAGATTGACTGAAACATTGCCATTGCACCTGTTGTTGCAATGGCAGACACATCTCAGAGGGTTTTTATGCATTCATCCATTTTCCATAGCAACATTTGTCATTCACTCCCCTCCCCTCCCCTACCTATTGTACTGCATGTATACATGACAGTATATCAAATTAAGCCACGTATGATTAATGTGGTTTGCTTACACATTTAATATTAAGTATACGTCGGAGTAAATTGTTTATAAAGCGTTGACTTATTTATTGTTTGAGTAGGCAATGATTTTTATTTCTTTTTTTTTTTTTTTTTTTTTTTGAAAAAAAAATGTTTGGAACTCTTATTGGGTTCACTAAAACCATAAAGAATATTGTATTGTCGTCAAAGACAAAAATTCAATTTTGAATGCCTAAGTCACGCAATTCCAATAGAAATGCCCAGATTTGTGAGAAAGGAATTCATTGTGGGTTTTTTTTTTTGGTCATCAGGTACAATGAATTCATAAGGAATAGGCATTTTTTTAAATTTTTTTTTTTAAGATATTTAAAAAATTGAAAAAAAAATCAATTCCTGGTCCGAACATCCAGAGCACAGTATCCTTATAACTTAAAATGTGTCCTTGTTTTTCGTTCTGACATTTCATTTATTTGCAAATCATATTTTAACTATTCTTTTGTTCAACTAAAAAACTTGTAACATACCCTTGTTTAAACAGCACTCGACAGGTGGTAGGTGACTCTCAATTATCTGAAATATAAATGAAATATATAAATTACTTTTAACCAGTTCTAAATTAAGGAAGACGAGTTGAGAACTAGAAGCGTAAGGTTTTAATTGTAGAGTTCCTCAGTGATAAATAAAAAGGATTAAAAGTTACTTTCTGGGCTGACCCTTATCAAATAGAGATGTTAAGGAAAATTGTCATTTGCAATAATTTAAGGATTAATGTAACCACACAAAAGGACCAACACGAAAAAGACAAAGAAATTTAATTTTGTTACAGAATATTTTTTCAAGGACAACATAAACGAGGATTTTTTAAAGAATAATTTTTTCTAGGAACAAATAAACGTGGATTTCTAAAGAATATTTTTTCAAGGATCCAAATAAACGTGGATTTTTAAAGAATAATTTTTCAAGGATCCAAATAAACGTGGATTTTTTAAGAATAATTTTTTCCAAGAACAAATAAACGTGGATTTTTTAAAAAATATTTTTTCAAGGACCAAATAAACGTGGATTTTTTAAAGAATAATTTTATCCAGGAACAAATAAACGTGGACTTTTAAAGAATAATTTTTCAAAGAATCAAGTAAACGTAGATTTTTTAAAGAATATTTTTTCAAGGACTAAATAAAAGAATAAAGAATATTTTTTCAAGGGCTAACAAAATAATTTTTCAAAGACCAATTGAACGTGGATTTTTTAAAAAATATTTTTCAAGGACCAATTGAACGTGGATTTTTTAAAAATATTTTTTCAAGGACCAATTGAACGTGGATTTTTTAAAAATATTTTTTCAAGGACCAATTGAACGTGGATTTTTTAAAAAATATTTTTTCAAGGACCAAATGAACGTGGATTTTTTAAAAAAATATTTTTTTCAAGGACCAATTGAACGTGGATTTTTTAAAAAATATTTTTTCAAGGACCAATTGAACGTGGATTTTTTAAAAAATATTTTTTCAAGGACCAATTGAACGTGGATTTTTTAAAAAATATTTTTTCAAGGACCAAATAAACGTGGATTTTTTAAAGAATAATTTTTTCCAGGAACAAATAAACGTGGATTTTTTAAAGAATATTTTTTCCAGGAACAAATAAACGTGGATTTTTTAAAGAATATTTTTCAAGGACCAAATAAACGTGGATTTTTTAAAGAATATTTTTTCAAGGACCAAATAAACGTGGATTTTTAAAGAATATTTTATTCCAGGACCAAATAAACGTGGACTTTTTAAAGAATAATTTTTCAAAGAATCAAGTAAACGTGAATTTTTAAAGAATATTTTTTTTAAAGAATCAAGTAAACGTGGATTTTTTAAAGATTACATTTTTCAAGGATCAAATAAACGTGGATTTTTTAAGGAATATTTTTAAAGGATCCAAATAAACGTGGATTTTTTAAAGATTACATTTTTCAAGGATCAAATAAACGTGGATTTTTTAAAGAATATTTTTAAAGGACCCTAATAAACGTGGATTTTTTAAAAAATATTTTTTAAAGGATCCAAATAAACGTGGATTTTTAAAGAATAATTTTATCCAGGAACAAATAAACGTGGATTTTGTAAAGAATAATTTTATCCAGGAACAAATAAACGTGGATTTTTTAAAGAATAATTTTTTCCAGGAACAAATAAACGTGGATATTTTAAAGAATACTTTTTTCAAGGATCCAAATAAACGTGGATTTTTAAAGAATATTTTTTCAAGGATCCAAATAAACGTGGATTTTTAAAGAATATTTTTTCAAGGATCCAAATAAACGTGGATTTTTTTAAAAATATGTTTTGAAGATCCAAATGACAAATGCATGTGGAATTTTTTAAGGAATATATTTCAAAGTTTTGACCACACTAATTTTTGTTGTTTTTTTTTTCTCTAATACAAAATATTGCGTAGTTTTCTAACCGCAATTTTTTATTTACCCATCATTACTTCTTCATTTTTAAAACAGAAAAAAAAATCTAAGAAAAATTTCTCCTTTGCAATTAGAGCCTAAAAAAAATCACTTGACCGTAAAGCGTTACATTTCTTTTCGCAGGACACAACACAATGTTTCCAACCCAGCAAGGATAATTAAGCGACAATGAGACAATATTTGTTTTATCGTCTTAAGAATCTTAAAAAGTTTTTTTTGATTCTCTGCGAAAGAAACAAAAAGGACAACATCCTTTTTGGACTGGAAATTTGGAACCAAAAAAAAACAAAAAAAAGAACAAAATTAAATCCCAGACAATTGTTTGTTTTCGCAAACAAAATGAAGGAGAGAGCGAGAGAAAGGAAAAAATTGTGGAAAAATGTCAGTGATTTTAATCGCTTTGGCTAGATTTTCAAAGGAGAAACGCCAAAGAAAAATACGTGGATTTGTTTGTTGTTATTTTCTCAGTAAATGGCCCCCAAAACTTGTTGAATGTTTGGGAGGGAGGGGGGAAAAAGGAACAAGGTTAGCATTTGTTTTTTTTTTTCTTGACTTGTCTTTTTCTTGTCTGTTTTTTTTTTTGCAAAAGTTGAACGCCTAGAACCCAATTAAAATAAATAAGGTTATTTAAATTAACTCAGAAGAAAAAAAAGATATGTAGCTCAAAGTGAATTAAATAATTTGAAAAAAAAGAAATGAAAACAAAAAAATCAAGAGATAATGAGGTGTACGAAGTGTTTTCTTTTTTTTCTTAAAAATTCCAAATACAAACACAATTACACCATGAAAAATTTGTTTGGTATTTTTGAGACCATATGTGGCCGGCCAATCTGTGTCACTGTGTGATGCGGATTTCAGTTTTTACACTATTACCTTTGTAAGTATAATTTTACTGATTTTCCTTTTTTTTTTTTTGAAAAACACAAAAGCTGAGCTTCTCCCGAAACATTTTACACGACGTAAAGGTTAGATTAGATTTTAAGCAAGTTTAAGTAAAGCTTTTATAAATTCCTGCAAAACCTGCGCGAAAATTGAAAAAAACAGTATAGAAAGGTATTTAGTAGAGCTGCCGTAACAAAAAAAAAAAAAAACTAGTTAAAAAGCAGTAAGTTCGGCCGGGCCGAACTTTGAATACCCTCCACCATTTGGAACGAATTTTAAAAATTTCAAAAAATAAAATCCGTTAAAAATTTCTATTAAAATCTTAAAAATACCGAATATAGCCTTTATATTGGGGTCTATACGACGTGGATCTATATTTTTTTTCAAGAATATTTTTTTAATGACCAAATAAACGTGGATTTTTTAAAGAATATTTTTTTAAGGACCAAATAAACCTGGATTTTTTAAAGATTACTTTTTTCAAAGACCAATAAACATGGATTTTTTTAAGAATATTTTTTCAAGGATCCAAATAAACGTGGATTTTTTTAAGAATATTTTTTTAAGGATCCAAATAAACGTGGATTTTTTAAAGAATATTTTTTCAAGGACCAAAGAAACGTGGATTTTTTAAAGAATATTTTTTCAAGGATCCAAATAAATGTGGGTCTTTTAAAGAATATTTTTTCAAGGATCCAAATAAACGTGGATTTTTTTAAGGATATTTTTTTAAGGATCCAAATAAACGTGGATTTTTTAAAGAATATTTTTTCAAGGACCAAAGAAACGTGGATTTTTTAAAGAATATTTTTTCAAGGATCCAAATAAATGTGGATTTTTTTTAAGAATATTTTTTCAAAAACCAAAGGACCTATAAACGTGCATTTTTTAAAGATTGCTTTTTTGAAGAACAAAGGACAACTAAACGCGGATTTTTTAAAGATTACTTTTTTGAAGGACCAAAGGACAACTAAACGCGGATTTTTTAAAGATTACTTTTTTGAAGGACCAAAGGACAAAAAGAAAATAAAATTCGTAAAAAATTCGTATCAAAATCTTAAAAATACCGAATATAGCCGTTATATTGGGGTCTATACGACGTGGATCTACATAGGCATTGTTTGTCATAAGTCATTACCATATTCAAATTAGGAACTTGAAATATATGGTGAATAATGTAGCTAAAAGCATCAAAATAGAGGTACCGTTATATCGGAGCTATACGAAGACCTGGACCTGCATAGACAATTTTCTGTCACAGGCTGTAGCATCCATAACGAACTTCAAATAAGACATCTCAAACAATTCCGGTAAATAGTGTCGCTAAAATCGTCAAAATACCGAATATAAGGAGGTACTGATATATGGGGCCCATATGAAGACCTGAACCTGCATAGACAATTTTCTGTCACAGACTGTAGTTCCCATTACGAACTCTAATTACGTAATTTGAAACAATTCCTGTGAATAATGACTCTAAAATCATCAAAATACCAAATATCGGGGGGTACAGCTATAGGGGGGGCTATATGAAGACGTGGACCTGCATAGACAATTTTCTGTCACAGGCTACAGCAACCATTACAAACTTCAAATACCAAATTTGAAACAATTCCGGTGAATAATGTCTCTAAAATCATCAAAATACCCAATATCGGGAGGTACCGTTATATGGGGGCTATAGGACGACTTGAACCTGCACAGACAATTTTTTTGTCATAGGCTGTAGCAGTCATTTCAAACTTCAAATACCAAATTTGAAACTATTCTGGAGAATAATGTCGCTAAAATAATCAAAATACTGAATTTCGGGAGGTACAGTTATATGGGGGCTATACCAAAACGTGGACCTACATAGCCCATTTTCAACACCAAAAGTCCTGCAGACATAATATACGTTTGAGTAAAATTTTATCAATCTACTGCAATTCGTTCGGAAGGTAGAGTGATTTCCACAGACGGATAGACGGACATCGCTAAATCGATATAGAATTTTATGCTGATCAAGAATATATATAATTTGTGGAATCTAAAATGTATATTTCGAGGTGTTACAAACGGAATGACAAACTTAATATGCCCTCCATGCTAATGTGGAGGGTATAAACAAATATTACTATTATTATACCCTGCATCACAAGGTGGTCAGGGTATTACGGCTGTGCACTTGTTTGTAACAGGCAAAAGGAAACGAGAAAGATCCATAGTTCCTTTTGATGATCTGCATAGAATCACATTCTGAGTCGATTTATGCATGCCCGTCCGACTGTCCGTCCGTCCGTCCATGTATTTTTGCGAACAAAGTACAGTTCACATTTATTACCCCATCCAGATGAAATTTTGCACAAATCATTTGTTTGGCCCAAGTACGAACCCTATTGAAATTGGAGATAATCGGTCAAAATTTAGATATAGCTCCCATATATATCTTCGTCCGATTTGCCTTTTATTGTGCACCAAACGTGTAATATCAGCCCGAATAGTATGGAATTTTGCATGCACGATCAGATTGGACCGGAAAATAAGTATGCCAAATTTGATCGAAATCGGTTCAGATATAGTTATAGCTCCCATATATATTGTTCATCCGATTTGTTATTTTTGTCCTCCGCAGGCGTAATATGCACTCTGTAACAACAATATTTGGGGAAATATATTAAATACAGCTCAGAAATACCTTTGCTAAATTATATTGAGATCGGTTCAGATTTGGATATAGCTCCCATATATAATAACTTCGTCCGATTTACCTTTTACTGTGCACCAAACGTCTAATATTTGCCCAAATGGAATGAAATTTGGTGTTTAAGACCGAGTAGAGTTAGAAGCTAGTATGTCAAATTTGGTGAAAATCGGTTCAGATATAGCTATAGCTCCCATATATATTGTTCATCCGATTTGTTATTTTTGTCCTCCGCAGCCGTAATATGCACTCTGTAACAACAATATTTGGGGAAATATATCAAATACAGCTCAGAAATATCTTGCCAAATTTTATCGAGATCGGTTCCGATTTGGGTATAGCTCCCATATCTTTATCCGATTTCAAATTAATTGTGCACCAAATGGGCAATACAATTCCGAATTTAAAAGATACACATGCTTTGGCATATTTTGTCCTTTGAACTTTAAATTACAATTATAATCATAGCGTGTATGATTGAATTCTCCCATAAAAACTTTTAATTGTTATGTGGAGCTCTACTGAATTAGCAAAGTGGTGTAGTGTATCATAAAGTCGGCCCCGCCCGACTTTAAGACTTTCTTTACCGGTTTTTATTGTTGTTGTATGCATTAGCATAACAACGTTTATATCTGTATACACCAGTAATATTCTTGTTTATCCTTGACTTAATCTAGGAAGCTAGGAAGGATATTGTATTTCCAATATTTTTTTTTCTTGCTTTAAATGGTCACCAACCAATTATGTAAACAACTATTTGTCAAAAAAAAAAAAATAAATGTACTAATTTAATTGTAAATATTTGTTATTTGATATCCTTGCTATGTTTATTTGTTTATTTTAGCTGTATCAATTTCCTCAGAGTTTTTTTTCTAAGCAATCATTTCTGCCATAGATTATTTTCATAAATCGACTTGTTGTAATAAATAAATTGTGATTTTATTATTATTATTATTTTTTTTTTTTTTTTCATTTCATGTTTTACAATCTGATCAAAATATTACTTTGATTGACAAATAGCCCCAAAGGATAAGGGAAAACATTGGGTTTTTTATTCTATCGCAAACAAAAGGTTGAACACACAAAAAAAAATTATATATAACTAATAAATAAACATACACACACAGTATAAGTCCCATGAATATTTAATAAACATATTGACATATGAAATAATACACAAATTACATGCAATCATATTATTATTATTATTGGAGTTTTTTTTATTGTTTCGTTATTAGTGTTATGGCCATTGGAAGATAAGGTTTGCACGCCAGGTGGAATTGAAATAGAAATTGAAATTTGTGTAAGTGAAATTGAATTGATATGTACGAGGTGGGTTCTTAAAGTACATCCTGGAAAAATATTCTTTGAAAACCCACTTTTGCTGGTAAGATGGCCCTTCTGAGATTATTTCTAAATAAATATCAATGATTATTGGTCTTTCCATCCTTGAAAAAATATCCATTAAAAATATGTGATTACTGATATTTTGATCCTTAAACAAAATATGTTTTTTTTAAAAAAACAACGCTTATTTATATCCTTGAAAATATATTGTTTTAAAATCCACTTCTATATGGTCCTTCGGTCCTTGAAAAAATATTATTTAAAAATCCACGTTTATTTGGATTTTGAAAATATATTCTTTAAAAATCCACGTCCATATGGTCCTTGAAAAAATATTATTTAAAAATCCACGTTTATTGGTCCTTGAAAAAATATCCTTTAAAAAATCCACGTTTATTTGATCCCTGAAAAAAATTCCTTTAAAAAATCCACGTTTATTGGTCCTTGAAAAAATATCCTTTGAAATCCCACAAATGCTGTTAAGATGGCCCTTCTAAGATTATTTCTAAATAAATGTCAATCATCCATCCTTGAAAAAATATCCAATAAAAAATATATGATTACTGATCTTTTGATCCTTAAACAAAATATGTTTTTTTAAAAAAACAACGCTTATTTATAATTCTTGAAAATCTAAGGCTTTGGGCCTTTTAAAAAAATTCCAACTACTGTTGGGTTCAGAAAAATGTCCTTATCCTTCCAATTGGTCTTGATGAACTCTACCTCAAAATTCACGACCATTTCCTTTTGACCTTGAAAAATACCTCCAGATTCCACGCTGTTGGTAACCTGGTCTTTTAAAATTATTTCTTAAATATTCAAGATCATTGGTCTAGTCTTTCAAAAATATCTCTCAAAAATCCTGATTATTGGTACTTTTTCACTTTTATTCTTAAAAGATATTCTCGAAAAAATCCAAAATTATTGGTCTCTGGAAAAAATTAATTGAAGAACCCACGATTATTTGTCCTTTGGTTTTTGAAAAATATGCTTTAAAAGTCTACCTTCACAAAATATTTGTTAGATATCTAAGATAATTGGTCAAGGAGTCCTAATAAAAATATTTTTTGTTGAAGCAAAATGGTCGGGCTTAATACCTTTATTGTTGTTTTTAAAAAATGTTTACCAGGGGGTAAGGCAGGGAATACCTAGGTTTGGGAAAGAGCCACCAATCCTCATCAGTTCATTTGTTTTGTTGTCTGGGATATTCTTCCCTTTTGAAAGAGCCTTTATAACCTCCTCTGAAGGAACGGTTATAGATTACCTTGAATGAGTCCATATTGACTCCTTTGAAGGAGTTCATGTAGACTCCTTTGAAGCAGTCCATATAGACCCTTTTGAAGGAGTCTTTGTAGACTCCCTTGAAGGAGTCTTTGAAGACTCCTTATAGATTCCTTTGAAGGAATCTATAGAGAGTCTCTTGAAGGAATCTTTATATACTCCTTTGAAAGAGTCTTTTTAGATTTCTTTGAAAGAGATTCACATTCTTCATTGGTCCTTGAAAAAATATCCTTTAAAATTCGGCGTTTATTTGTTGGATGGTCCATGAAAAAACGATTCACGTTCATTGGTCTTGTGGTCCTTGAAAAAACGATCCACGTTCATTGGTCTTGTGGTCCTTGAAAAAAAATTAAACAATGCACGTTTATTGGTCCTGTGGTCCTTGAAAAAATATATTTTTAAGAAAATCTACGTTTCTTGGTCCTGTGGCCCTTGAAAAAATATATTTTTAAGAAAATCCACGTTTCTTGGTCCTGTGGTCCTTGAAAAAATATAACTTAAAAAAAACACGTTTCTTGGTCCTGTGGTTCTTGCAAAAATATATTTAAAAAAAATCCACGTTTATTTGACATTTGGTGCTTGAAAAAAATTCTTTAAAAAATCCAAGTTTATTTGACATTTGGTCGTTGAAAAAAGGTTCTTAAAAAATCCTCGTTTATTTGTCCTGTGATCTTTGAAAAAATATATTTTTAAAATATAAAAAAAATCAACGTTTCTTGGTCCTGTGGTCCTTGAAAAAAAATAACTTAAAAAAAACACGTTTCTTGGTCCTGTGGTTCTTGCAAAAATATATTTAAAAAAAATCCACGTTTATTCGACATTTGGTCGTTGAAAAAAGTATTCTTTAAAAAATCCAAGTTTATTTGACATTTGGTACTTGAAAAAATATTCTTAAAAAATCCACGATTATTGGTCCTTAAAAAATATTCTTTAAGAAATCCACGTTTATTGGTCCTTTGGTCCTTCAAAAAATATTCTTTAAAAAATCCACGTTTACTTGACCTTTGGTCCTTGAAAAAAGAAAAGCCACGATTCTTTAAAAAAGCCAAGTTTATTTGTCCTTTGGTCCTTGAAAAAATATTCTTTAAAAAATCCACCTTTATTGATCCTTTTGTCCTTGAAAAAATATTCTTAAAAAATCCACCTTCTATTGGTCCTTGAAAACATTTTTTTTAAAAAATCTGCGTCTATTGGCCCTTGAAAAAAGTAATCTTTTAAAAATCCACATTCTATTGGTCCTTGAAAAAATATTCTTTAAAAAATCTTCGTTTATTTGGTTTTTTGAAAAAAAAAAATATTTTTTAAAAAATCCACGTTTCTTGACCCTTTAAAAGATAGTTTTTTTTTTAATCCACGTTTCTTGGTCCTTGAAAATATATTTTTTTAAAAAATCCATGTTTATTGGGTCCTTGAAAAATTATTTTTTAAAAAATCAACGTTTCTCCTTGAAAATATACTTTTTAAAAAAAACACGTTTCTTCTTGAAAATATATTTAAGAAAAAAACACGTTTCTTGGTCCTGGAAAATATAATTTTTAAAAAATCCACGTTTCTTGGTCCTAGAAAATATATTTTCTTTTAAAAATCCACGTTTCTCGGTTTTGAAAAATATATTTTCTTTTAAAAATCCACGTTTCTCGGTTCTGAAAAATATATTTTCTTTTAAAAATCCACGTTTCTTGGTCCTTGAAAAAATATTTTTTAAAAAATCCACGTTTCTTGGTCCTTGAAAAAATATTTTTTAAAAAATCCTCGTTTATTTGGTCCTTGAATAAATATTTTTTTAAAAAATCCAAGCTTATTGAGTCCTTGAAAATTTTTTTTTTCAAAAATCCACGTTTATTGGGTCCTTGAAAAATTATTCTTTAAAAAAAACCTTTGAAAAAAGTAATCTTTAAAAAATCTACGTTTAGTTGTCCTTTGGTCTCGAAAAAAATATTCTTTAAAAAATCCAAAATTTATTGGTTCTCCAAAGTAAATGGGTGTTGAACCTATTTCAATTCTAAGATGGTTACATATTTTGGATTTCATTTGCATTTATTTGTCCTTGAACACCCACTGCACCCCTTCTACCGCCAATCGAACAGTCAACAGGTGTAACATTACCTGCAAACAAACCTACACCTGATTGACATTAATAGCTCTGTTATGATCCATATCGAATGACGACCTTGACAGTTGAACAAAAAAACCCCAAAGAATACCTTCAACATTTCATAAACAAACTTGGTTTGTACCTCTGTCCGGGTGTATGTGTTTTTGCTGGTTTGACCTATGACATTGATTTATTTTTATTGAACTTTTTAGACAGCATTTTCTGCTGGCAGAAAATTATTGTTGTTATTGTTTCTTTTTGTTGTTGTTGTTATATTTTATCGCTCACATTAATCGTCTGGGGTATTAAATAAACCAGCTGTGTTATGTGACTGCGTGTGTGTATGGTTGTATCCTGCCAACATTTCGTTATCATTTCAATGTAAATTTTTCACCTTTACAACCACATGTACATGTGTAGGTGTGTGTGTGTGTTAGCCATTTACCTAACCAAATATAAAAGGGCATATCATTAACTTGTGTATTATTACCGCCATTAGCCATTATAAATGCACTGTAAAATGCCTGTTATTTTTTTAGTTACGGACGACGACTACTCGTTCTCGGCTTTAAAAATGGATGGCCATGACACATTACCTTGCCTGAGTTCTCATTTGAATGTGTTTGACTTCTTTATTACTGTTGTAGGTTGTGATCTGGATGTTCTTAATAGCCATCGTATAAAACAATTTACGTATAATTTACACAGACTATTTTCGTAATTATTTTATTTGTATTTAAAAGGTCTGCGGTGGGGAGTGGGGAGATTTTAATAGGTTTTATTTGTTAATCAAAACGAGAAATATATAATACACATGAGGCTATTTGATGTCCCAAAGGACAGTTAAACCAGGATTTTTAAAGAATATTTTTTTCAAGGACCAAATGAACGTGGATTTTTAAAGCATTATTTTTCAAAGACCATATAAATGTGGATTTTTTAAAGAATATTTTTTCAAGGACCAAATAAACGTGGATTTTTTTAAAGAATATTCTTTCAAGGACTAAAAGACCAATAAACGTGGATTTTTTAAAGAACATTTTTTCAAGGACCAAAAGACCAATAAACGTGGATTTTTTAAAGAATATTTTTTCAAGAACCAAATAAACGTGGATTTTTTTAAAAAATATTTTTTCAAGAACCAAATAAACGTGGATTTTTTTAAAAAATATTTTTTCAAGAACCAAATAAACGTGGATTTTTTTAAATAATATTTTTTCAAGGACCAACAGAAGCGTGGATTTTTTAAAGAATAATTTTCAAGGACCAACAGAAACGTTGATATTTTAAAGAATATTTTTTCAAGGATCAAATAAACGTGGATTTTTAAATAATATTTTTTCAAGGATCAAATAAACGTGGATTTTTTAAAAAATATTTTTTCAAGGATCAAATAAACGTGGATTTTTTAAAGAATATTTTTTCAAAGAACAAAATAAACTTGGGATTTTTTAAAGAATACTTTTTTAAGGACAGAATAAGCTTGGATTTTTTAATAAATATTTTTTCAAGGATCAAATAAACGAGGATTTTTTAAAGAATATTTTTTCAAGGATCAAATAAACGAGGATTTTTTAATAAATATTTTTTCAAGGATCAAATAAACGAGGATTTTTTAAAGAATATTTTTTCAAGGATCAAATAAACGAGGATTTTTTAAAGAATATTTTTTCAAGGATCAAATAAACGTGGATTTTTTAAAGAATATTTTTTCAAAGATCAAATAAACGTGGATTTTTTAAAGAATATTTTTTCAAGGATCAAATAAACGTGGATTTTTTAAAGAATATTTTTTCAAGGATCAAATAAACGTGGATTTTTTAAAGAATATTTTTTCAAGGATCAAATAAACGTGGATTTTTTTAAAGAATATTTTTTCAAGGATCAAATAAACGTGGATTTTTTAAAGAATATTTTTCAAGGATCAAATAAACGTGGATTTTTTAAAGAATATTTTTCAAGGATCAAATAAACGAGGATTTTTTAAAGAATATTTTTTCAAGGATCAATAAACGTGGATTTTTAAAGAATATTTTTTCAAGGATCAAATAAACGTGGATTTTTTAAAGAATATTTTTCAAGGATCAATAAACGTGGATTTTTTAAAGAATATTTTTCAAGGATCAAATAAACGTGGATTTTTTAAAGAATATTTTTTCAAGGATCAAATAAACGTGGATTTTTTAAAGAATATTTTTTCAAGGATCAAATAAACGTGGATTTTTTAAAGAATATTTTTTCAAGGATCAAATAAACGTGGATTTTTTAAAGAATATTTTTTCAAGGATCAAATAAACGTGGATTTTTTAAAGAATATTTTTTCAAGGATCAAATAAACGTGGATTTTTTAAAGAATATTTTTTCAAGGATCAAATAAACGTGGATTTTTTAAAGAATATTTTTTCAAGGATCAAATAAACGTGGATTTTTTAAAGAATATTTTTTCAAGGATCAAATAAACGTGGATTTTTTAAAGAATATTTTTTCAAGGATCAAATAAACGTGGATTTTTTAAAGAATATTTTTCAAGGATCAAATAAACGTGGATTTTTTAAAGAATATTTTTTCAAGGATCAAATAAACGTGGATTTTTTAAAGAATATTTTTTCAAGGATCAAATAAACGTGGATTTTTTAAAGAATATTTTTTCAAGGATCAAATAAACGTGGATTTTTTAAAGAATATTTTTTCAAGGATCAAATAAACGTGGATTTTTTAAAGAATATTTTTTCAAGGATCAAATAAACGTGGATTTTTTAAAGAATATTTTTTCAAGGATCAAATAAACGTGGATTTTTTAAAGAATATTTTTTCAAGGATCAAATAACGTGGATTTTTTAAAGAATATTTTTTCAAGGATCAATAAACGTGGATTTTTTAAAGAATATTTTTTCAAAGACCAAGAGAGACGTGGATTTTTTAAAGAATATGTTTTCAAGGACTAAGAGAAACGTGGATTTTTTAAAGAATATTTTTCAAGGACCAAAAGAAACGTGGATTTTTTAAATAATATTTTTCAAGGATCAAATAAACGAGGATTTTTAAAGAATATTTTTTCAAGGATCAAATAAACGTGGATTTTTTAAAGAATATTTTTTCAAGGATCAAATAAACGTGGATTTTTTAAAGAATATTTTTTCAAAGATCAAATAAACGTGGATTTTTTAAAGAATAATTTTTCAAGGATCAAATAAACGTGGATTTTTAAAGAATATTTTTTCAAGGATCAAATAAACGTGGATTTTTTAAAAAATATTTTTTCAAGGATCAAATAAACGTGGATTTTTTAAAGAATATTTTTTCTAGGACCAATTAAACGTCGATTTTTTAAAGAATATTTTTTCTAGGACCAATTAAACGTCGATTTTTTAAAGAATATTTTTTCAAGGTCCAATTAAACGTCGACTTTTTAAAGAATATTTTTTTAAGGACCAAATAAACGCGGATTTTTTAGAGAATATTTTTTCAAGGACCAATTAAACGTGGATTTTTTAAAGAATATGTTTTTTTTAAGGGCAAAAAGAAACCTGGATTTTTTAAAGAATATTTTTTTAAGAACCAAATAAACGTGGATTTTTTAAAGAGTACTTTTTTAAGAACCCAATAAACGTGGATTTTTTAAAGAATATTTTTTTAAGAACCAAATAAACGTGGATTTTTTAAAGAGTATTTTTTTTAAGAACCCAATAAACGTGGATTTTTTAAAGAATATTTTTTTAAGAACCCAATAAACGTGGATTTTTTAAAGAATATTTTTTTCAAAGACCAAATAAACGTGGATTTTTTTAAAAATATTTTTTCAAGAACCAAATAAACGTGCATTTTTTTTAAAAATATTTTTTGAGAACCAAATAAACGTGGATTTTTGTAAAAAATATCTTTCACGAATCAAATAAACGTGGATTTTTTTTAAAAATATTTTTTCAAGAACCAAATAAACGTGGATTTTTTTAAAAAATATCTTTCACGAATCAAATAAACGTGGATTTTTTTTAAAAATATTTTTTCAAGAACCAAATAAACGTGGATTTTTTTAAAAAATATCTTTCACGAATCAAATAAACGTGGATTTTTTTTAAAAATATTTTTTCAAGAACCAAATAAACGTGGATTTTTGTAAAAAATATCTTTCACGAATCAAATAAACGTGGATTTTTTTTTAAAATATTTTTTCAAGAACCAAATAAACGTGGATTTTTTTAAAGAATATTCAAATAAACGTGGATTTTTTTTAAAAAATATTTTTTAGGAACCAAATAAACGTGGATTTTTTTAAGAATTTTTTTTCACGCATTTTTTAAAGAATATTTCTTTAAAATTTTTATAAATATAGTCAAATGGTCTTTGAAAAAATTTTCATAAAAATCCAGGAATTGTGTCCTTAAAGAAGTTGTAAAATAATCTCACCCACGATATTTATCCAAAAAGACCTAGCAAAAGTATTTTTAAGAATCAGCTATTAAACGAAATCTTGTTGATATTGATTATTGAAATCTCCTAATTTTGAATATCATCCGAACTGATTCCATTTCATTAACTTCAAAATGAGATACAAAATTTTACTGGCAAGCAACTATTTCACACTATCAATGCTCTTGGTTTTAAATCATCTCAGAATTAACTCCCCCTTGCCATTCATCTTCTGACCACTTCATGCAAGTGCAACAAGTTTGTGCTAAGTTTGAGATAAGTTGCCCTTTGAAAATCCGACTCAATGGCTATGAAAAGTTTACAACTTTATTGCCATTTAAGTTAATGAAGTTTAATAGCCACCCCACCCCAAACACTTAAGACAATTAAAAGAGGACTGACTTCCATTGCAATTGCCATTTATGCAATGGCAGAACAAATCCATTGAAGCCAGTAACGAGATTCAATTAACCAAAAAATTGAAATTGATTTAAAGTTTTGGCCCAAAAATTGCATTTCTCTGAAATATCAAAAGTCACAACCAAGAACGCAATTTGCCTGGAAATAAACTTTTTTTTTTTTTTTTTTTTTTTTTTTTTTTTTTTTTTTTTTGAAAATTTCAATTTATTCCAGAAAAGGGAAATGTTGTGGGGAATATTTTATGGGGGTTCCTTCACCATATTTACAGGGATTCTCTTTAATTGAGTTTTGGGTGGAGAAGCCCTTCAATGGCGAGGAAAAACAATTGAAAGTTGAAATATCTCGTGTAAAATTGTGTAGGGCACGGTAGACAAGGGAGGGGACATAGAAGGTGGAGGGTAGTTTTTCTCCATAAAGGCACTCTTTAAAGGGACTCCTTTAGTCCACAGATATGTGATAATTTTAAGAAAAATTTCTGACTTGTTTCGCGAGTTATGACAGGTAATAGTATTGAAAATGGAGACCCTTTGTGGGTGAGGTATTTTATTTCTTTCTTTATTTCTTTATTATTCCAAAATTTGGCCATTTGGGGAGAGGTGCTTGATGGAGTGGACCGATATTGTCCATTTTGGCACCTGACCTAACACTGATGCAAATATTAGGATTTACAAAGTTGGAGCAAAATCGGATTATCCTTTCTCTTTCTGTGCAGTAAATTATTTTCTTTGAAAATTTCGAACCATTGTGGGGGTAGTACCAGAAGGAATGATCCGATCTCAACTATCTTTATAACAGATTTTGTTTTGATAAAAATATTGAGATGTCCTAATTGTGAATGGATTCGGAGGTTAATTTCGAATTTAATGAGTTTCATGGACATTCAAAATTTTGACCATTTGTGGGGGAGGTTCCAGAAAGAGGGGACCTATATATTCCCCCTTTACACCTGACCTTTGGCTAACAAAAATATTGTTATATGGGAAATAAGAAGAGAATCGAATACTTATTTCGGATTTTGTATTCCTTTTGGTTATTCAAAACTTTGACCCTATGTGGGGGAGATGGAATGGTCCGCTCTCTACCATCTTTAAAACAGATCTTGTGTTGATTGATAGAAATATTGAGATGTGCCAAGTCTGAATGGAATCGGATGTTAATTTGGCGTTTTATGAGTTTCATGGACATTCAAAATTTTGGCCTTTTGTAGGGGAGGTACCAGCAAAAATGGTGCGATTCCTACCATCTTTATAACACATCCCGTGTTTATGGAAATATTGAGATGTATCAAGTCTAACTGGAATCGGATGTTAACTTCGTCCTTTGTGAGCTTCATAGATATTCAAGATTTTAACCCTTTTGCGGGGGAAGTACTAGAGGAAGTAGACCGATATATCCCGTATTCAGACCAGACCTTTGGTAAATAAAAATATTGTGATGTGTGACGTATGAAGACAACGGGATATTTATTTCGGATTTTGTATTCGTTTCGGTTATTCACAACTTTGACTCGATGTGGGGGAGGTATCAGAAGAAATGGTGCGATCGCTACCATTTTTATAACAGATCTTAAGGTTATGGAGATATGGAGATGTGCCCAGTTAGAATGGAATCGGACCTTATTTTCGCGTTTTATGAGCTCCATTGATGTTCAAAATTTTGACCCTTTGTGGGGGAGGTACCAGAAGGAGTGGACCGATATATCCCATCTTTACACCAGACCTTTGGTTAACAAAAATAAGGTGATGTGTGAAATATGAAGACAACGGGATACTTATTTCGGATTTTTGCTTGTTTTGGTTATTCAAAACGTAGACCCTTTGTGGGAGATGTACCAGAAGAAATGGTCCGATCACTCGAAACGGTCCGATACACGACACAACAGATATTGTGTTGATACAAATATTGAGATGTGCCAAGTCTGAATGAAATCGGATGCTAATTTCACGTTTTATGAGCTTCACGGATATTCGAAAATTTGAACACCTTTTGGGGGAGGTACCAGTGGGAGTGGACAGATATATTCCATTTTCAGAGCAGATCTTCTGTTAGTAGAAAACATGGGAAGTGTGAGATATGAAGATGTTTATTTCGAATCTTATAATCGTTTTGGTTATTCAAAATTTTGACCCCTTTGTGGGGGAGGTACCAAAAGGAGTGTATCGATATATCCCGCCTGTGTGAAATATGAAGACAACGGGATACTTATTTTGGATTTTTGCTTGTTTTGGTTATTCAAAACTATTATTCAAAAAACCCAATGTGGGGGAGGTATCAGAAGGAATGGTCCGCTCTCTAACATTTTTATAACAGATCTTAAGGTTATGGAGATATGGAGATGTGCCGAGTTTGAATGGAATCGGACCTTATTTTCGCATTTTTAGGAGCTTCATTGATGTTCAAAATTTTGACCCCTATGTGGGGGAGGTACCAGAAGGGGTGGACCCACTATATTCCGCCTTCACACCAGACCTTGGAATAATAAGAATATTGTGAGGTGTGTATTTTAAAGAAAATCGGGGTCTTACATCACATTTTCGGAGAGTTACAATTATTCCAAATTTTGACTCTTTGTGGGGGGGAGGGGTACTTGATGGAGAGCACCTGACCTAGGACTAATGCAAATATTAGGAAATGCAAAGTTGGAGTATCCTTTCTCTTTCTGTGAAGTAGAATATTTTTATTTATTTTTTTTTTTTTTTTTTGGAAATTTTGAACTTTTGTTGGGGAGGTACCAGAACGAGTGGACCGGTATTGCCTAGCACCGAAATCGATCCTAATTTGATAATATTAGGATGTGCCAAGTTTGGATCAAATCGGATATTCCCTTCGAAAATTATGGTGCACAGACCATCCAGACCATCGGACGGACGGACATCGTTGGATCGACTCCAAACGTCCTGAAATGGATTTGATCCAAAGAGACCTAGGCGAGGCCTACCATATAATACCCTACAATACTATAATATGTTAAAAGTCCCCATAAGTAACCAGTAAAGAAAGTGTTAAAGTCGGGCGGGGACGACTTTATGATACCCTACACCACTTTGCTAATTTATTAGAGCTGCGCATAACAATTAAAAGTTTTTATGGGAGAATTCAATCATGCACGCTATGATTATAATTATAATTTTAAGTTCAAAGAACTAAATATGCCGAAGCATTGTATCTTTTAAATTCGGAATTGTATTGCCCATTTGGAGCACAATTAATTTGAAATCGGATATCCAAATCGGAACCGATCTCGATACAATTTGACAAAAATATTTCTGAGCTGTATTTCATATATTTCCTGAATATCGTTGTTACGGAGTGCATATTACGGCTGTGGGTGACAAATATAACAAATCGGATGAACAGTATATATGGCAGCTATAGCTATATCTGAACCGATCTTCACCAAATTTGACATACTAGCTTTTAGATTCAATTCGGTCGTAAGTGCCAAATTCCATCCCATTCGGACAAATATTAGACGTTTGGTGCCCAATCAAAGGTAAATCGGACGAAGTTATATATGGGAGCTACATCCAAATCTTAACCGATCTCGATAAAATTTAGCAAAGGTATTTCTGAGCTGCATTTGATATATTTCCCCAAAAATTGTTGTTACAGAATGCATATTACGGCTGCGGAGGACAAAAATAACAAATCGGATGAACAATATATATGTGGGTGCTATAGCTATATCTGAACCGATTTCGATCAAATTTGGCATACTTATTTTCAGGTCCAATCTGATCGTACATGCAAAATTCCATACAATTCGGACTGATATTACACGTTTGGTGCAAAATAAAAGGCAAATCGGACGAAGTTGTATATGGGAGCTATAAGTTAACGGCTCACCCTAATAAACATCAAACTAAATATGCAAACCAACTAGTAAACATTCCCATCATTATGCTGCGCAAGCAGTCCGACAAATCAACAGGAATATGACACCAGGGCAGTCATCCGCCACAAACACGCGCACTAATACCAGCGCACCGCAAGTGATGACTCAGCGTAATAACGAGCACGACCAGGCTGCAGTATAATATTAGTTTTAAGTTGAAGTAATTCATAATTGTAAATCCAACAAGAGAGGTGCATAGCACCGCAACATAAATGTTAGTAACAAAATAAAGAAACACCATAGCAGTGTGAAATAAACTTTAACTTCTAACATTAACTGGCGCCCAACAACTACAAGGATCAACACATCCTAGAACCCAACAACTACAAGGATCAACACATCCTAGAACCCAACAACCACAAGGATTAAAACATCCCAACAGCCGGTACGAGAACCGTTCCTGAGTAGGAGTACGAAAAGGATGTTACGTAAGAACTAGCGGACTACCGGGATATAAGGAAAATGATCAAATTATTATTAGTAAGTTATTATAAATTTAACAAAAGTAAAAAAAAAGAAATGTTAAAATAAAATTAAACAAAATAAGGAATAACACAGAAAATGAAAGTGTGAAATCTAATTTACAAAAAATCATATTTGTGCTAGAATACGTTTAACAAAAATAACAAAGTAAGAAGAAAGAAATGTTAGAGTAAGGTAAAACAAAAAATAAAGTGTGACATCTAAATTTACAAAAAAAATCATATTTGTGCGAAATTAACAAATGTAAGAAATATGAAATGTTAGATTAAGTTAAACAAAAAAAATAGAGTGTGGCATCCAAATTTAAAGAGTCATATCCGTGCTGAAATAAGTTTAAAGAAATTTTGATAATAGATTTGTGACGAGAACTAGGATTTGGTGTTTCTTTTTCTCCTTTTTTTTCGAGTGGCCAATGCCGGAAGATTTAAACAACTTAATAACAAGGGTCGAAGCTATGAGTGTTTCAGGACAGACATCTTCGCCTTCTGGGGCAGCTCCCGTAAGGTTTAATCCCTTTACGGAAAGTCAGACTAATGAGGTAAAACGAATAATAAGTGAGACGGTGGCAAACCTTCTCAAACAGGGGGAGGATGTTACCGCCACTAAAGATGTCGACATAGAAGGATCTGGGGATATCTCAGAAGGAGAGAGAATACCAGACATAGTGAAGACGTTAAGGGAATTCTCGGGCAAGCCAGGAGAATTTAGTTCGTGGAGGAAAGCTGTTGATAGGATCATGAACATTTATGAGTCACAAAGGGGAACAACCAAATACTTCACAATTCTACACACTGTTAGGCATAAAATTGTTGGTGAGGCCGACACGGCTTTGGAGTCTTATCGGACCCCATTAAATTGGAAAGCGATAAGAAAGTGTTTAGTGCTTCATTTTTCAGATAAGAGAGATATTTCGACTTTAGAGTATCAAATGACCGTCCTATCTCAGGGTGGGCAAACCATAACAGATTTTTACCAGAAGGTTTACCACCATTTGTCTTTGATTCTGGACAAGATTGATTGTCTGGATATAGGGAACGAGGCTTTGGATGTATTGACCCAAACATATAGGGACAAGGCTTTGGACACCTTTATTCGAGGACTTAATGGTAATCTTCCAAGCTTAATGAGTGTTACAAACCCGACAAGTTTGCCTCAGGCTCTAAATGCCTGTTTAAAATTAGGTAATCTAGGTGTGCGTATTCAACACGCTACCGAGAAAGGATCTAGACCAAACAGGATCCCCCAAACTAACCCTCCTAGACATTTTTACCCACAGCTGACGATTGGTGATAGGAATTTTCAAGGTGACCAAAGGTACAGAGGCCCTACTCAATATCGTTATCGGAATTTCCGAAGTGGAGAACAACAATACGGAGGGCCGGCGAACTTTTCGAATCGACCTCCAGTAGTGAATAATTTTGGACACCCCCAATACGGAGGATACAGACCCCCACTTCCTCCTAAACCTGCTGTACCAATGGACGTGGATCAATCAATACAGACTAGGCAGGTAAACTATCAGAATAGGCCACAGTTGAGTAATGCTTTTAACAATGTTCAGCCTAACTTTAAGAGAAATAACTCAGGAAATATTCATCAGCCGCAAAAGCAGCAGAGAATGTTTAATGTTGAGGCCCAAATACGTGAGGATGCAGAGCCGGATGAAATGAATGGTTCTGATGAACAGGAATATGAGGTTTCCTATGACGAAGCGTACGAGGAGGATCTAGACGATCAGTTGGCAATTGTAGATGACGTTAATTTTTTAGACTAGCTTCAACGTTGCCATACCTCCCTTTCAGAATGAAAAATGGCAACGAACTTAAATTTCTTATAGACACCGGTTCGAACAAAAATTATATTAATGGCAAATTTATTAGAAACCCTCTAAAGAACCAGAAACCTTTTCATGTTAAGTCCGTAGGCGGCATAGTTAGTATAGAGACCCATAGTTTTATTGACATTTTTAATTGCGGGATCGGAAAGTTAGAATTTTACATCCTTCCTGGTCTAGAGACCTTTGATGGGATAATAGGGAATGATACCCTGAAATCCTTGAATGCAGTGATTTACACTTGGAGATCCTATCTCACAATTCTGGATGGAAAGAAATTTCCTTTGAAAGAGCTGCAAATTGATGAGATTAATAACATGAATCTACGTTTAAATCATCTAAATCCCGAAGATGAAAAGGAAGTCAGGAATATTTTGGATGACCATCCAAACCTTTTTGCAGATCCCAATAAAAAACTCACTTATTCAACAATCGTACAAGCTGAAATTAATACGAGTAGTGATAGTCCAGTTTATTCAAAATCCTATCCGTATCCAATGGCACTGAAATCCGAAATTGACAAACAGATAGAAGAACTATTAAGGGACGGGATAATTCGCCCTTCCAGGTCCGCATATAATGCTCCAGTTTGGATAGTACCAAAAAAACCAGATGCTTCAGGTGTGAAAAAATACCGCATGGTTATTGACTATAGGAAACTTAATGAGATAACTAGACCTGACAGATACCCCATACCTGAAATTACAGAAATCTTGGCTAACTTAGGCGAACAGAAATACTTTTCCACCATAGATTTAAAGAGCGGATTCCATCAGATTCCACTTAGGGAATCCGATATTGAGAAAACAGCTTTTTCCGTCAAGAATGGAAAGTTCGAGTTCACAAGACTACCATTTGGACTACGTAACGCGTCTGCAATATTCCAAAGAGCTCTAGATGATATTCTTAGAGAGCATATAGGGAAACGGTGCTACGTCTACATTGATGACATTTTGATATTTGGTAGGACTAAAAAGGAACACATTGAAAATTTGAGGATAATATTCCGCACTTTGGAAGACTCTAATCTGAAAGTTCATTTGGACAAGAGTGAATTCTTAAAGGAAGAAATTGACTTCTTAGGGTTCAATGTAAAGGAAGGAGGTTTTTCTGCAAACCCAGACAGACTTAAGGCCATAGTCAATTTCCCTCAACCCAGAACAGTTCATGACTTGCGATCGTTCCTAGGTTTGACCGGACATTATCGGAGATTCATAAGGGGCTATGCTCAAATAGCCAAACCATTAACTTCCATGATGAGAGGCGATATAGGGAAAACCCCGAGAAACCAGTCAAAAAAAATCAGTGTCAATTTGAATTCCGAACAGATTGAAAGTTTCAAACAGCTCAAGAACTGTTTGGTATCGGAGGAAGTCGTTTTGAACTATCCCGACTTTGATAAGCCCTTTGAACTCACTACTGACGCCTCGAAATACGCTTTAGGAGCAGTTTTATCTCAAGGCAACAGACCTATCACATACCTTTCTAGAACTCTCAGTAGGGCAGAAGAGGAATATGCGACAAACGAGAAAGAAATGCTGGCGATAATTTGGGCTTTAAAGGAATTGAATTGTTACTTGTATGGAGCAAGAAGCATAAAGATATTTACCGACCATCAACCTTTGACATTTGCGCTAAGCAACAAGAACACAAATGTGAAGATGAAGAAGTGGAAGGCACAGTTAGAAGAATATAATTACGAGTTAATTTATAAACCAGGTAGCACGAATGTAGTCGCGGACACGCTATCGAGACCACCAGTGACAGATGTTAACTCCCTAACGCCCACGGTTCACAGTGCCGAGGACTCATCGGAAGACCTAATTCCTTCCGCTGAGGTGCCAATAAATACCTTCAAAAATCAGATCATTATTGAGGAATCATCAGCTTCCTCATATGAATTTAACATTGTATTTCCCTCCTACCATAGACATATCATTAAAGAAACCAGTCTAGCGGAATCAGATCTGAAAGTCATATTAAAGAGATACTTAAATCCTACAGTAGTCAACGGCATCAAGACCTCAGAGCCAGTTATGCTTATGATTCAAGCACTGTACCCTCATCACTTCAGAAACATTAAAGTACGATTCGCTCGAACAATGGTTGAAGATGTTACTGATGAGGAGAGACAAAAACAAATCATTATTGAGACTCACAACAGAGCACATAGGAATAATGCCGAGAATAGGAGACAAATTTTAGAGAGCTATTACTTCCCTTCCATGACTAGGAAAATAAAGAATGTGATCAATATCTGTAAAGTATGTAAAGAAAATAAGTATGAGCGACATCCGAACGCTCCCAAACTTAATAAGACACCTATGCCAACTTATCCTGGGCATACAATCCACATAGATATCTTCTCTACAGACAAGTTTCGAGTTTTAACCGCAATAGACAAATTTACAAAATTCGCAGTAACCAGAATGATAAATGGCAAAGGCATTGAAGACATTAGGAAACCATTGAGAGAAATAATTTTCTACTTTGGGGTCCCGAAGTCAATTGTATTTGATAACGAGCGATCTTTCAATTCTCAGACCATTCGGTTTATGTTGGAAGACGAACTTGGCATGGAAATTTTTACGGCACCGCCTTATAAGAGCGAGGTTAATGGGCAAATAGAGAGATTCCATTCGACCTTATCGGAAATTATGCGTTGCAGTAAGTGTGAGCGACCCGATTACTCTTTTGAGGAGCTATTGCAAGATAGCGTTAACAAGTACAATCACACGATACATTCGTCAATTGGAAAGAAACCCGTAGATCTATTTTTTGGACGACCGACGACCTTTGGACCAGAGGACTACGAAAGGACTCGCCTTAACAACTACGAAAGACTCTTGAGGAAACAGGAAAATGATTTGGCAAATCATAATCGTGTTAGGGAAGAACCGAAAGAATATCAAGAAGGTCAGAAAATATTTGTCAAACAGAACAAGAGATTAGGAACCAAATTATCTAAACGTTTCAAAGAAGAAGTTGTAAAGGAGAATAGGCACTCAACTGTCCTGACTCAATCAGGGAGAATAGTCCATAAGAGTCATATCAGAAACTGACTTACTTATTTACCGGGTTTCCAGTTCTTAATTACAGGTTGCCTAGGGGTCACAGAAATATTGGACTACTCTCAATCAGAAGTGGTTCTTATAGAGAGTGGAATAGGAAAAATACAAACAGGGACATTCAAAATTTTGCATGTTATTAACATCAAGGAATATCATGACACTCTAGAGAGGATCAAGGACGACTTGGCCAAAGGAATTCCAGACAACCACCCACTACTCCCCTTCCTACATAATGACATCACTACCCTATCTCACCTTATAAATCGGCTAATGCCTGAAGAGAGATCTAAAAGATCTCTTGATGAGATTGGAACGGCGTGGAAATGGCTGGCAGGTAGTCCAGACCATGATGACCTTATGCTTTTGAAAAACAAAATCAATGAGTTAACAGACAACAGCAATAACCAGTTAATAATCAACAGAGATCTAATAGAAAGAATGCAGGAGATAACGAATGCGACAAATAGTATTTCAAAAATTTTAAAGACTAGTGAGGACTTCCGTAATACCCTCATATTGCAGGCAAAGTACAAAGTTGAAATTTTAAAGGAGGAAATAACGAATATTAATTCGGCCATTCATTTAACAAAATCCAACATTGTAAACACATTTATTTTATCGGAAATAGAAATTAGGAAAATAGAAGAAATATTTAATCAAGATGAAATCCCGTTTCAAAACATTGAACAAGCTTTAAATTTCGCACGAATAAAAATTGTAAACAATAGTACTAATATAATTTACATTATAAGCATTCCCAAAACTGTAAAAGAAATTTGTAATGTCATAACCATAAGACCTGTAAAAAATCAAAATACTGTTTTAAATCTTGATTATAAGAAAATTGTAAAATGTGAAAGAGCAACATTTGGAATTAAAAGTCCTTGTCAAAAAATAAATGGTATTGAATTATGTCTAGAATCTAATGTAGCCAATATAACAAACAATACATGTATTCCTAAATTAGTAACTAATAGCCCACATAATTGTTCAATAGTAAATGCAGATCACATTAATAATTTAGAGGAAATAGAACCTGGATTAATTTTGATAAATAACATAAAAGAAAATATTGTCATAAATGGAAACGAAAAAAATGTAACAGGAACTTATTTAATAAGATTTAGTAATTCTACAATTAGGATAGGCAACAAAAATTTCACCGTCGAAGAAGCTGCTTACTCCAAACCGTTGCCTGCGCTACTAAAACACTCAGCTAGAAACAACTACACCGAAGAAATACTATCTCTACAACTACTAAAAACGTTGCACGTGAAAAGTAATAAAAGAATCGAGCGTCTAAATACTGAATTCAAGACCAGTTTATGTTTTAACATCAGTCTCATATTAGCATTGGTCATCCTCCTGATGGCAGTAAAAATGAGGCAAAGGCGCAAAACTAGTATGAAAATTATTAAAATGACCCCACATGAAGGAATGTCTAGACCTCAAATAGAAATGACTGTGTCAGAAAGCCAATTGGCAGCCGGCACAACAGAATCTGTTATCAAAACAAAACAACTAGCAAACCACAATATTAACTTGAATCAACGCGGCAGTCTTTATAATCTGCCATATTTCTAAACACATCAATCGAGACGCTTGATAATTCGAGAGGGAGGAGTTAACGGCTCACCCTAATAAACATCAAACTAAATATGCAAACCAACTAGTAAACATTCCCATCATTATGCTGCGCAAGCAGTCCGACAAATCAACAGGAATATGACACCAGGGCAGTCATCCGCCACAAACACGCGCACTAATACCAGCGCACCGCAAGTGATGACTCAGCGTAATAACGAGCACGACCAGGCTGCAGTATAATATTAGTTTTAAGTTGAAGTAATTCATAATTGTAAATCCAACAAGAGAGGTGCATAGCACCGCAACATAAATGTTAGTAACAAAATAAAGAAACACCATAGCAGTGTGAAATAAACTTTAACTTCTAACATTAACTTATATCTAAATTTTGACCGATTATCTCCAATTTCAATAGGGTTCGTCCTTGGGCCAAACAAATGATTTGTGCAAAATTTCATCTGGATAGGGCAATAAATGCGACCTATACTTTGTTTACAAAAATACATGGACAGACGGGCGGACGGACGGACGAACGGACATGCATAAATCGACTCAGAATGTGATTCTATGCAGATCATCAAAAGGAAAGGAAGGTCTATCTCGTTTCCTTTTGCCTGTTACAAACAAATGCACAAAGACATAATACCCTGACCACCTTGTGGTGTAGGGTATAAAAATCCGTTGTGTGAGAGTTTGTTTTCGAAATATTGACATTCAGCACCGAACAAATGTTCCGTTTAATTTTTGACCGGAGGAAATTTTCCTATAATGGTCACAAGTGACCTTTTCCTGTGTTTCAGGTTTCGCCTGGATTAAAGATATTCGCGGTTATTTGAAAATGTTCGTATTTTTTACATAAAAATTAGAGTATCTTTCACCAGCTAAATATTGTCAGATGACCATCCAAATTGATTGGCTTCTGCCCAGGCCTAACCTTTAACTCCATGCTAAATTTCGAATCTATTCGGGTATAATTATGGCATGTAGAGTTACTGGAAAATCAGTAAAATTTTCATTGGGTCCATTTCAACCCCTAAATATTATGCGATAATCTCCAAAAGCAATAGGCTCCTATTCTGGCCCTAGCCCCACCTCCATTCTAAATTTCGTGAAGATCGGACCATAATTGCGACCTGTAGAGTGATTACAAATTAACATGAACAGACGGACGGACATATATAGCTAAATCGACTCAGCTCGGTGAGATAGGAAGATTCATATATAGGTTCCTATGTCGGAAAGCATTATTTCAAGGTGTTACATAATTTTTGTCCCAATCATAATTTTTGTAGGGCACAAAAAAAAAATTTTAAGTTCTTCAACAACAACTGACAATAATTGCAATTTAATCACCTTCCTCTCACTCAATAAAACTTAAGGATTAATTCATCATTCTCTCATTTACATTTCGTCCACCGGCCATGTGAAAGGACATCCAGTGCTGCTTCCAATCGGCTTAATTTGTAAAAGGAATTGTAATTCAATCGATGGACCGCAACCATCCAACCAACCAACCAATTGGTGGTCTCATATCCTTTTACCGGAATTTTCCACTCACATTTCCACTTGGCCGAGGAGATATCATGAACGGATTACCTCCGACAACGAAGATGGAGACAGAGACACAATTTGTTTTCAATTTTCTTTCGATTTTTTTTCACTTCGCCTTTAATGCTTTACGAAGGCAATAAATTCCTCAATACATGATGGAAACGAAATGAAAACGAAAACGAAAAAAAAAACATTGGAATAATACCCGATCCACTTGATGCGATTTTAATGTGGATATGGGATAAAATACAGCCGTTCGAAGTATTCGGCCGTTTTTTTTCGATTTCTTTATTTGCCATGGTTTTATTTTCCCAATGGAAGAGGTAGGTAAGACAAGTGTCTATGGATGAGTTAAACGAAAATGGAGTGCCAGAAAAAGCGTTTTTTGGGGCAAAAACGGAAGTAATATATTCAGCTACACATGAATGTGGGGTGGAAGGGGCGGAAATGAAAACATTTTACCACAAAAATACATTAAACAAATCAAAATGTTTTTTTTTTTTTCTCATGAAATTCTAAAGAAAATATGCGAAAGCTACTTACACGGAGATTTAGATTCAATACCCCAAAATAGATGTTGTCAAATAGTTATTTTTGTTTTATTTAAGTAGTGGTCCGGAGGTTATGGGTTTTTGGCAGTTGTTTTATTTTTAACACTATAATTCCAGGAAGAAAATCCTTTTTTTTGAGGATGTACGAAGAGGGTTATTTTCGAGTATATTTAAATGCTATAGCAATAAATATTTTTAGACAAAGTGGCTAATGGAACTCCATTGACGCTTGATGGTATTGAAACATATGGAACAATGCTCTTTAATTGATTTATGTGTCTTTTTAATTGCAAACGTTTCGAGGGTGGGTACCAAAAATAGGGGACAGATTTTTCAATTTTCACAATAGATATGACATTGCAAAAAAAATATTTAGACCAATCAAAACTATAATCGTAGACTTTTTTCCAAGGACAAAAAGGACAATAAATGTAAATTTTGAGCTTTTTTTTAACGACCACAGGGGCTTCTAAATCGGTTTTTAGAGCACATAATCTGAAGAAAAGGAGCAATAATCGTGGACTTTTAAAGAATATTTTCCCAAGAAACAAAAAGCATTTTTTTAAGAATATTTTTCTAAGGACATAAAGACAAATAAACCTAAATCAGTTAAAGAATATTCCTAAAGGAAAAAAGGCCAACTAAATGGAATTTATCATTTATAATTAAAAAAAAAACTTCATTATTAGATTATTTAATTAACTTATTTTAAATACGTTGTCATTTAATCGTTATAAGTTTTTATTTGTCTTTTTCTATTTGTTATTCTTCAATTTAATTCATTTTGTGTAATTTTAATATTTTTCCCTCGAAAAAAAATTCAAATTTTCCCGAACCATTTACACGGTCACTTTACCCTTATTTTATTAAATTTATTATCCATTTTTCCATTTAAATTTTTTAGCTTAATTTGATTTTAGTAATCACCAATGTAATTTGATAGTGGCAACTATGTCGTATACTTATTGTGCAATAGCTATTTTATGAATGCGCATTACTCATACGCTCTATTTGATTGTTGATGAATTTGTATTTGTATACCCTACACCACAAGGTGGTCAGGGTATTATGTCTTTGTGCATTTGTTTGTAACAGGCAAAAGGAAACGAGATAAATCCGTAGTTCCTTTTGATGATCTGCATAGAATCACATTCTGAGTCGATTTATGCATGTCCGTCCGTCCATCCGTCTGTCCATGTATTTTTGTAAACAAAGTACAGGTCGCATTTATTGCCCGATCCAGATGAAATTTTGCACAGATCATTTGTTTGGCACAAGGACGAACCCTATTGAAATTGGAGATAATCGGTCAAAATTTAGATATAGCTCTCATATATATCTACGTCCGATTTGCCTTTGATTGTGCACCAAACGTCTGATACTTGCCCAAATGGGATGAAATTCGGCACTTTCAACCGAATTGTGTCTAGAAGCTAGTATGTCAAATTTGGTGAAGATCGGTTCAGATATAGCTATATCTCCCATATATACTATTCAACCGATTTGTTATATTTGTTACCCACAGCCGCAATACGCACTCCGTAACAACGATATTCAGGAAAATATATCAAATACAGCTCAGAAATATTTTTACCAAATTTTATCGAGATCGGTTCCGATTTGGATATAGCTCCCATGTATATTTTTATCCGATTTCAAATTATTTGTGCACTGAATTTAAAAGATACAAATATAATTATAATGAATTCTCCCATAAAAATTTTTAATTGTTATGCGGAGCTCTACTAAATTAGCAAAGTGGTGTAGGGTATCATAAAGTCAACCCGCCCGACTTTAAGACTTTCTTTACTGGCTTATTTTAGGAGTGGTGCGGAGGTTATGGGTTTTTGGCAGTTGTTTTACATATTTTTAAAACTTTAATTCTTGGAAGAATATCCTGTTTTTGATGATGTACGAAGAGGGTATATTTAAATATTTATATTTAAATGCTGTATTTTTAGGCAATGTGGCAAATGGATATTCTTTTATATTGAAAGGATAATATTCACGGGATTTACAAAACCAATACCAAGAAGCACTTCGGGAGACACTTGCTCGAAAAAATTATAATAATTTCCTGAAAAATTTCACTTTCTACAAAAAATTAATTTAAAAGGATTTTTTTTTTTTTTTTTTTTTGCAAAATATTTTTTCTCGGGCTATAGGACAAACATTCGTGGATTTTTTTTTTTTTTTTTTTGAACTATTTGACGAACTTGAAAATTTCACTGTCTACAAAAAATTAGTTTAAAAGGATTTTTTTTTCTGATTTTTTTTTTTTTTTTTTTTTTTTTGTTTTTTGAAAAATATTTTTTTCTGAGCCAGGGCACAAATATTCGTGGAATTTTTTGGAATTATTTAACCAACATTTTTCCATGGCATAAGAGATTTACAGCCGTTTATTTTTTGAAGATAAAGGCCAACCACTTAAGATCGTGTATTTTTAAAAGGCCAACACGCCCACTAATGTGGATTTTTTAAAGAATATTTTTTTAAGGACCCAAGAAGAAATATTCATGGATTTAAAAAATAAATCCATAAATCCATCCACTAATACTAGTGGATTTTTTAATTATTCTAAATTATTTTAAGAATATTTTACCACAGACTTTCGGGCTCATATTCTTTGATGTTTTGAAACATAATTTTCGAATAAACAAAAAAATTTAACCTCTAAAAAATATTTTTTTCAAGGATTTTTAAATGAATATTTTTTTAAAGACCAATGTACCATCAATCATTGATTTTTCATGGAATATATTTCAAAAACAATCGAAACAAGAGGCCGAAACTCCTGAAGTTTTTATACCCTCAGCCATATGGCTATAGAGAGTATATACAATTTGACACGGTCAAAACGCGCCTAGTCGAAATAATGGTTTTAGACCCTAGGTCTCTTTGAAACAAATCCGTTTCAGAACATTTGGAGTCGATCTACCGGTGTCCATCCGTCCGTCCGTCTGTCTGGCTGGCTGGTGAGCACGATAACTCTCGAAGGGAGTATCCGATTTGATCCAAACTTGGTTCATCGTAGTATTTTTGTCAAACTTAGATCGAGTTCGGAGATGGGCAATATCGGTCCACTCCTTCTGGTACCTTTCTGGTTTTTTGCACAGAAAGAGAAAGGATAATACGATTTTGCTCCAACTTTGCAAATCCTAATATTTGCGTCAGTGCTAGGTCAGGTGTGAAAATGGACTATATGAGTCCACTCCGTCATGCACTTCCCCAACAAATGGTCAAAATTTTTAATAATTACAATTCTCATCAAATGTGATGTAAGAGTCCGATTGTCTTCAAATTTCACACATCCCAATATCTATATTAACCCAAGGTCTGGCGATAATATGTAATATATTTGACCACTCCTTCTGGTACCTCCCCCCACAAATGGTCGAAATTTTCAAAAATACAAATTTTTTGCACAAAAAGGGAAACTATAATCCGATTTTGCTCCAACTTTGCAAGTCCGAATATTTGCGTCAGTGCTAGGTCAGGTGTGAAAATGGACAATATCGGTCCACTCCTTCTGGTAACTCCCCCACAAATGGTCAAAATTATGAATAATTACAACTCTCATAGAATGTGACGTAAGAGTCCGATTGTCTTCAAATTTCACACATCCCAATATCTATATTAACCCAAGGTCTGGTGTTAAGATGGACAATATCGGTCCACTCCTTCTGATACCTCCCTCACAAACGCTCAAAATCTTGAATATCCATGAAGTTCATAAAAATCGATATTAACATCAGATTCCACTCCAGACATGGTACATCTCAATATTTTCACATATGATCTGTTACAAAGATTGTAGAGATCGGACCATTTCTTTTACTACCTGTCCCATATAGATGTTAATTTCGCGTTTTATTAGCATCATGCATATTCAAAAATTTGACCCTTTGTGGGGGAGGTGCTGGATGGAGTGGAGTAAATTTTCGCACAAAAAAACAAGATTTCTATATTTTGACTTGGTCTAAAGAGACCTAGGGCCTAAATCCGTTATTTCCTCTCTAGTCATAGGCCTAAGGATATAAACAAAATATGTCACTGCTGAGAAAGCGAAAGGATAATCCGATTTTGATCCATTTTTCAAATCCTAATATTTGCATCAGTCTGGGCCGAAAATGGACAATATCAACCCACTCTGTCATGTGCCTCCCCCACAAAGGTTCAAAAAGTTTGAATAGTCATGAATTTAATAAAATATGAAAATTCAAAATTCGTACATCCCAACAATATCTAATGTGAAGACGGAATATATCGGACCCCTCATTCAGGTACCACTCCCACGACGGTTCAAAATTTTGAATTACAAAACGCTCATTAAATCGAAATAAGCACCGGATACTCTTAAAGTTACACACATTCCAATGTTTTAACCAACACAAAATCTGGTACGATAATGGAATAAGAAATAATCGCTCATAAAAGTACGAAATAAGCATCTGATTATTTCTAAACTTCGCACATTCTAATATTTCTACCTTCCCCGCAAAGAGACACAATTTTCAGTACTCTCTCATAACGAAACAATTCAGCGATGATTTCCAAACTTGTTATATTGCAAAATATCTCTTTCAACCGAAGATCTGATGTGAATGTGGAATCTATCGGTCAACCCCTTTTGGTACCACCTCCACAAAATTGCAACATTTATTTTCATTTTTATTTGTTCGCATTAAAATTGGAAATAAATGTTCGGATTTCTTTAAAATTTTCACATTCCAATATTTTTATCAGTATCTGATACTCCCACGACATTTTCACATTTAGACAATTTTTAAAAAATAATCTTAAATACTTTCCAAGGTTATTTTATAAGTATTTTTTGAAACCTTTTCAAGCAATGGGGAAACGGTTTTAATCTACCTGGGCTAAATTGTGGGTTTCTTTTTTTGAACGAAAGCCTTAAAGTTGATCTAGCTATATTAGCCCGTTTACCTGTCGGCCTAATTGATATGCACGAGATCTTTCGCATGGAGAATCTTATTTGGATAAACTTCGATCGAGTTCCAACTCCCCTTCTTCTGGAATTCCCATAAAATTTACAATTAATCAATAGTTTTGCTACACTACTCATAAAACAAGACTTCGTCGAAATTGTGAGAAGTGTGGCAGTGGAAAATATAGGTTTACTTCTTCTGAGATCTATCTCAGAAACTGAAAAAATGTTGAAAAAGATCCTGAATTATTCATAAGCCGGAGGGACTATCCGAATCCGTTTCGGTCCAATATCATAAGAAATGTAGGTCCAATATTTTAGGATAAAAATATCCTGGACAAAATTATACATTTCTTAAAAATATTTGTAAGAAAGAATTTTTAAGGACTTTTTTAAAATGACTTCCCGATCATTTATGCATCGTAAGTCTTTTTAAGTACTTTTAAAAAACTATGGCTAAAAGTCATCGGGGGCAAAAACAAATTTTCTAACTAAAAATCGTACTTCTTAACGTAATAATCATTTATAACTTTTTGGTTTAGAATTGTCGATTTAAAAAGGGCATCCTTTACAACAATCTTGGATTTAAAAGAAATTGTAAAGAATATTTTTTAAACAAAACCAAAAGATGGTATTTTAAAGTATTTTCTGCCAAAGAATCTTAGGCTTTTAGAAGTTTTTGGAAAAAAAAACTTCTGGCCAAAGGTGTTGAAGTTTTTAAAAATAGATTATTAATGATATTTTTTTAAAACAGAATTTGCGTTTTTTAATATAACAAGAAAAGAACATACATAAAAATACTTACATATGCGATTATTTGTCAGATAATGCATAAATAACATATCTCAAAGATGATCTCGATTTCGAAAGTATTTCTAAAATTGTACGCTTTAGACAGGAAATCCTTGAAATGTATTAAAAGCTACACGCAAATCCTTGAAGAAATTTTAAGAAAAAAATTTTAGAAATCCATTTTTTAATAAAAAAAATAAATTTTGTTTATTTTTTCTTGTTCAAGAATGTTTTCTAATTTTACTATGTTTATATCTTTTGGAAAAAGTTGTTTGGATACACCAATTTTTTGTTCTAGACTTCGACGACAATTGCACAAAATGCACAGAGATAAGAATACAAACAAATATATAAATTATGTATATAACGGAGAGCATATACTTTCATGGTGACATTACAAAACACTCATACATTGGTATAATGATTTATAAAAAAACATTATTATTTATCCCTAAATTATTTAATTACCTTATGCTGAATGCGATCTCCATAAGTTGTTATTTAGTCGTCATGGTTTATTATTCTTCAATTTATTTTTCATTATTTTTTTTAATTTTTACTAAAAATTATTTAAATATTTCGCAGAAACTTTGACAACGTCACTTTGCCATTATTCGATTATTTTTATCATCCACTTTTCTATTTAAATTTTTTCGTTTTATTTGATTTTGGTAATAATAATAATCACCAATGTAATTTGATAGTGGCCACTATGTCGTATACTTATTGTGCGACAACTATTTTATGAACGTGCATTACTCATACGCTCCATTTTATTGTTTTTTTTAATATTTTGCGTTTCACAACAAAAATCAAATTATTTCCATTCAATTTAGCACAACAACACTTTAATGGCCATTAGCCATTTTTTCACTTTCGGTTTTAGATTCTTTTTTTTTTCTTTTTTATTATTTTGAAACACACATTTCAATGGTCAAAATTGTTTCGCCGACATGATGGTTGACATTTTCAACTATGCGATTTTCCACATGAATAGAGACAATGAGTTGAGTTGTCAGATGACAGCACATCGAGATGATGCTGGTCGGAAACTAATTTGAATTAGAACAATAGTGATGGAAAAAAAGTCGTTTGGCGATTATAAAAATTAGATTTGGGTTTCGATTTAATTTTGTGAAAAAAAATTTAAGTTATTTGCTAATTTGGATATCAGAATTTTTCGATGGTTTTAGGGTGTGAATTTACAAATTAATTTCAATATTCATTTAGAAATTGAAAAATGTTATGATTTATTTATGTAAGCAATTGCAAAATCGGGTTTTTTGTAATTTTTATTTTTTTAATTAATTTAAAATTCCAGTTTTAAGATTTCCGTTGAGTTTGAGGTGCACATGAAATTTAAGTTCAATATTCCGTTGTTAATTTTTTTTTATTTTGTATTTATATATTTTTATGAATTTTAAAATTCACAATTTCAACAATTGGGCATTCAATTCTCTTTTGTTAGTAAATTTCAAAATTTTTTATTGTTTTTAAAACGCATGTTTAAAATATATGTCTTACATAGAAGTAGATTTTTGTTTTATATTTTAATTCATTTCTGTCATTTTTTTTTTTTAATTTTTGGGTTTCTTTTAATAAAATTTCCTTAATAATTGTGAAAAAAATATATATTATTTATTTTAATACGTTTTATAAAGAGTACAGTTTTTTCTCACTTTTTTATTTTTTGAAATTCATATAAATTTTTAAATAATTTAATTTTTTTTATATTTTAAAAAAATATATATGTATTTGTATATGTTTTTTTTTAATTTAATATTTTTAAAAACAAAATATTTTTCTTTATATTTAATTTTTTTAAACTTAATTTTTTAATACAATTTTTTTAAATTTAATTTTTTAATTTTTTTGTAATAAATTTCCTTAATTATTTTCAAATATATATATTCAATTTGTTTTAAAAAGTTTTATAAAGAGTACAGTTTATATATATTTTTTTTTGTATTTTTTGAAATTCATTTCAATTTTTTAATTAATTTATTTTTTTTTTTTTTTGAATATTTTCAAAAAAAAAATATTTTTTAAATGTTTTTTTTTTTAATTTTAGATTTTCAAAAACAAAATATTTTCTTTATATGGGTCTTTAAATCTAATTTAATTATTTTAAACTTAATTTTTTAATTTAATATTTTTTTAATTTAATTTCATTAATTTTGTTTATAAAGAGTACTGTTTATTAACAATTTTAATAAATTTTTTAATTTTTTGAAATTCATTTCATTTTTTTAATTAATTTATTTTTTTTTAATATTTTCCAAAAAAAAAAAATATATATATTTTTATATGTTTCTTTTAAATTTAATATTTTCAAAAACAAAATATTTTTTTGATTTTGTATGGGTTTTTAAATCTAATTTAAATTTTTTAAATATTTTTTTTAATTCAATTTTTTTAATTTAATTTAATTATTTTTTTTAAATAAATTTCCTTAATTATTTTCAAAAAATAGATGTCATTTGTTTTAATATGTTTTATAAAAAGCACACTATATTAATAATTTTAACAAATTTTTTGTATTTTTTTTTATTTTTTAATTAATTTATTTTTTTTTTGAATATTTTCAAAAATATATATATTTTTTCCTTTTTTTTACTTTAATATTTTCAAAATCAAAAAAAAAATATATGGGTTTTTATTTAATTGTTTTTTTTTTAATAAATTACCTTAATTATTTGTTTCAATATGTTTTACAAATAGTCCAGTTTATTAATGATTTTAATACTTTTTTTAATTTTTTGAAATTCATTAAAATTTTTTAATTAATATAATTTTTATTATTATTATTATTTATTATTTTTTTTTTTGAGAATATTTTCAAAAAATGTATATTTTTATATGTTTTTTTTTAATTTAATATTTTTTGGTATATGGGTTTTTAAATTTAATTTTTTTTAATTTAATTTTGTAATTTAATTTTTTTAGCTATTTTCTTAAATTCCATTTCATTGAATATTTTAAACAATTTTATTTCTCCTTTAAAATTATTCTAATTTATTCCACTTGAATTTTTGGTGCTGTTATTTATTTTTTTTCTCATTCACCCGAGTGGAGGATGAAGTGTTGCGCTCAATTCCGAAACACCTCTTAACACAACGACTTTGTAAACCGAACTGTTTGTTATGCTAAACTTTGACTAACACTTAAAACGTATTCTTGTTTTTCTTAGCCTCAATGGCTAACCAACGGCAAAAAAGTCATTTTTTACCATAAAATTCCTTGCCAGAATGAATGGCAGCCAATGTTTCGTAAATAAAAAATTCCCTCATTTTACGAGAGAGCGGATAAATTGAATGTATAACAGTTATATGCACGGACAGAGAGAGAGCGAGAGACCATTTGTTATGGGAAATTTTCCAAATGTAAACATTTCACCACGTGTTTTTTGGCGGCACCGCCACATTGACCCCGGCCAACAACCAACCCCCCAATTTCCATTGTGACATCATTTTATGGGTGTGAGTTATATTTATATGTTTCGATAGCTATTGGCTTTGTGAAATGAATAAAGTAATGCAAATAACAACAAATTGTTGTTATTAAGAGAGATAACAAACCATACTAAGAGGGAGAGTGAGAGCCAATGAAACTTATATGGCAATCGATTAAGAAAATCGTTTCCATACTATTATCAAAATTTATAAAAATGCAGGTTAAAAACTAAAATTAGAATAAATTGTCAGGGGCCTCTTTTTTGCCGACTATTACAAAATTTTAATTTTGGTACCTAAGAGGAAAAATAGTACAAAAATCCAGAATTTCGGAATTTTGCATAGAGCTCAATATTGACTTAGAAATGAGACTTTTTGAAAATTGGTACTCCAAGGTTGTAAAGAGTACTGAAAGGTACAATATCGTCATTCAACTATCGGGATCTTGAAATTTTATATAGAGCTCAAGGACGAGTTCTAGTTTAGTAAAAACTCTCGAAATTTTTTCCAAAGGTAGCAGCTACTCGTAGCCGAGAAAAGTAGGATTTCTTCGGGTAAATACCGGAATATCTGGATATCTGGGTCCAAAACCCGGGTTAGATCCGGATCCACTAAATCGATTTGAAAGCTAATAAAATATCTATCCAACAAGTGGTAGGTACTCATACCCTGATTCCGAGAAAAATATGTTTTCCTCAGGCACGTACCCGAACACCTGGATATTTGACCCGAAAATCTGGGTCCAAGACCTGGGTTAGATCCGGATCAACTAAATCTATTTGAAAGCCAATGAAAATATCTATCTAACAAGTGGTAGGTACTCATACCCTGATTCCGAGAAAAATATGTTTTATTCAGGCACGTACCCGAATACCCGGATATTTGACCTGAAAATCTGGATCCAAGACCCGGTTTAAATTCGAATCCACTAAATCGATTTGAAAGCTAATGAAAATATCTTACCAACAAGTGGTCACATGATTTTTCAAACCGGTTCGGGAGTTGTATTAAGACTATCAATTTTTATGGACCCTGATTTTTTTTTAATTTCCCAAAAGTCGAAAATCTTACTATTTTGGGAGTCCACGAAATGTACGCAAAATTATAGTTGACACTATAACCTTACCAAAATGTCGAAATATTTTTATTAGTTTTCTTGAGCCCAGAGATATGAGTCTTTGATCCCGGATGACCTCATTCTGTTCAATACATCGAAATGATGATTTCATAAAAAAAAATTACTTCGCGTAGCCGGTGTTGAACATACCCAGAGGATGTAATCTCAAGCTCCGACAGAAGGCCGGCTACACAAAAAAGTATCAAATTAAGAAAAACATTGGTGTGATGTATTGAACAGAATCGGGTTGTCTGTGTTCAAAGACCCATATCTCTGGATCCAGGAGAGATAACAGACCATGTTGTAGCATTTTTGAAAAGGTTAGAGTACAGAGCTTTTTCGACTTTTTAGAGGTGTTGAAAAAAATAAGATCCAAAATATCAGGGAATGGACTGTTAATGTGAAATTTCATACTAGAGTCACTGTTAGGTGAGCTAAGTTCAAGTTTTGGAAATTTTCACCGTTAAGGTACCAAGAAGTACTAAATGCCAGTTACTGATCGGGAAGGACAAAAACTTTGCCAAATGTCAGGATAGCCAGTCATTGCAGAGTGGTTGGTAATTCCTACTTTGAGGGACCACAAAGTACTACACGGTACAAAAGGGTAAAGAATTCTTTCTTTAGCGATTGAAAAAGGCTAAATTACTGGAATTTCAAGCGATTTATGGAAATATACAGGATGAGATGAAAAAACTGCAACCAACTTCAGACTGCTGTCATTTCCAAGCCACTGGTCTGACAGCTGTTAAAATTATAACAGTGACATCTCATTATATTATTTACAAGCGTACAAAAGCGTTTTGGTGAGAATTTTCCCGAAAAAAAGTTATTCGTGATGGAATTCAAGCGCGATAGTGTGATTTCTTTATATTTGGCTGGAAAACCACCAACCAAGTGGCCATCGTTAGAGCACTGCAGCAATTAAATGTGAATAAATCTTTTGTGTCTCGTACCATCGCTCGTTGCCGATAGCGTGATACTGGTAGCGTAAACCGACGTCAAGGAAGTGGACGGAAGAAAACAGCAACATCAGCAGATGTGGTCCGAAAAGTAAAGAAGCGACTTGATCAAAACCCGCGTCGCAGTGGCCTAAAAATGGCTCGTGAGCTGAACATATCGCAATATTCCGTTCGGCAATGAGCTCCATTAAAAAATGAGCTCGGGGTAAAGACATTGAAATTCAAAAAAGTGCAAGAACTTACACCGCAACAGAAAGAAAATAGACTCAAAACAGCTAAAGAGTTGCTTCGCTTGGCCGAAAGTGGTGAGCTGCCGAATTTGGTTTTTTTCCGATGAGAAAACATTCGTTGTCCAGCAGTTTTTAAATAACAAAACAAAATGATCGTGTTTATTTGCTAAAGAAGTCAGCGGAAAATGTGCACCTTCGGTTGGCCACCAGAACTCAAGCGTCGGCCATGGTGATGGTGTGGGCCCCCTTAACAGGCATCAGAGTAAATGCCAAATATTATCGCAAAAATATTCTGGAGGGTGTATAAAAGCCTTGGGCACGCAAACATTTTGGTTTCAAAATGAGGTTCCTCGCTTCATTTCCCGCGCACAGTGGGAACCAAAATCTCCGAATACCCATCCGTTGGACTATTGTGTCTGGAGTATTTTGGAAAGCAAGGCTGGCACTAAAAAATACTAAAGTGTCGATCACCTGCAACATTCGGGCAGCGTGTGACGGTTTCATTAGACGTTTGAAGGCCATCATTTGTGCCAAAGGTGGCCAAATCGAACAAATCTAAACTTATTCTAAAATTTGATGCTATTTCCGACATTTTTTGCTTTTATTCAATAAAATTTAAAAGAAAAATGTAAAAATTATGGCGTTTGACTTTGTTGCATTTTTTTTATCTCACCCTGTATATATTAACAAGTTAAATAGTATCAGTCGGCTTTTTCGACAAATGTAACCCCCAGCCTTGAGTTACGATCATTCACACCGCTGCTCCTTTATGGGGGAGGTTCCAAAGCAGTTGGCCGATTTGTCCCATTCGTATCTGACCTAAGTCTGATATATTATAACGTGTCATATTTGGACCATATCGTCAATGAGCGTTTTGTTTTTCTTGAAATCTTGAGCCCTTTGTGGGGCACGTAGCATAAAAAATGGTCCGATCTCCACCAGCTCTATAACAGATCTTGTGTTGATGGAAATATTGAGATGTACCAAGTCTGGAATGCAATCGAACGTTAATTTCGCTTTTTATAAGCTTCATGGATATTCAAAATTTCGACCTTTTGTGGGGAAGGTATTAGAAGGAGTGGACCGATATATTCCATCTTAACACCGGATCTAGAGTTTATAAAAATATTGGGACGTGTGAAATTTAAAGACAATCGGATTCTTACACCACATTTTAAAAGAGCTACAATTATTCAAAATGTTGACCGTTTGTGGGGGAGATACTGGATGGAGTGGACCGATATCCTCCATTTTCGCACCTAACCCAGCACTGATGCAAAAATTAGTAGGATTTGCAAAGTTGTAACAAAATAGGATTATCGTTCTTCTTTCTGTGCAGTAAAATATATATATTTTTTTTTTAATTGCGACCTTTTGTGGAGACGACCAGAAAAAGTGGGCCGATATTTCCCATCTACGAACTCGATCTAATTTCGATAATAATATTATGATGTACCAAGTTTGGATCAAATCGGTTACTCCCTTTCTGCCAGACAGACAGACGGACGGACATCGCTAGATCGACTCCAAATGTCCTGAAAAGGATTTGTTCTAAACAGATCTAGAGTCTAGAACCGTTATTATGATGAGGCACGTTTTGGCCGTATCAAATTTTATTTACCCTCTCTAGCCATATGCTGAGGGTATACAAGGATAATATAAGGATATAATTCAACATTTCGTTTTGGCAAAATTGAAGCAAATAATTTCTTCATATATAGTGGAAATAGTGATTTCTTTCCTTTGGTGACTTCTAGTGAAATTTGATGTAGAATATTTCTGCTTTTGAGAATTCTTACGTGAAATGATTTTTTATGTTACTTTAATGCATCAACTTGAAAAAAGGCCGAGAAAAAATTAATCGAAAAATATCGAGTTTTTTTAAACTTTTATACAAGTAATTTCTTGATATCCAATAGAAATATAGATTTCTTTTCTCTGGTAGCTTCTAGTGAAATTTGATGAGGAACATTTGTGTCTTCGAAATCATCATTCTAAAATCACTCTTTATAGGAACAATTTGCCTTAGCTCACATGAAGAACGCATTTTACCCTAAAATTTAATATTCATGTTTTTTTAGATCTACAGCTTTTTTGGTGTCTTCTATGGTTTTTAGTAGAATTTTATGATAAATAGTTTTAAAGAATATTAAGGGAGTTTTTATGTAGGGGAGTTTCTAACCAGTTTTTGAAAAAAGGACCGAAAACCCACATTTTGGTGTAATCCTTGCATTGCTATCAGTAATACTGCCGAAGACACTATATAAATAAAGTGGAAAGAATTTCAATCAGAAATTGTCCAAAAATGTTGACAAGGGGGAACATTTCCCCCTCTATTTAAAATACTTTGCGAAAATAAACTTTCGAAACGGTGATACACGTTAATTTTGAATTTAGATCTACTTTTATGTGTACTGGTTTTTTTGTGTTGTACAGTGTAATTAGAATAATCATTTTTACTCCTTGTTTATGTTGTCCTTAAAAACATATTTAAAAATTTCCCGATTTTTTGGGTGTCCAACCCGTTTCGATGGAAGGGCATAAGCTAGCAGCAGCATTACAAAATCCTTGTAATCATAATTTTTTATTAGCAAACACCAACCAGTAATATTATCTTCTTAATTTAAAAAAATTTAAGCGGTTTGTCAAATTCCTCACACCCCACTCTTTCTCCCATGGCACGAAAGTATCCAGAGAAGGAGAGAAAAAAGGATGTCTTTTAATACAGTTACCCTGTCAACCCTTGCTGTTCGTTTGTCACCACATAATCCTTTCGTAATATCTGCTTCATTGCCATTCTTGTGTGTCAAGAGGCCACCACATCATGATTTACTTAACAAATATTGGTCAGAAAAATGTATCTCCCACCAACATTTGACGCACTAGGTCTTGGTCACATTGCCAACCACCACTCGTGCACTCACACAGACACACACTTTATTGCCACAACTGTGATTGAGATTTATTCCTGATTATATTAAAAAAACAACGAAGAAGAGTCTAAGAAGAGTATGCGATAAACATAAAAAAAGGAAAATTGTGAAGAGGAAGGAAGAAGTAAATCCTACACGGACATAATAGTCCATAAAACAGTTCACCAACAACAAGAAGCAAGAGAAATATCGAATCGAGCTACCAGACTAGTTCCAGAGAAAACTTATCTTGAATTTTGCCACAATCCACTTCTATGGATACTTTATCGAAAGGATGTTGCCGTGAGTCTGTGTGCGTGTGTGGATTTGTTTTGTTATCAATAATGTCTGGTCTCAATTGATGTGTACAACATAAAACAACATATTTGTTGTTATTTATGGAGGTTTGGAGTTTTCCGAATGCTAACGGAGACATTGAATCCATACGAAACAGACAGGGACAGAATAGGGACTTGAAGTATTTTTTTCAAAGACCAAAGGACAAATAAACCTGGATTTTTTAAAGTATATTTTTTCAAGGACTAAAAGAAACGTGGATTTTTTAAAGAATATTTTTTCAAGGACCAAATAAACGTGGATTTTTTAAAGAATATTTTTTTCAAGGACCAATAAACGTGGATTTTTTAAAGAATATTTTTTTCAAGGACCAATAAACGTGGATTTTTTTAAGAATATTTTTTCAAGGACTAAAAGAAACGTGGATTTTTTAAAGAATATTTTTTTCAAGGACTAAAAGAAACGTGGATTTTTTAAAGAATATTTTTTTCAAGGACTAAAAGAAACGTGAATTTTTTAAAGAATATTTTTTCACGGATCAAAAGACCAATAAACGTGGATTTTTTAAAGAATATTTTTTTCAAGGACTAAAAGAAACGTGAATTTTTTAAAGAATATTTTTTCACGGATCAAAAGACCAATAAACGTGGATTTTTTAAAGAATATTTTTTCAAGGACCAAAAGACTAATAAACGTGGATTTTTTAAAGAATATTTTTTCAAGGACCAAAAGACCAATAAACGTGGATTTTTTAAAGAATATTTTTTCGAGGACCAAAAGACCAATACACGTGGATTTTTTAAAGAATATTTTTTCAAGGACCAAAACACCAATAAACGTGGATTTTTAAAGAATATTTTTTCAAGGATCAAAGAACCAATAAACGTGGATTTTTAAAGAATATTTTATCAAGGATCAAAGAACCAATAAATGTGGATTTTTTAAAGAATATTTTTCAAGGATCAAAGAACCAATAAACGTGGATTTTTAAAGAATATTTTTTCAAGGATCAAAGAACCAATAAACGTGGATTTTTTAAAGAATATTTTTTCAAGGATCAAAGAACCAATAAACGTGGATTTTTAAAGGATATTTTTCAAGGATCAAAGAACCAATAAACGTAGATTTTTAAAGAATATTTTTCAAGGATCAAAGAACCAATAAACGTGGATTTTTTAAAGAATATTTTTTCAAGGATCAAAGAACCAATAAACGTGGATTTTTAAAGAATATTTTTTCAAGGATCAAAGAAGCAATAAACGTGGATTTTTTAAAGAATATTTTTTCAAGGATCAAAGAACCAATAAACGTGGATTTTTAAAGAATATTTTATCAAGGATCAAAGAACCAATAAACGTGGATTTTTTAAAGAATATTTTTTCAAGGATCAAAGAACCAATAAACGTGGATTTTTAAAGAATATTTTTTCAAGGATCAAAGAACCAATAAACGTGGATTTTTTAAAGAATATTTTTTCAAGGATCAAAAAACCAATAAACGTGGATTTTTAAAGAATATTTTTTCAAGGATCAAAGAACCAATAAACGTGGATTTTTTAAAGGATAGTTTTTCAAGGATCAAAGAACCAATAAACGTAGATTTTTAAAGAATATTTTTTCAAGGATCAAAGAACCAATAAACGTGGATTTTTTAAAGAATATTTTTTCAAGGATCAAAGAACCAATAAACGTGGATTTTTAAAGAATATTTTTTCAAGGATCAAAGAACCAATAAACGTGGATTTTTAAAGAATATTTTATCAAGGATCAAAGAACCAATAAATGTGGATTTTTTAAAGAATATTTTTTCAAGGATCAAAGAACCAATAAACGTGGATTTTTAAAGAATGTTTTTTCAAGGATCAAAGAACCAATAAACGTGGATTTTTTAAAGAATATTTTTTCAAGGATCAAAGAACCAATAAACGTGGATTTTTTAAAGAATATTTTTTCAAGGATCAAAGAACCAATAAACGTGGAGTTTTTAAAGGATATTTTTTCAAGGATCAAAGAACCAATAAACGTAGATTTTTAAAGAATATTTTTTCAAGGATCAAAGAACCAATAAACGTGGATTTTTTAAAGAATATTTTTTCAAGGATCAAAGAACCAATAAACGTGGATTTTTAAAGAATATTTTTTCAAGGATCAAAGAACCAATAAACGTGGATTTTTAAAGAATATTTTTTCAAGGATCAAAGAAGCAATAAACGTGGATTTTTAAAGAATATTTTTCAAGGATCAAAGAACCAATAAACGTGGATTTTTAAAGAATATTTTATCAAGGATCAAAGAACCAATAAACGTGGATTTTTAAAGAATATTTTTTCAAGGATCAAAGAACCAATAAACGTGGATTTTTAAAGAATATTTTTTCAAGGATCAAAGAACCAATAAACGTGGATTTTTAAAGAATATTTTTTCAAGGATCAAAGAACCAATAAACGTGGATTTTTAAAGAATATTTTTTCAAGGATCAAAGAACCAATAAACGTGGATTTTTAAAGAATATTTTTTCAAGGATCAAAGAACCAATAAACGTGGATTTTTAAAGAATATTTTTTCAAAAACTAAAAGAAACGTGGATTTTTTAAAGAATATTTTTTCAAAAACTAAAAGAAACGTGGATTTTTTAAAGAATATTTTTTCAAAAATTAAAGAAACGTGGATTTTTTTAAGAATATATTTTCAAGGAATAAAAGAAACGTGAATTCTTTTAAGAATACATTTTCAAGGACTAAAAGAAACGTGGATTTTTTAAAGAATATATTTTTAAAGACTAAAAGATATGAGGATTTTTAAAGAATATATTTTTAAGGACTAAAAAAACGTGAATTTTTTTAAGAATATATTTTCAAGGACTAAAAGAAACTTGGATTTTTTTAAGAATATATTTTCAAGGACTAAAAAAACGTGAATTTTTTTAAGAATATATTTTCAAGGACTAAAAGAAACTTAGATTTTTTTAAGAATATATTTTTAAAGACTAAAAGATATGTGGATTTTTTAAAGAATATATTTTTAAGGACTAAAAAAACGTGAATTTTTTTAAGAATATATTTTCAAGGACTAAAAGAAACTTGGATTTTTTTAAGAATATATTTTTAAAGACTAAAAGATATGTGGATTTTTTAAAGAATATTTTTTCAAGGACTAAAGGAAACGTGGATTTTTTAAAAAATATTTTTTCAAGGACCAAATAAAAGTGGATTTTTTAAAAAATATTTTTTCAAGGACTAAATAAAAGTGAATTTTTTAAAATATATTTTTTCAAGGGCCAAATAAATGAAGATTTTTTACAAAAATATTGTTCTATGAAAATTATTTAGTTTTTAACAACTTTTTAGACACTGTCAAATACTGGGTTACTATCAGTTTGACATTTGAGATTTGTGTCGGTACTCCTTTCCAAGAGATTTATTGACTTTAGTGTGTATAAGAATTGGCATGTGTGTGTGTTTTCGTCTGAGTGTATACGTGTTTGATTTCAAGGACATTGTCAGTAGTTGTCAATACGTCAAGGTTAAGCTTTCATTAGATTTATGCTTTATTAACAAGGATATTTTCACTTTCACATTTAATTTATAAAAACCCAATATTGGAATAATATTTTCCAAAGTGTCAACATATTAGGGTTAGATTTAGAAAATCCAATTTCGGAAGGACGACGGAGATTTGTTCAAAACATAGTCAAGGTTATGAAATCACAATACGAGTCAAAATAATTATAATACATTGGCTTCTTGATAGAGGTTTGTGATAATGAGTTTTCAATTTTTAGTGTAAAGAGAATATTAAAAATAAGGCTCCAAAATAATAAGTTCTAAAAGGCCGGACCGTAGATTTTAGGCTCTCTTCTATGGATAAAACTTATATAATGTTCAATTTGTAGAGTGTCTTATTTTAAACAACGCCTCTAACAGTCCTTCATTTTAGGAGGAACCCCCTCAAGAATATTTTTTCAAGAATCAAATAAACGTGGATTCTTTAAAGAATATTTTTTCAAGGATCAAATAAACGTGGATTTTTTAAAGAATATTTTTTCAAGGACTAATAGGAACGTGGATTTGTTAAAGAATATTTTTTCAAGGACCAAAAGGAACGTGGATTTTTTAAAGAATATTTTTTCAAGGACCAAATGGAACGTGGATTTGTTAAAGAATATTTTTAAAGGACATTCAATACCAGAAATGTGGATTATTTAAAGAATATTTTTAAAGGATATTCAATACCAGAAACGTGGATTTTTTAAAGAATATTTTAAAGGACATTCAATACCGGAAACGTGGATTATTTAAAGAATATTTTTAAAGGATATTCAATACCAGAAACGTGGATTTTTTAAAAATATTTTTAAAGGACTAAAGGAAACGTGGATTTTTTAAAGAATATTTTTTCCAGGACTAAAAGAAACGTGGATTTTTTAAAGAATATTTTTTCAAGGACTAAAAGGATAGTGGATTTTTTAAAGAAAATTTTTAAATAAACGTGGATTTTTTAAAGAATATTTTTTCAAGGACTAAAAGGATAGTGGATTTTTTAAAGAATATTTTTTCAAGGACCAAAAGTAACATGGATTTTTTAAAGAATATTTTTTCAAGGACGTGGATTTTTTTAAAGAACATTTTTTCAAGGACTATAATAAACGTGATTTTTTAAAGAATATTTTTTCAAGGACTTAATAAACGTGGATTTTTTAAAGAATATTTTTTCAAGGACTAAATAAACGTGGACTTTTTAAAGAATATTTTTTCAAGGACTTAATAAACGTGGATTTTTTAAAGAATATTTTTCAAGGGCTAAAATAAAGGACTAAAAAAACGTGAAGTTTAATGTCTTAATGTCTATCGATTTATTTCAGTCGTCGTATGTCCTTCAATTATGACATGCCCTTATTAACATATGCACATGTTATTGACTTCCATAGGATCAATAACTTGTCTATTTTCTAAAAATTTAAAATAATTAATTAATTTTTACATCATAAATGTCCGCTGGCAATCTGCAGTTCATAGAAAAATTGGGAGTACTCACCTCTGTGGTGTTCACCATCTGTAAATATAAAACCATAGATATTAATTTTTAATAAATCACTGTCAGTTCCAGACATGAATGTAAACAAGGGCCTTGACTTTGGGAATGCAAAAAAGATAACGGATACATGGAGTGCTAAAGGTCAAGGAACTTAAGATATGTTAAATGAAAAATAAACTTGGTTAACAGATATATAATAGGCTGCAAGAAAATTGGCAACGGCAATTCGTAAAAGTAGCAAAATTTTAGACCACAGAGAGGTCTTTGAAAAAAAAAAAATTAATTAATTAATAAAAACACTTTAGCTCTTAATCGTGCTAGACAAAAAAAAATTAAAAACCTATTTCTCAGAGCCTTGGGACAGGTGTATATTTCTAACTGGTTCTAAGAATCTATGATTACAGCTTTGATAGGTCCCATTGAAAATCTGAGAGCAGTTAGGAAAATATTTTTTTCAAAAATTAAAAAATGATCTATTTAAATTATTCTTCAAAATATGACAATTACAAATACAGGGTCAGATGAAAAAAAAAACTGCAACCAACTTCAGACTGCTGTCACTTCTAAGCCACTCATCCGACAGCTGTTAAAATTATTCCAGTGACAGCTCATTATATTGTTTACAAGCGTGCAAAAGCATTTTGGTGAGAATTTTCCAGAAAAAAAGTTATTCGTGATTCAGAATTCAAGCGTGAAAATTCGATTTCTTTATATTTGGCTGGAAAACCGCCAATGGCTATCGTTAGAGCACTCCAGTCTTTAAATATGAATAAATCTTTTGGGTCTCGTACCATCGCTCGTTACCGATTACGTGATACTGGTAGCGTAGCCCGACGTCAAGGAAGTGGGCGGGAGAAAACCGCAACATCGCCAGAAATGGTTCGAAATGTAAAGAAGCGACTTGATCGAAACCCGCGTCGCAGTGGCCGAATAATGGCTCGTGCGTTGAATATATCGCAATATTCCATTCGGCAAATATTGAAAAATGAGATCGGGGTAAAGTCATTGAAATTCCAAAAAGTACAAGAACTTACACCGCAACAGAAAGAAAATAGACCGAAAAGAGCTAAAGAGTTGCTTTGCTTGGCCGAAAGTGGTGAACTGCCGAATTTGATTTTCTCCGATGAGAAGACATTCGTTGTCCAAACATTTGTAAACAACAACAACAAAATGATCGTGTTTACTTGCCAAAGAGGTCAGCTGAAAATGAGCACCTTCGGTTGGCCACCAGAACTCAAGCGCCGGTCATGGTGATGGTGCCCACACCATCAGCAGATAATATAACAGCCGATGGTCGCTCTCCGCTCGTATTAATCGACCGTGGCATCAGAATAAATGCCAAATATTATCGCCAAAATATTCTGGAGGGTGTATTAAAGCCTTGGGCACGCAAATATTTTGGTCGCAGACCTTGAACATTCCCACAAAACCCAGCACCTTCGCACTCAGCACACGCCAACCAAGAATGGTTACAAAATGAGGTTCCTCGCCTCATTTCCAGCGCACAATGGCCAGCAAAATCTCCGGATACCAATCCGTTGGACTATTGTATCTGGAGTATTTTAGAAAGCAAGGTTGGCACTAAAAAATACCAAAGTATCGATGGCCTCAAGCAAGCGCTACGCAGGGAATGGGCCAAAATACCGCAGAGCAACATTTGGGCAGCATGTGACGGTCCCATTGGCCGTTTGAAGGCCATAATTCGTGCCAAAGTTGACCAAGTCGAAGAAATCTAAATTTATTCTAAAATTTAATGCTATTTCCGACATTTTTTGTTTTCATTCAATAAAAGTAAAAATTATGGCATTTGTCTTTATTGCAGCTTTTTTATCTCACCCAGCATATCCTTGAAAAAGAATACTTCAAAAATAAGGGACTATAGATTTGTTAGTACCCTGAAAACATATTCCTAACAAATCACCAGTTTTAGCCCCGAAAACTCATTAAAACACATTCTTAAAGAAAAATTTAAAATTGTAATTATTTTAATTTTATTTTAAACCCAGTTCTACAGTTCCAATAGCTCCTCCCAAATATAATTTAAAGCCTAACTTATGTCACCGATACCCCTCCAAAAAAATCGTTTTCTTATGTTCAACATTTTTCAAAGCAGTTGACTTTAAGGAATTTGAAATTCCCCTACTGCCTGCACTTAAAAAAAAAATCTATCAGAAAAATGAATTTCTTTCTTGACCTCTTACGCCACTTGCCATTATGGTTCGCCATCTTTAATTTTCCATTCGAATGGAAAATGTGTTGCCAATATCAACAGGAGAATAAACATCTAAAGCCTTTTTCTGATTAAGATTTCAACTAAACCAAATAATCGTTTAACCTTTTGACAAATCGTAGTTGAAAATGAGAATGGCAGGACAGACACAAGCAATCATTGCAACAAAAGATTTCCAGATTTTAGAGAGGAATCAAGGGGCAGGGATGTGTGCCACGTTCCCATCAATGATTTGTCATAGCTGGAGCTGGAGCGGGTTGCTTGGTAGGGGTTGACACGTGTTACGACAGACACTTTCCACCTGAAATAGCAGAGGTTTTTCCTTGAATGGTCATCTGTAATCTCTGGTTATGTCTGCTCTTCAGATAAATGAGAGCAAATCGAAAGCATGTGCATGTGACCCAGGCAAATGCTTTGATGGAACCAGAAAACGTTTCCATGGAAGACAAATGTTTCTTTGATTGGATAACCGGTTGGTGGGATGAATGAATGCCAAAAACGAAATTTATTTTCGTCAAAGTCGTCTCTATTAGACGAGTTTAAGCTCGTCTCTATTAGACGAGATTATGCTCGTCTCTATTCGACGACTTTAAGGTCGTCTCTATTCGACGATTTAAAGAATATTTTTTAAAGGACTCTTTTTTAAAGAATATTTTTTCAAGGACTCTCAGACAAATAAACGTGGATTTTTCAAAAGAATATTTTTTCAAGGACTCTCAGAAAAATAAACGTGGATTTTTTTAAAGAATATTTTTTCAAGGACTCTCAGATAAATAAACGTGGATTTTTTTAAAGAATATTTTTTCAAGGACTCTCAGACAAATAAACGTGGATTTTTTAAAGAATATTTTTTCAAGGACCAATAAACGTGGACTTTTTAAAGAATATTTTTTCAAGGACCAATAAACGTGGATTTTTTAAAGAATATTTTTTCAAGGATCAATAAACGTGGATTTTTTAAAGAATATTTTTTCAAGGACCAATAAACGTGGATTTTTTAAAGAATATTTTTTCAAGGACCAATAAACGTGGATTTTTTAAAGAATATTTTTTCAAGGACCAATAAACGTGGATTTTTTAAAGAATATTTTTTCAAGGACCAATAAACGTGGATTTTTTAAAGAATATTTTTTCAAGGACCAATAAACGTGGATTTTCTAAAGAATATTTTTTCGAGGACTCTAAGACAAATAAACGTGGATTTTTTAAAGAATATTTTTTCAAGGACTCTAAGACAAAAAAACGTGGATTTTTTAAAGAATATTTTTTCAAGGACCAATAAACGTGGATTTTTTAAAGAATATTTTTTCAAGGACCAATAAACGTGGATTTTTTAAAGAATATTTTTTCAAGGACCAATAAACGTGGATTTTTTAAAGAATATTTTTTCAAGGACCAATAAACGTGGATTTTTTAAAAAATATTTTTTCAAGGACCAATAAACGTGGATTTTTTAAAAAATATTTTTTCAAGGACCAATAAACGTGGATTTTTTAAAGAATATTTTTTCAAGGACCAATAAACGTGGATTATTTAAAGAATATTTTTTCAAGGACCAATAAACGTGGATTTTTTAAAGAATATTTTTTCAAGGACCAATAAACGTGGATTTTTTAAAGAATATTTTTTCAAGGACCAATAAACGTGGATTTTTTAAAGAATATTTTTTCAAGGACCAATAAACGTGGATTTTTTAAAGAATATTTTTTCAAGGACCAATAACGTGGATTTTTTAAAGAATATTTTTTCAAGGACCAATAAACGTGGATTTTTTAAAGAATATTTTTTCAAGGACCAATAAACGTGGATTTTTTAAAGAATATTTTTTCAAGGACTAATAAACGTGGATTTTTTAAAAAATATTTTTTCAAGGACCAATAAACGTGGATTTTTTAAAGAATATTTTTTCAAGGACCAATAAACATGGATTTTTTAAAGAATATTTTTTCAAGGACCAATAAACATGGATTTTTAAAGAATATTTTTCAAGGACCAATAAACGTGATTTTTAAAGAATATTTTTCAAGGACTCTCCGACAAATAAACGTGGATTTTTAAAGAATATTTTTTCAAGGACTCTCCGACAAATAAACGTGGATTTTTTAAAGAATATTTTTTCAAGGACTCTCCGACAAATAAACGTGGATTTTTTAAAGAATATTTTTTCAAGGACTCTCCGACAAATAAACGTGGATTTTTTAAAGAATATTTTTCAAGGACTCTCCGACAAATAAACGTGGATTTTTTAAAGAATATTTTTTCAAGGACTTCCGACAAATAAACGTGGATTTTTAAGAATATTTTTTCAAGGACTCTCCGACAAATAAACGTGGATTTTTTAAAGAATATTTTTTCAAGGACTCTCCGACAAATAAACGTGGATTTTTTAAAGAATATTTTTCAAGGACTCTCCGACAAATAAACGTGGATTTTTTAAAGAATATTTTTTCAAGGACTCTCCGACAAATAAACGTGGATTTTTTAAAGAATATTTTTCAAGGACTCTCCGACAAATAAACGTGGATTTTTTAAAGAATATTTTTTCAAGGACTCTCCGACAAATAAACGTGGATTTTTTAAAGAATATTTTTTCAAGGACTCTCCGACAAATAAACGTGGATTTTTTAAAGAATATTTTTTCAAGGACTCTCCGACAAATAAACGTGGATTTTTTAAAGAATATTTTTTCAAGGACTCTCCGACAAATAAACGTGGATTTTTTAAAGAATATTTTTTCAAGGACTCTCCGACAAATAAACGTGGATTTTTTAAAGAATATTTTTTCAAGGACTCTCCGACAAATAAACGTGGATTTTTTAAAGAATATTTTTTCAAGGACTCTCCGACAAATAAACTTGGATTTTTTAAAGAATATTTTTTCAAGGACTCTCCGACAAATAAACGTGGATTTTTTTAAGAATATTTTTTCAAGGACTCTCCGACAAATAAACGTGGATTTTTTAAAGAATATTTTTTCAAGGACTCTCCGACAAATAAACGTGGATTTTTTAAAGATATTTTTTCAAGGACTCTCCGACAAATAAACGTGGATTTTTAAAGAATATTTTTTCAAGGACTCTCCGACAAATAAACGTGGATTTTTTAAAGAATATTTTTTCAAGGACTCTCCGACAAATAAACGTGGATTTTTAAAGAATATTTTTTCAAGGACTCTACGACAAATAAACGTGGATTTTTTAAAGAATATTTTTTCAAGGACTCTAAGACAAATAAACGTGGATTTTTTAAAGAATATTTTTTCAAGGACTCTAAGACAAATAAACGTGGATTTTTTAAAGAATATTTTTTCAAGGACTCTAAGACAAATAAACGTGGATTTTTTAAAGAATATTTTTTCAAGGACTCTAAGACAAATAAACGTGGATTTTTTAAAGAATATTTTTTCAAGGACTCTAAGACAAATAAACGTGGATTTTTTAAAGAATATTTTTTCAAGGACTCTAAGACAAATAAACGTGGATTTTTTAAAGAATATTTTTCAAGGACTCTAAGACAAATAACGTGGATTTTTTAAAGAATATTTTTTCAAGGACTCTAAGACAAATAAACGTGGATTTTTTAAAGAATATTTTTTCAAGGACTCTAAGACAAATAAACGTGGATTTTTTAAAGAATATTTTTTCAAGGACTCTAAGACAAATAAACGTGGATTTTTTAAAGAATATTTTTTCAAGGACTCTAAGACAAATAAACGTGGATTTTTTAAAGAATATTTTTTCAAGGACTCTAAGACAAATAACGTGGATTTTTTAAAGAATATTTTTTCAAGGACTCTAAGACAAATAAACGTGGATTTTTTAAAGAATATTTTTTCAAGGACTCTAAGACAAATAAACGTGGATTTTTTAAAGAATATTTTTTCAAGGACTCTAAGACAAATAAACGTGGATTTTTTAAAGAATATTTTTTCAAGGACTCTAAGACAAATAAACGTGGATTTTTTAAAGAATATTTTTTCAAGGACTCTAAGACAAATAAACGTGGATTTTTAAAGAATATTTTTTCAAGGACTCTAAGACAAATAAACGTGGATTTTTTAAAGAATATTTTTTCAAGGACTCTCCGACAAATAAACGTGGATTTTTTAAAGAATATTTTTTCAAGGACTCTCCGACAAATAAACGTGGATTTTTTAAAGAATATTTTTTCAAGGACTCTCCGACAAATAAACGTGGATTTTTTAAAGAATATTTTTTCAAGGACTCTCCGACAAATAAACGTGGATTTTTTAAAGAATATTTTTTCAAGGACTCTCCGACAAATAAACGTGGATTTTTTAAAGAATATTTTTTCAAGGACTCTCCGACAAATAAACGTGGATTTTTTAAAGAATATTTTTTCAAGGACTCTCCGACAAATAAACGTGGATTTTTTAAAGAATATTTTTCAAGGACTCTCCGACAAATAAACGTGGATTTTTTAAAGAATATTTTTTCAAGGACTCTCAGGTCGTCTCTGTTAGACGACTTTAAGGTTGTCTCCATTAGACGACTTTAAGGTCGTCTCAATTCGACTACTTTAAGGTCGTCTCTACTAAACGACTTTAAGCTCGTCTCTATTAGACGGCTTTAAGGACTCCTTTATTACTCTTTGTTTCCTTTGTTTCCTCCATTCCATTGATTGCTTTTTAACATGTCTTTCAAAATTGCTGTGCATCTTTCACGCCATAGAACTATTAAATTCCGGAAATTGCAGTTAATCCTTTATACTTAAGTGCTTGGGATTACATGGATTTCCTCCACCACCACTTAGCTACTTAAAAAATGAAAATATTATTATTCTCGTTATCTGTCGCATCCTTAACCTCCATCTTTACTCGCATATTTTACCAAAGTCGAATGGCGTCGCAGCCGTTTCCAAGATATTCTAGGAAACTGCAAGTGAACGTTTCCTGTCTGACACAAATAAGATTAAGTTTCAATAACGGTACTTGTTAAACTTTGGCAAGGCAATGACAAAAAAGCGCAAGAATTTTTAACACGACTTGCAGCAAATTTTAGCGAAAGGTTACGTCAAATCATTGACTCGGAAATAGAAGTTCATCAAGAATTTTCGATTGGGTAATTGAAAACGACATTTCGAGTAATTTAAAAGAGGAAATGGTTGGCAGGTAATGGATGGTATGGTAAGTAATAAAACTGAGACACAAAATTCTAATTCTCTTCTAAAATTGCAGGTCCTTGGCCGTTTATAGGTCCTTGAAAAAATATTCTTTAAAAAATCCACGTTTATTTGGTCCCTGAAAAAACATTCTTTAAAAAATCCACGTTCATTTGGTCCTTGAAAAAATATTTTTTAAAAAATCCACGTTTCTTTTGGTCCTTGAAAAAATATTCTTTAGAAAAATCCACGTTCCTTAGCTCCTTGAAAAAATTATTCTTTAAAAAATCCACGTTTCTTAGAGCCCTTGAAAAAATATTCTTTAAAAAATTCACGTTTCTTAGAGTCATTGAAAAAATATTCTTTAAAAAATCCACGTTTCTTTTGGTCCTTGAAAAAATATTCTTTAAAAAATCCACGTTTCTTTTGGTCATTGAAAAAATATTCTTTAAAAAATCCACGTTTCTTAGAGTCATTGAAAAAACATTCTTTAAAAAATCCACGTTTCTTAGAGTCATTGAAAAAATATTCTTTAAAAAATCCACGTTTCTTAGAGTCATTGAAAAAATATTCTTTAAAAAATCCACGTTTATTTGATCCTTGAAAAAATATTCTTAAAAAAATCCACGTTTTTTAGAGTCATTGAAAAAATATTCTTAAAAAAATCCACGTTTATTTGATCCTTGAAAAATTATTCTTTAAAAAATGCACGTTTATTTGGTCCTTAATAAAATATTCTTTAAAAAATCCACTTTTATTTGATCCTTGAAAAAATATTCTTTAAAAAATCTAGGTTCCTTTGGTCCTTGAAAAAATATTCTTTAAAAATCCACGTTTATTTGATCCTTGAAAATATATTACTTTAAAAAATCCACGTTTTTTGTCCTTTGGTCCTTAAAAAAATATTCCTTTAAAAAATCCACGTTTTTTTTCCTTTGGTCCTTGAAAAAAGTAATCTTTAAAAAATCCACGTTTTTTGTCCTTTGGTCCTTAAAAAATATTCTTTAAAAAATCCACGTTTATTTGTCCTTTGGTCCTTGAAAAAATTATTCTCTGAAAAATCCACGTTTATTTGTCCTTTGGTCCTTGAAAAAATTATTCTTTAAAAAATCCACGTTTATTTGTCCTTTGGTCCTTGAAAAAATTATTCTTTAAAAAATCCACGTTTATTTGTCCTTTGGTCCTTGAAAAAATTATTCTTTAAAAAATCCACGTTTATTTGTCCTTTGGTCCTTGAAAAAATTATTCTTTAAAAAATCCACGTTTATTTGTCCTTTGGTCCTTGAAAAAATTATTCTTTAAAAAATCCACGTTTATTTGTCCTTTGGTCCTTGAAAAAATTATTCTTTAAAAAATCCACGTTTATTTGTCCTTTGGTCCTTGAAAAAATTATTCTTTACAAAATCCACGTTTATTTGTCCTTTGGTCCTTGAAAAAAATATTCTTAAAAAAACCCCCGTTTATTTGTCCTTTGGTCCTTGAAAAAATTATTCATTAAAAAATCAACGTATATTTGTCCTTTGGTCCTTGAAATAATATTCTTTAAAAAATCCACTTTTATTTATCCTTTTAAAATTAACAACCGCTTCCATCTCCCAATATGACCTCCCCATCAATTGATTTCACAACTGGATTTTCCCGCCTCCGATTTTATTGCTACAAAGTGCGAATTTGTAGACTTGTAGTAGTTGATTGATGGGATTCTGGAACAAGAATGCCTCGATTTGATTGTCAAATGAATGTTAACATTTATTTTCCAATAAAAAATGAAAACACAAAATGATTCATTAATGTTTTGAGACACTAAGCTGCAGAGCTGTAAATTGTCATACAAATCGTTGTCGCCTCACATTCCTGCAATGCAACTTTATACAGAGCGAATGAAAAAATAAAAATCCCTTAATGGTGTCCTTGAAAATTACTGATGGACCCTCATACCAAAAAAAAAAAAAAACAACATTTCTGCGTATTAAGGCCTTAGCCGAATTTTATAAGAATCGAATAAAAAATGTTTTCTTTAATGGCAGTTTTCCTTGGAATTTCTTTATTTGAGTTGCTTTTTTATTGAAAATTTTGTATTCAATGTCGCATGAAAAAATAAAAAAAAAAAACATTTTAGCTGGTAATGTCCTGCCAGAACAAAAATGCATTTGTCTAGAGTGGTTTTTATTGAATGTGACACCCAGGGTGGACATGTTTGGTCTTTGGTATCGTTTCGATGATAATCTTGGCTGTTCTTGGCCGGCATTGTTATGACGGCTCAATGCCTGACAATGTTAATGACTTGAGAGATTCTTGTTAGGCCAAGCTCGCTAATAATGGCCAGTGGTGATAGAAATCTCCATCTGCCGCTCGCTCTATCTCTCGACCGCTCTTGGAGATGACAACTTCAATGGAATTTGTTTAATTAAGTAAATGTTTGCTTCTTCAGCTACTTGTTTTGCTGCTTCTTCTGCTTTTCGCTGAACAATTGATAACAATAACCAGCCATTGTTGTCAAATGGAAGATTTCCATAAAATGAATATTTAAATAAGATAAATTGGCCGTGTATTGAATGGGAGATTTGAGCTAAGAGTTTGTTTGGAAAGTTGACAGGAAGTATTTGCGAGATTTTCACAATTGAGGATATTGGATGATTGGGCGCCATGGGAAATGTTAATCAATGAAAACACATTTTTTTCGTTTTCAATGCCGGTGTTTATTTGTCCTAGATTCCTAAAAAAAACCTTTTAAAAATCCACGTTTTAGAGGACCTAGAATCCTTAGAAAATCCTTTTATAAATCCACATTTCAGAGGTCCTTAGAAAATCTTTTAAATCCACATTTCAGAGGTCCTTAGAAAATCCTTTTAAAAACCAAGTTTTAGAGGACCTCGAATCCTTGGAAAATCCTTTTAAAAATCCTCGCTTAAAGGTCAAAAATTCTTCTTAAAAATCCACGCTTAGAGGTCCTAGATTCCTCTTAAAAATCCCTTTAAAAACCCACGCCTTAGAAAATCCTTTCAAAAATCCAATGTTTTAGAGGACCTAGAATCCTTAGAAAATCCTTTTATAAATCCACATTTCAGAGGTCCTTAGAAAATCCTTTTAAATCCACATTTCAGAGGTCCTTAGAAAATCCTTTTAAATCCACATTTCAGAGTCCTTAGAAAATCCTTTTAAAAATCTACGTTTTATAGGGCCAAGAATCCGTAGAAAATCCTTTTAAAAATCCACGTTTTAGAGTCCTTAGAAAATCCTTTTATAAATCCACATTTCAGAGGTCCTTAGAAAATCCTTTTAAATCCACATTTCAGAGTCCTTAGAAAATACCTTAAAAAATCCACGTTTTAGAGGAGCTTAGAAAATCCTTTTAAAAATCCACGTTTTAGAGGACCTATAAAAATCCCTTTAAAATCCAAGTTTAAGAGAACCTAGAATCCTTAGAAAATCCTTTTAAAAATCCACGTTTTAGAGGACCTAGAATCCTTTTAAAAATCCGCTTTTAGAGGACCTAGAACCATTAGAAAATCCTTTTATAAATCCAAAAAAAATCCCTCCAAAAATCCTTTTAAAAATCCATGTTTTAGAGGACTTAAAAATCCCTTTAAAAATCGACGTTCTAGAGGACTTAGATTCTTCTTAAAAATCCCTTTAAAAGTCCACGTTTTAGAGGACCTACAATCCTTAGAAAATCCTTTTAAAAACCCACGATTTATAGGACATTAAGTTCTTAGAAAATCCTTTTAAAAATCCACGTTTTAGAGGTCCAAGATTCTTCTAAAAAATCCCTTTAAAAATCTATGTTTTAGAGGACATATAATCCTTAGGAAATCCTTTTAAAATCCACTGTTTAGAGAACCTAGAATCCTTAGAAAATCCTTCTAAAAATCCACAGCTTAGAGGACCTAGAATCCTTAGAAAATCCTTTTAAAAATCCACAGCTTAGAGGACCTAGAATCCTTTGAAAATCCTTTTAAAAATCCACGTTTTCGAGGACCTAGAATCCTTAGAAAATCCTTTTAAAAATCCACATTTTACAGGTCCTCAGAAAATCCTTTTAAAAATCCACATTTTACAGCTCCTCAGAAAATCCTTTTAAAAATCCACGTTTTGGACGACCTAGAATTTTTAGAAAATCCTTTTAAAAATCAACGTTTTAGAGGACCTATAATCCTTAGAAAATCCTCTTAAAAATCCAAGTTTTAGAGGACCTAGAATCCTTAGAAAATCTTTTTAAAACTCCACATTTTAGAGGATCTAGAATCCTTAGAAAATCCTTTTAAAAATTCCTATTCTAGAAAACCTAGAATTTTTAGAAAATCCTTTAAATATCCACGCGAAGAGGTCCTAGATTCTTCTAAAAATCTATTAAAAATATCCTCGTTTAGAGGTCCTACATTCTTCTTAAAAATCCTTTTAAAATTTGACGTATTAGAGGGCCTAGAATCCTCAGAAAATCGTTTCTAAAATCCACACTTAGAGGCCCTATATTCTTCTTAAAAATCCTTTTAAAAATTTAGGTTTTAGAGGACTTAGAATCCTTTATAAAATCCACATTTTAGAGAATCTAGAATCCTTAGAAAATCCTTTTGAAAAATTCTAGCTTAGAGGTCCTAGATTCTTCTTGAAAATCCTTTTAAAAATCATCGCTTGGACGATTCTTCTTGAAAATCCACGCTTAGATGTCCTAGATTCCTCTTAAAATCCCTTTAAAAACACACGCTTAAAGGTCAAAGATCCTTCTTAAAAATCCTTGTAGAAATCCATAGCTTTCATGTTGCATTTTTGGATGAATCTTATTCCAGGCACTGATAGACCAATTGCTATAGGAAAAAACTCAGCAGATTATAAAAGTACAGCTAAAAATAGAACACAAATGAAGCGGTGTTTTGGAGTTTTACATCACCCGACCTTAAAAGAGGGGCACAGTAAACATTTATATCCAATTTTATGCGAAGTTATAAATTCCATATTCATCTCAGATCTCTTTTCGAAAGGAATATTCAGATTTAGAAAGTCGTACAAAATCGCTGACTTTGGCAAGTTAGGAAAGATACAAATACTGAAAATTGTGACACTTTGTGGCTGAGGTACCAGAAGGGGTTCGCAGATATATATCGTTTTGGCTATTCAAACTTTGACCCTTTGTGGGGGAGGTACCAGAAGAAATGATCAGATCTCCACCATTTTTATAACTGATCTTTGTGTTGATGGAAATTTTGAGATGTGCCAAGTCTGAATGGAATCGGATGTCAATTTCCCGTTTTATAAGCTTCATGGATATTCCCAATTTTAACCCTTTGTGGGGGGAGTACGAGTAGCAGTGGACACATTTATTCGGTTGTTGGAGAATTACCAGAAATATAGGGTTGCCATTTTGGCAACTGACTTGGGAGCAGTAGAAATATCACGAGATACCAGCTCCTTCACATTTGTGGCTACCTGCCAGACGAAAAATTTTAATTTTCATCTTCAGCCGTTTTTTTTTTCTCCCTCTCGCCTTGGGCTTCTATTCTCCCCTTTTGTACGAATATCTTCTAGGCAAAAATATAATTATCCTTGTAATTCAAGTGATATATCACACGCTTGGCCCATACATTTCCGTATTTAACTCAATTACATTTGTGGTTGAAGGTCACAAAATGATGATAAAATTGTGGCTGTCTTCTAAATGGAATTAATAGCCGCTGTAATTCATTGCGCAAATAATGTTGCATATTTTCAGGGAGGGTAGTATATTATTATGAGATATGTTTGATGTAATAATTCAAATCGGACAGGATGAGAGATGAGAGAAAGAGACAGACAGACAGACATTGAATTATTGGGGTAATATTAAATTAGCCTTTGTTTATATCCTGTGCCACAAGACGGAGGGGGGTAAAAATCTTTTTTGATTTACTTGAAATGGTTCAAAATCTTTGAAAAGAGCGCAAATAATGGGTTGTTGGTAAATAGAAAAAAATTTGAAATTTGTATTTTTCTAAAGCCACTTTAAAATACGAGCATTTAGAAATTTATTGAAAATTTTTTATCTTACCAAGAATGTTTATTAACAGAAATTTGTTCCAAGTATAAACCAATTCTGAAGGCCAGATCACACATCATGTTACAGTCATGTGAATTTATTTAAAGAATTTTTTTTTCAAGGCCATAAGCATGGATTGTTTAAACATTTTTTTTTCAAAGTACTGAATACTATAAATACAGATTCCTTTAAAATAAAATTTCAAAGACCATCCAGGCTTTAAACGTGGATTTTTCAAATAATATTTTTCTAGGACCATCCAGGCTATAAACGTGAATTTATTGAGCAATATTTTTCAAGGACCATCAGATCAATAAACAATGATTTATTAAAATTTTTCCAAGGACCTTCCGGGCTTTAAACTTTGATTTTTTAAATAATATTTGTCAAGAACCATCCAGGCTATATACGTTAATTTTTTAAAAGGACCTTCAAGGACCTTCTAGGCTATAAGCGTGGATTTATAATAAATGTTTCCAAGGACAACTAAGGCTATAATTTTTTTTTTTTTTTCAAGGACCATCCAACAATCAACATGGATTTTTAAAAATATTTTTCAAGGGCCATACCAGCAATAGGCGTGGATTTTTTAAATATTTTTTTTTTTTCAAGGGCCATCCCAGCAATAAGCATGGATTTTTGAAGGACATTTTTAAAGTACTATCCAGCCTATAAACGTGCCATGGATATTCAAAAGGAGACCATACAGGCTATCAACGGTGATTTAACCCTAGATTTTTTTCCAATTTTTTTTTTTAAGGAACTGCCATCTTTAAACCCTGATTTCTATTATTACTATTTTTTTAAGGACCTTCCAAGCTATAAACGTGGATTTATTAAAGATTTTTTTTCAAGGGCCATCCAGGCTATAATCTTGGAGTTTTTTAAGAATAGTTTTCAAAGGCGATCCAGTCTATAAACTTTGATTTATTAAATAATTTTTCTTAAGAGCTATTCAGCTTATAAACATGTTTTTTAAAGAGTAATTTTAGAGACCGTCGTGGATTTAAAAAACAGTTCTAAGGACCAAAACATTTTTTTATAAAAAAAAAATTAAGGCCAAACATGTTTTTTTTTAATTTTAAGGCCTACAATTTAGATTTTTAAGGGTTATTTTACCATCAACACTTTAAACCTGTTGTTTAAAGAGTACTTATATGTCCGTTCAGGCTTCAGATTTGAATTTTTTCAAATTTTTTTTAAAGGACAATCCACGCTTCAGACCTGGATATCTTAAAAAAAAAATATAAAACGACCGTCCAGGCTATACAAAGGAATTTTTTTTTTTAATGAATATTTTTCAAGGATCATCCATGTTATAAACGTGGATTGTTTAAATAATATTTTTTAAGTAACTGCCAGGCTATAAACCTAAATTTCTTTTACAATTTTTTCAAGGACCATCTAGGCCATAAACTTGGATCTATTTCTCAAAGAAATATTTTTCAAGGACCATCCTGGCTATAAAAGTTCATTAAACTTTTTATACCCTACAACACCATGTGTTTGGGGTATTGTAAGTTTGGTAGGGCCAAAAATTATGTAACACCTCGAAATATTGGTCCCGAACATAGGAATGTATATATGGATTTTCCTATCTCGCCAAGCTGAGTCGATCTAGCTATATATGTACGTCCCTTTGTCCATGTTAATTTGTAATCCCGCTACAGGTCGCATTTATGGCCCGATCTCCACGAAATTTAGAATGGAGATGGAGCTAGGGCCAGAATAGAAGCCTATTGCCTTTGGAGATGATCGCAAAATATTGAGGAGATTGAAATGGACCAAAAACTGAAAATTTTCCTTTTTTTGCAGTTGTTCTACAGGTCGCAATTATAGACCAATCGATGCGGAAGTTAGAATGGAGCTAGGGCTTAGGACTGGGCAGAAGTCTTCCAAATTTTGATGGTCATTGGGTAATACAGGGTGAGATTTTTCAGGAAAAAAAGTTATTTGTTATTCGGAATTCAAGCGTGATTGTGTGAGTCTTTATATTTGGCTGGAAAACCACCAATCAAGAGGCTATCGTTAGAGCACTCCAGCATTTAAACGTTAGCGTGATATTGATATTGGTAGCGTAGCCCGACGTCAAGGAAGTGGACAGAAGAAAACAGCAACATCAGCAGAAATGGTTCGAAAAATAGAGAAGCGACTTGATCGAAACCCGCGTCTCAGTGCCCGAAAAATGGCTCGTGAGCTGAACATATCGCAATATTTCATTCGGCAAATATTGAAAAATGAGCTCGCGGTAAAGCCATTGAAATTCTAAAAATTGCAAGAACTTACACCGCAACGGAAAGAAAATAGGCTCAAAAGAGATAAAGAGTTGCTTCGTTTGGCCGAAAGTGGTGAACTGTCGAATTTGATTTTTTCCAATGAGAAAACATTCGTTGTCCAGCAGTTTGTAAATAACAACAACAAAATGATCGTGGTTACTATCCAAAGAGGTCAGCTGAAAATGTGAACCTTCGCTTAGCCACCAGAACTCAAGAGACGACCATGGCGATAGTGTGGGCCGCCATAATAGTCAATGGTCGCTCTCCGCTCGTATTAATCAACCATGGCATCAGAATAAATACCGAATATTATCCCGAAAATATTTTGGAGGGTGTATTAAAGCAAACATTTTGGCTGCAAATCTTGGACATTCCAACAGGACTCAGCACCATCGCACTCAGCTCACGCCACCCAAGAATGGTTACAAAATGAGGTTCCTTGCTTCATTGTTCCAGCGCACAATGGCCACCAAAATCTCCGGATATCAATCCGTTGGACTATTGCGTCTGGAGTATTTTGGAAAGCAAGGTTGGCACTAAAAAATACCAAAGTGTCGATCACCTCAAGCAAGCGCTTCGCCGGGAATGGGCCAAAACACCGCAAAGCAACATTCGGGCTGCGTGTGACGGTTTCATTGGCCGTTTGAAGGCCATAATTCGTGCCAAAGGTGACCAATTCGAACAAATCTAAACTTTTTCTAAAATTTGATGCTATTTCCGATATTTTTTGCTTCCATTCAATAAAATCGAAAAAAATGTAAAAATTATGGCGTTTGACTTTGTTGCAGTTTTTTTTCTTCACCCTGTAGCAATATTTCATTAAATTCCAAGAAAATTATTTTACGTCCCTAAAAGTATGCTATAAAATTGCAATTTTTATTGTGTGAAAATATCGTACGACTCTAAATCGCATACGTTGTGTAAACTGACCCTTTAACCCTTATCTGTTAAAATTGAAACTTCTTTTTCGATTTTATAAAAATATTTCATACATTTTTCTTTTCAATCACTTCAGTTCCAAAAACGGGAAAAAAATAAGTATTTGAATAATGAAATTTGCACCACCATGAAGAATGAATAACAATGAAAGTAGATATCGGAAAAGGGTGGAGGCTTCTTCGATTTGTTTAAGGTTTATCAGCATGTCGAGTCGTTTTACCAGACATCGATATTCATGTAAATCTGTGTGGGTATGTGTGCACATTTAGCCATACACATGTAATGTTTATTATTTTGCGGTCTATGCTGTCGGCTGAATGCCAACGAAAATTTTTGGCGGGCATGTCATTTTTCTTCGGCGTCTTTTTTTTTTTTTTTTTTTTTTTTTTTTTTTTTTGTCTACAAATTATGACACCTAGCAGACATTGTTGACTGGGGGTCCTTCTCGAGGCCTAGCAACCTACACATACATATATGTGAATATGCATGTGTGCGGTATCACATTTTCATTCTCTTTAATTTCGCCCATTTATCTCTGCTCTCTTTAATATCATTAAAGCTTATTAAGGATATTTAGTGATTGCCCCGAAAATGAGGATTATTTTTAAATTGACCTTTTTTTTTTGATTTTCTTAAAGTGCCCTGCATTTACCTAATGAAAATATGTATGTAAGTGAATTTGTATGAGAACACATGAATTTGTATGCATATCAAAAAGCTTAGGTATGTAAATTTTTGCTGTGTTAACGAAAATAACAAACATGAATAAACAAAATTATCCCTCCCTTATGGGGGGAGGTAATAATGTAATCAAAACAATAGGGGGGACATTTAACACTTTTTGGCCGAAAAACTAAAATAAAAAATACTTGGAAAACATTTCTTGAAGGTCTACTATTCCAAGAAGACCCCTGAAAGATCTACTATCCTTAGAAGGCATCTGGAAGGTCTTCTTACCTCAGAAGACCTCTTAAGGATCTTCTATCCGTAGAAGAACTCTAGAAGGTCTTGCAGCTGTAGAAGATCTCTAAAAAGTCTTCTATCCTTAAAAAACCTCTCGAGGGTATTTTATTTATAGACGACCTCTGGAAGGTATTCTTTCTTTAGAAAACCTCTGGAAAGTCTTTTATCCATAAAAGATCTCTGGAAGGTTTTCCATCCTTAGAAAACCTCCATAGAAGAACTCTGGAAGGCCTTCTTTTCCTAGAACACCTTTTCAGGGTCTTCTATCCATAGAAGACCTCTGGAAGGTCTTTTATCCATAAAACACTCTAGAAGGTCTTCTTTCTTTAGAAAATCTCTTGAGGGTCTTCTATCCTCTTAAGTGTCCTTAAAAGACCTCTTGAGGGTTTTCAATCCACAGAAGACCTCTGGAAGGTCTTCTATCCATAGAAAATCTTGGAAGGTCTTCTTTCCATAAAGGAAGGTCTTTCCTTAGCAGACCTCTTCAGTGGACAGAAGACCTTGAAGTGGGTTTCTATCCATAGAAGATTTTTGGAAGGTCTTCTATCCATAGAAGACCTCTGGAAGGTCTTTTATCCATAGAAGACTCTGGAAGGTCTTCTTTCCTTAGAAAACCTCTTGAGGGTCTTCTATTCCTTAAGTGTCTTTTATCCTTAGAATACTTCTTGAGAGTCTTCAATCCACAGAAGACCTCTGAAGGGTGTTCTATCCACAGAAAAACTCTGGAAGATCTTCTATCCAGAGAGGACCTCTGAAAGGTCTTCTTTCCAAAGAAGACCTCTGAAGGGTCTTATATTCATAGAAGAACTCTGGAAGGTATTTTATCCATAGAGGACTTCTGGAAGGTATTTTTTCTTTGGAAGACTTCTTCTATCCTTAAGATCTTTTGAAAATCTTCCGTCCTTAAAAGACCTTTGCAGTGGACAGAAGACCTTGATGGGAATTTCTATCCTTATAAGATCTCTGGTAGGTATTCTATCTTTAGAAGATCTCTGAAAGGTCCTTTATCCTTAGGAGACCTCTTGAGAGTCATTCATCTATAAAAGATTTCTTTGCTTATAAGACCTCTGAAGGGTATTCTATCCACAGAAAGACTCTGGAAGATCTTCTATCCATACAGGGCTTCTGGAAGGTATTTTTCCTCGGAAGACTTCTTTCATCCATAAAAGACCTCTTGAAGGTCTTCCTTCCTTAAAAAACCTCTTCAGGGGACAGAGGACCTTGGAGGGGGTTTCTATCTTTAGATGATCTCTGGAAGGTATTCTATCTTTTGAAGATCTCTGGAAGGTCCTTTATCCTTAGGAGACCTCTCTGAAGGGTCTTCTATTCATAGAAGAACTCTGGAAGATTTTCTATCCATAGAGGGCTTCTGGAAGGTATATTTTCCTTGGAACACTTGTTCTATCCGTAAAAGACGTCGTGAAGGTCTTTCTTCCTTAAAAAACCTCTTCAGTGGACAGACGATCTTGGAGGGGGTTTCTATCCTTAGAAGATCTGTGGAAGGTATTCTATCTTTAGAAGATCTCTGGAAGGGTTTTCTATTCATAGAAGAACTCTGGAAGGTCTTCTATCCATAGAGGGCTTCTGGAAGGTATTTTTTCCTTGGAAGACTTCTTCTATCCATAAAAGACCTCTTGGAGGTCTTCCTTCCTTAAAAGACATCTTCAGTGGACAGAAGATCTTGGAGGGGGTTTCTATCCTTAGAAAATCTCTGGAAGTTATTCTATCATTAGAAGATCTCTGGAAGGTCCTTTATCCTTAGGAGACCTCTTGAGAGTCCTTCATCTATAAAAGACCTCTGAAGAACTCTTCAAGGTTTTCTTTCCTTAGCAGACCTCTTTAGTGGACAGAAGACATTAAAGTGGGTTTCTATGCTTATAAGATCTGTGGAAGATCTTTAATCCTTAGAAGACCTTTTGGGAGTCCTTCATCTATAAAAGGCCTCTTAAAGGTATTCTAACCATAGAAAACCTCCGGAGAGTCTTCTGTCCTTAGAAGATATCTTAAGGGCCTACTTTCCTTAGGGTTTCCTTAAGGGTTTTTTATCCATAGAAGAGCTCTGGAAGGTCTTTTATCCATAAAAGACGCCTGGAAGGTCTTTTATCCATAAAAGACCACTGGAAGACCTATTGAAGGTTGTTTTTTCTTTAGAAGACCTCTAGGAAACATTCTTTCCTCAGAAAAACTTTTGCAGGTTTTCTATCATTAAAAGACGTCTTGAAAGTCTTCTAGGCTAAGAAAAACTCTTGAGAGCCTTAAAGACCAGTGGAAGAGCTCTTGAAAGTTTTCTATCCTTAGAAGGCCCCTAGAAGATCTTCTCTCCTTAGAAGACATCATGAGTGCCTCTCATCCATAGAAGACCTCTGCCTTCTTTCCTCAGAAGAACTTTTGCAGGTTTACTATCCTTAGAAGACGTCTTGAAGGTCTTCTAGGCTTAGAAAAACTCTTGAGATCGTCAAAGACCCGTGGAAGAGCTATTGAAAGTTTTCTATCCTTAGAAGGTCCCTGGAAGGTCTTCTATCCTTAGAAGACCTTTTGAAGGTCTTCTTTCCTTAGAAGACCTCTAAAAGGTCTTCTTTCCTCAGAAGACCTCTATATGGTCTTCTTTCCTCAGAAGAACCTTTGCAGGTTTTCTATCCCTAAAAGCCCTCTGGAAGGTCTTCTATACATTGAAAACATCTAGCAGGTCTACAATTCTTCAAAGATCTCGTCTATCCATCTTATGGCTTTAGAAAACCTCTTGAATCCTCTCTTTTCCATAGAAGACTTCTTGAAGGTCTTCTTTATTCTGGATACCTCTTGGAGGTCTTCTCTGCTTAGAAAACCTCTTCAAGGTGTCCTTTTCTTAGAAGGCTCCTTAAGGATCGTCTATGCATAGAAAAGCTCTTCGACACATCTGAAAGGTCTTCCAGAAGAAAACCTCTTGAGGATCGTATATCCATGGAAGACATCTGGTAGGTCTCCTATCTATAGAAGACCTCTGGCAGGTCTTCTATCTATAGACGAAATCTAGCAGGTCTTCTATCCTTAGAATACCACTTAAAGGTCTTCCCTCGATTGATAATCTTTTGAAGGTCTTCCGCCTATGTTTCCCTCTATTTTCTTATTATTTCCTTTCCCCCCTACCCTTTCCATTCCCTCCCCTCCTCCTCTTCTCCTTATTTACAACTCCTTAACAATTTATTGCACAAACAACATATCTGAATGGGTTAAGTTATTTGTTTGAAAACATTGCCAACAAATTCATTTATTTATCCTTTATTGATGCACGTCTACATGCACACACATACAAATACACAAGCACACGCACACATAGGCACACATATAGTAAACAAATTTATTTCAACTATGGCGGCTCTCGAAACCAATTCGAGTTCAAAACAACGATAACCTTGTTACAAAACTTTCCGCCAAAAATAAGGCAGGCCTGACTACAGAAGTAGGCCAACAAAGAGACGGACCGACAAAACGTTCTAGGCAAACTAGGGAGCGGAACAAATAAGGGAAACAACAACATAATGAAAACACTTTAATAACAAAAGACAATTGAAAAATGTTCTTCATTTGCATAGAAAAAAAAAAAAAAAAAAAAAAAAAAAACAAAACAAACGAAACAAACGAAACGAAGGGAAAACAAAAGAAGGGAACGGATATCCCAAATTCTGATAACCTAGTTATTTTGTTTGGAAGGAACAAAAAATAATTTTTTGAGAAGCGAATGAACCTTTTTTGTTTTTGTAAATTGGTTTAAAAAATAACCTTTCTTTAAAGGACAATGATTTTTCTTTTCCTTGGCTTAAATTTAGATGCCAAGTAAATTGGGTATTATATTGCCTGGAAATTTATGTTGAAAACTAAATTTTGCATAACTTTTTTTGGGGGGAATTAAATTTAAAATTAAATTGGATTGGGGATTTTTTTCTGGTGACAAGTGGTGATAAGGGGAAGAGGATGTTTATTGGCCACGGAATTACCTCATATTTGTTGATTTCTTTGACAAACGTATTGGCCAAAAGGTCCTTAAAGAAATTTTCGTTCAAAAATCCACGTTTATTTGGTCCTTGAAAAAATATTTTTTACAATTCAGTGTCCTTGACAAAATGTTGTTTAAACATCCAGAGTCCTTAAAAAAGTTTCTTAAAAAATCCACGTTTGTTTGATCCTTGAAGAAATATTTTTTACAATTCAGAGTCCTTGACAAAATGTTGTTTAAACATCCAGAGTCCTTAAAAAAGTTTCTTAAAAAATCCACGTTTGTTTGATCCTTGAAGAAATATTTTTTACAATTCAGAGTCCTTGACAAAATGTTGTTTAAACATCCAGAGTCCTTAAAAAAGTTTCTTAAAAAATCCACGTTTGTTTGATCCTTGAAAAAATATTCTTTAAAAAATCCACGTTTCTTTTGGTCCTTGAAAAAATATTCTTTAAAAAATCCTTGATTGGGTTGGTCTTTGAAAAAATATTCTTTAAAAAATCCATGTTTGGGTTGGTCCTTGAAAAAATATTCTTTAAAAAATCCACGTTTCCTAGAGTCCTTGGAAATATATTCTTTAAAAAAATCCACGTTTCTTAGAGTCCTTGAAAAAATATTCTTTAAAAAATCCACGTTTCTTAGAGTCCTTGAAAAAATATTCTTTAAAAAATCCACGTTTCTTAGAGTCCTTGAAAAAATATTCTTTAAAAAATCCACGTTTCTTAGAGTCCTTGAAAAAATATTCTTTAAAAAATCCACGTTTCGTATAGACCTTGAAAAAATATTCTTTAAAAAATCCACGTTTCTTAGAGTCCTTCAAAACATATTCTTTAAAAAATCCACGTTTCTTAGAGTCTTTGAAAAATGTAATCTTTAAAAAAAACCAGGTTCCTTTTAGTCCTTGAAAAAAGTAATCTTTAAAAAATCAACGTTTCTTTTGGTCTTTGAAAAAATATTCTTTAAAAAATCCACGTTTATTTGACCCTTGAAAAAATATTCTTTAAAAAATCCACGTTTCTTAGAGTCCTTGAAAAAATATTCTTTAAAAAATCCACGTTTATTTGACCCTTGAAAAAATATTCTTTAAAAAATCCACGTTTCTTAGAGTCCTTGAAAAAATATTCTTTAAAAAATCCACGTTTCTTAGAGTCCTTGAAAAAATATTCTTTAAAAAATCCACGTTTCTTAGAGTCCTTGAAAAAAATATTCTTTAAAAAATCCACGTTTCTTAGAGTCCTTGAAAAAATATTCTTTAAAAAATCCACGTTTCGTAGAGTCCTTGAAAAAATATTCTTTAAAAAATCCACGTTTTTTAGAGTCCTTGAAAAAATATTCTTTAAAAAATGCACGTTTCTTAGAGTCCTTGAAAAAATATTCTTTAAAAAAATGCACGTTTCTTAGAGTCCTTGAAAAAATATTCTTTAAAAAATCCACGTCCCTTGAAAAAATATTCTTTAAAAAATCCACGTTTCTTAGAGTCCTTAAAAAAATCCTTTAAAAAATCCACGTTTATTTGGTCCTTAAAAAAATTATTCTTTAAAAAATCCACGTTTATTTGGTCCTTAAAAAAATTATTCTTTAAAAAATCCACGTTTCTTAGAGTCCTTGAAAAAATATTCTTTAAAAAATCCACGTTTTTTAGAGTCCTTGAAAAAATATTCTTTAAAAAATGCACGTTTCTTAGAGTCCTTGAAAAAATATTCTTTAAAAAAATCCACGTTTCTTAGAGTCCTTGAAAAAATATTCTTTAAAAAATCCACGTCCCTTGAAAAAATATTCTTTAAAAAATCCACGTTTCTTAGAGTCCTTAAAAAAATCCTTTAAAAAATCCACGTTTATTTGGTCCTTAAAAAAATTATTCTTTAAAAAATCCACGTTTATTTGGTCCTTAAAAAAATTATTCTTTAAAAAATCCACGTTTCTTAGAGTCCTTGAAAAAATATTCTTTAAACAATTCACGTTTCGGTTGGTCCTTGAAAAAATATTCTTTAAAAAATCCATGTTTTTTAGTCTTTGGTCCTTGAAAAATATTCTTTAAAAAATCCACGTTTCTTAGAGTCCTTGAAAAAATATTCTTTAAAAATTCACGTCTATTAATCTCCAGCACGATTTTAGCAAAATTTATTTCTCAGTGCTTCCTTTTTATTTCTTTTTTATAAAATTAATCAAATTAATTTAATTTTCCTTGAAATGTGATTCCCTTAAAAAATTGAAGGCTTACTCGATTTGTTGGTATTGACAAATTGTCAGCAGTTACTTGTTTCTTGCTTGATGGGTTAACCCAGTCCATCATTGCCATTAGCACCCAATCTGTGGTAGTAACTTACTCCTTCCCCAAACCCCTCCCAAAAAAACACAAATAAAGTTCACTGGATTTACTCGGAAAAATGATGATGTGGCAATTTAGGTAAATGCGGACACATTTCATTTTTAAAATGCCATGAACAAATTACAATTACTCTTCTCGGTAATCATGTGTGTAAGTATGTGTGTATGTAAGTATGAGACAAGCAAGGAATTTTAAAGTCCTGACACAAGCTCGTGCAGTAAATAGAATATCAGTTAACCCTTGTATGGGAATGGTGGGAATTTTTATACCCTCAGAATATTGTCTTATCATTGTGTAGTCAACTTTACTGTTTTAAACCCAAGGTATTTTAGGACAACTGCAGACGATATACAGATGTTCGTCCATCTGACAGCCGATCATCTACTAATAATATATTTATACAGATCGAGTTGAAAGTGACCGATATCGCTGCAATCATTCCAGTACCTCCAGGGCACAAAATTCAAAATACATGTAAAAGCATATATCGCATATAATACCTATTCTTCAACTAAGACCGGGTGCTAAGATTTCTACAGAATTTTTCCAGGACTTCCTTACCATGCAGGAAGCTTGAAGGGCTTTTTCAATTGTTGATTTTAAAACGATTAATAATCTCTTTTGATAATCGTAGACTATTCTTAAAAAATATCTTTAAAGGACTCCATCGCCTAAAATCTTGGATTTTTTTAAGAATTTATACGAATTCATTTCAAAAGTATTTTTCAAAGACATAATGAGAAAAACCAAGACTTGTTAAACAGAAAATTAAGGATTCCTATCACAATTTTTTTAATTTTTTCAAAATAAATATTTAAAATGACCGCACAAAATCGTAGATTTTTTAACAAAATTGAGGAATAATTTAAGGACATCCTTCAAATAAAATTGTGGACTTGTTTGGAAAAAATCAGAAGGAATTGTGAAAATATTCAAGATTAAATTGTGAAGAATCTTGTAACCGCAAATTATGACTTTAAAAAAATTCATTTTAAGGGGGTTTTAATATTTGCAAGATTTTCATTATTGATTAGGAATATTTGAAGGTCTTCCTGACAGATAATCGTGGATTTTTAAAAATAATTTTTCAGGAATCTCTTGTAACCGGAAAAATTTTAAAAATATTTTTTCAATGACCTCTTGACAAAAAATCGTGGACTTAAAAACATCTTCAAAGGCCTTTTAGATCAAGGTCGTGAATTTGTTAATATTTTATATCAAGAAATATTTTTTCAAGGACGTTCTTCCAGACCCTACAGACTTCATTACATCCAGAAAAATGCACCGTATGGTGCGGTTTTCACGCCGGACCTTATTTCTTCAAAAATTAGGCCGGAGCTCGCGTTACGGTCAATGGAGATCGTTAACGCACCATGATCAATGATTTTTTGTTTATAAATATGGATAACATTGATCCGGAGGAGATTTGGTTTCTTGGTTCCTGGAAAAATCGTGAATATTTTAAGGATATTCTAGAAGACCACTTGTCAAATATCGTGGGAACAAATTTCAGGGCATTCCTACTGAAAATTGTGACCTGACTGAAAATATCTTGTTTTTAGCTATATTTTATTTTAGAAACTTTTTTTCAACAATTATACATAGCGATTAAAATTCTTAGGACACTCTGGGAAAAAAATCGTGGATTTTTTTTAGAAAAAAAAAAAAAAAAAAAAAAATCAAAAATTTTGTGCAGAATATTGTTGTTGTATTTTTTTTTAGTAAAAACCTTTGAAAAATATTCTTTAAATATTTGGGATTTTTGGGAAGAAAGTCTAAAAAATATAAAAAAATCCATTATATTTGATCGGGAGATATGTTTTAAAAGTACGAATTTACGTAGGAAATCCTTGATTTTTTTACAAAAAAAAAATCTTGATTTGATTTTTAGGTAAAAAAAAAAATCAAGGATTTCCCGAAAATCCCAAATATTTAAAGAATATTTTGCAAAGGTTTAATTGCACAAATTATGGATTTTAACGAATATTTTTGAAGTACAATCTGTAAAAATGGTGTGTTTTTTTGAAATTCCAGTGAACTCTTACTAAAAATTATTAATTTTTTCGAGAAATATTTTGGAGGTCTTTGTGGCTAAAAGAATATGTTTTCACATAGCATTTAAAAGAAAATCGAAAATTTACAAGGACTTTCTTACCGAAAATCTTAGCCTTTTATATAAATAGTTTCCAAAACCTTTTTATGAAGTACCGACAAAAAAACGTGAATAAAAAACATTTTTTAGGAGCTTTTACTGTCCGGAAATTGTAGATTTTTAAGAGAAGGATCTCACCACCGAAAACAGTGCTTTCTGGGGAAAGTGTTTTCAATTATTTCCTTACCCAAATTCTCGGACAAAATTCTATTTATTTTAAGGACAAAAACTGCAACAAAGTCAAACGCCATAATTTTTACATTTCTTTTAAATTTTATTGAATGAAAGCAAAAAATGTCGGAAATACCATAAAATTTTAGAATAAGTTTAGATTTGTTTGAATTGGTCACATTTAGCACGAATTATGGCCTTCAACTGGCCAATGACACCGGCACACGCTGCCCAAATGTTGCTCTGCGGTATTTTGACGCATTCTTGGCGAAGCGCTTGGTGATCGACACTTTGGTATTTTTAAGTGCCATCCTTGCTTTCCAAAATACTCCAGACACAATAGTCCAACAGATTGGTATCCGGAGGTTTTGGTGGCCATTGTGCGCTGGAAATGAAGCGAGGAATCTCATTTTGTAACCATTCTTGGGTGGCGAGTGCTGAGTCCTGCTGGAATGTCCAAGGTCTATAGCCAAAAAGTTTGCGTGCCCAAGGCTTTAATACATCCTCCAGAATATTTTCGCGATAATATTCGGCATTTATTCTGATTTACGAGCGGGGAGCGACCATCGGCTGTTATAGCGGCCCACACCATCACCATGGCCAGCGCTTGAGTTCCAACCGAACATGGCCAACCGAAGGTGCACATTGTCAGCTGACCTCTTTTGCAAGTAGACTCGATCGTTTTTTTGTTTACAAACTGCTGGACAACGAATGTTTTCTAATTGGAGAAAACCAAATTCGGCCAAACGAAGCACCTCTTTAGCTCTTTTGAGTCTATTTTCTTTCTGTTGCGGTGTAAGTTCTTGCCCTTTGGAATTTTAATGGCTTTACCTCGAGCTCATTTTTCAATATTTCCCGAATGGAATATTGCGATATGTTCAGCTCACGAGCCATTTTTTCGGCCACTGTCGCTTCTTTACTTTTCGAACCACTTCTGCTGATGTTGCTGTTTTCTTCCGTCCACTTCCTTGACATATGTCGGGCTACGCTACCAGTATCACGTAATCGGTAACGAGCGACGGTACGAGACACAAAATATTTATTCACATTTAAATGCTGGAGTGCTTTAACGATAGCCACTTGGTTGGAAAGAAGAGAAATCACACTATCACGCTTGAATTCCGTCACGAATAACTTTTTTTCTGGAAAATTCTCACCAAAATGCTTTTGTACGCTTGTAAAATATATAATGAGCTGTCACTGGAATAGTTTTAACAGCTGCCGGACGAGTGGCTTAGAAATGACAGCAGTCTGAAGTTGATTGCAGTTTTTTTTCATCTCACCCTGTATTTTTATACCCTCCACCATAGTATGGAGGGTATATTAAGTTTGTCATTCCGTTTGTAACACCTCGAAATATACATTCCACAAAGTATATATATTCTTGATCGGCATAAAATTATAGATTTAGAAATGTCCGTCCGTCTATTCGACTGTCCGTCTGTGGAAATTACTCTAGCTTCCGAACGAAATGAAGTAGGTTGATAAAATTTTACTCAAATGTGTATTATGTCTGCAGGACTTTTGGTATTGAAAAAGGGCCATGTAGGTCCACGTCTTCGTATAGCCCCCATATAACGGTACCTCCCGATATGCGGTATTTTGATGATTTTAGCGACATTATTTACCGGAATTGTTTCAAATTTCGCACTTGAAGTTCGTAATGGATACTACAGCCTATGACAGAAAATGAGCCATGTAGGCCTACGTCTTCGTATAGGCCCCATATAACGGTACCTCCGGATATTGGGAATTTTAATGATTTTAGAGACGTTATTTACCGGAATTGTTTCAAATTTCGCATTTGAAGTTCGTAATGAATACTACAGCCTATGACAGACAATTGTCTGTGTAGGTCTACGTCTTCGTATAGCGCCCATATAACGGTACCTCCCGATATTCGGCATTTTGATGATTTTAGCGACATTATTTAAAGGAACTATTTCAAATTTGGTATTTGAAGTTGGTAATGGAAACTACATCCTAAGACAGAAAATGAGCCATGTAGGTCTACGTCGTCGTATAGCCCCCATGTAACGGTACCTCCCGATATTCGGTATTTTGATGATTTTAGCGACATTATTAACCGGAATTGTTTCAAATTTGGTATTTAAAGTTCGTAATGGAAACTACATCCTAAGAAAGAAAATGAGCCATGTAGGTCTACGTCTTCGTATAGGCCCCATATAACGGTACCTCCCGATATTCAGTATTTTGATGATTTTAGAGACATTATTTACCGGAATCGTTTCAAATTTGGTATTTAACGTTCGTAATGGAAACTACAGCCTATGACAGAAAATTGTCTGTGCAGGTCTACGTCTTCGTATAGCCACCATACAACGGTACCTCCCGATATTCAGTATTTTGATGATTTTAGAGACATTATTTACCGGAATCGTTTCAAATTTGGTATTTAACGTTCGTAATGGAAACTACAGCCTATGACAGAAAATTGTCTGTGCAGGTCTACGTCTTCGTATAGCCACCATACAACGGTACCTCCCAATATTCGGTATTTTGATGATTTTAGCGACATTATTTACCGGAATTGTTTCAAATTTCGCATTTGAAATTCGTAATGGATACTACAGCCTATGACAGAACATTGTCTGTGTAGGTCTACGTCTTCGTATAGCCCCCATATAACGGTACCCCGATATTCGGTATTTTGATGATTTTAGCGACATTATTTACCGGAATTGTTTCAAATTTCGCATTTGAAGTCCGTAATGAATACTACAGCCTATGATTGTATTTGCGGATCCACGTCTTCGTTAAGCTCCCTTATAAAGGGACCCCCGATATTCGGTATTCTGATGATTTTAGAGACATTATTTACCGGAATTATTTAACATTTTGTATTTGAAGTTCGTAATGGATACTACAGCCTATGACAGAAAATTATCTGTGTGCAGGTCCACGTTTTATAACCGCCATGGTGCCTCCCTATATTCGGTATTTCGATGATTTTTGCTACATTATAAAGAGATTTTTTCAATTTTCGCATTTGAATATTGTAATAGCTTGTGACAAAAGTTGCCTATGCAGGTCCACGTCGTCTTATAGCCCCTTATATACGGCTACATTCGGTATTTTTAAGATTTTAACAGAATTTTTAATGGATTTTATTTTTTTGAAAATTGCCAAATTTTTACCCAATGATGGAGGGTATTTAAAGTTCGACCCACCCGAACTTACAGCTTTTTTACTTGTTTTTTTATATTTTTCCTCAACCTTAGAATTTTCGGAGAATGTTAAGACCTATTTAATTTCATAGGATCTTTTTTGTAATTTCAAAGAATATGCACTGTATTCTATAAATTTTACAAACAATACTTAGTCATAGGCTATGGGGGTGTATATTTATTGGCTTACTAATAATGTTTAAATATTTTTAAATTTTTATTACTCTCACACCGGAATTTGGGGTTAAAAAATAATAAAACTTTGTTACATCGAAACACCGTCACATTACCGTATTTAAATAAACTCCTCACGTCACATACCCATTTACATGGTATTTTGAAGGAGAAAAACGTGTCAAAGCTTTGCCAATACAAGACGGCTAAATTGTTCAACAACTGCCAGAGTTGAATGTCTTCTAAAAAAACAAAATCGTAATTTTTTCGAAAAAATAAAATACATCACACGTTTTGCATCTTATCGTTGTCAAAGTATCTCCATTCCACAGTTCCTTGGAATTGTTCACCTATTTTCACCAGAATTCTACTTGATTTTGTCTTTTATGTAATTAAATAATAACGACGCTGCCAAGTCAATTTAAATGTGAATGGCAGACATTTGGCTTATCCGATAGACAAAAAGCACTGCCTATCCTCAAGGCGCTGTATCGTTATGTGTTGCCTACTTAAAGGCTGTTATATGTAATGTAATTATATTTGTGTGTGTGTGTAAATCGTGTGGAAAATTATTATTGTCACACCGTTAACCTAGTCTTGCCGGGGGTTTTGATAATCTCTGAAGGAAAAAAATCTTAACTCGGTAATAAAATTTAGACTTGTTATCGTTTGTTCTTTTTTTGCTTCGGCAAAGGAATTTCCTTTTTTGGGAGGATGTATTTTTTTTTTTGATGAAGACACGTTTTTATAGCTGTCAATATTAGCGAATATTTTAAAATGGTAAGTATTTGTGTGTTTTAATGAATAAATTACGATTTGTGAAAAATTTTAATTGTCCTGGAATATTGATATGTTTTAAGGATATATGGGTCCAATCAAAAGGCGTGATTTTCACGAAGTGCTAGCAATCTTCCCTTTTGGGCTGGATGTTCCTCAATTATAATTAAAAAGAAAGACGATTACTTTACTGACAGGCTCAACAACGTCAAGATGAAACGGATGAAGCCAAAATATCGAAATTGCACCTGGAGGAGCAATGGTGTGAATTGTGATGGAGAATTTGATATTCATGGTCAAAATCCGACTTTTCCGGATTCAAGAGTAATGTATCTAACAACAAGTAAAAAAAAAACACTAAGTTCGGCCGGGCCAAACTTTTAATACCCTCCACCTTGGGGTAAAGGAAACATTAGAAGAAATTTGACAACAATCATTAAAATGTCGAATATTGGGAGGTATCGTTATATGGGGGCTATACCAAATCGTGGACCTGCACATGCAATGTTTCGCCAACGGAGCTAGAACCCATTATGACCTACAAATACCAATTTTTAAACCAATCCGCGAAAATATGTGGCAAAAATTATCAAAATACCGAATGGTAGGGAGGTACCGTTATATGGGGGCTATACCAAAACGTGGACCTATAATTACAATGACTCGCCACACGAACTGGGACCCATTATGATCTACAACTACCAATTTTCAGACAAATCCGTGGAAAAATGTGGCATAAATCATCAAAATACCGAATATCGGGAGGTACCGTTATATGGGGACTATACCAAATCGTGGACCCATACATACAATGTTTCGCCACACGAAACCCACAAATACCAATTTTTAGACAAATTAGTGCAAAAATGTGGCAAAAAACCATCAAAATACCGAATATCGGAAGGTACCGTTATATGGGGACTATACCAAATCGTGGACCCATGCATGCAATGTTTCGCTACTATGGGGGCTATACCAAAACGTGGACCTATAGTTACAATGACTCGCCACACGAACTGGGACCCATTATGATCTACAACTACCAATTTTCAGAGAAATTCGTGAAAAAATGTGTCACAAATCATCAAAATACCGAATATCGGGAGGTACCGTTATATGGGGATTATGTCAGAACGCAGACCGATATATCTCATTTTCAATACCAACCATTCAATACCAACCATCCTACAATACAAATTGCTCTGCTAAATTTTGACGTTCTACGTCAAATAATGTGGGCATTATCGTGATTTCAACAAACAGACAGACATCGTTAAATCGACTTAGAATTTTATGCTGATTATGAATATATATACTTTATGGGGTCTACGACGAATATTTAAGGATGTTACAAACGGAATGACAAAGTTAATATACCCTCCTTTCCAAAGTGGAGGGTATAAAAATGGGTCTAAATATTTTTAATATTTTTTTTTCTTATTTTATTTCAAAGAATCATAATTTTTGTGGAATTTTGAAAAAGATATTGTCAAGTAAGGAGGTCCTTGCAAAATTTTTTCTTAAAAAATTTATGATGCTTAAAAAAAAAAACTTAAAAAAAAAAAACAAATCAGGTATCTTAGTCAGGGGGTTCTTAAGTATTCACAATTGTTGTCAGGAGATCTTTAAAAAATATGCTGCAAGGTCAACGGATATGGCACGGGAGTTATTTGATAGTCAAGAGGTCCTTAAAAGTCCATGAAAAGCCCTTTTTTTAAATTTTACAATGGTTAATCCGCAGGAGCTTGAATTTCCACGATACTTGGTCAGATGCACCCTAAGATTTGTTATAAAAACAAAATAGTTGGTTGGAAGCTCCAGATTCTGAATTATTGGACATGAGGTCCTTAAACATTTTTTTTTCTCAAAATTCGTCAAGTATTGCTTGGAAAGGGTTATAAGAAAATACGCTAATTCAGTTAAGATGTTTTCGATTTTTTTGACGTTCCAATATATTGTTTAGGAGATTCTCCAAAATCCCCGTTTTTTTTTTTTTTTTTTTTTTTTTTTTTTTTTTTTTTTTTTTTTTTTTTTTTTTTTTTTTTTTTTGGTCGGGATACCCTAAACGTTTTATTTCTAAAAACAACCACCTATGATTATCAAATTATCCTAAAAAAAAAAAATTATTAGGATGTCTTAAATGTTTTTATTAAATACGAGGACAATTAATCTACCGCTCCTTATAAAGGGTTTTAAATAATCCACGATGGTTGATCAGGTGATCCTTGAAATTTCTTTAACAAGCCACAATCGATGGTAAGGAGGTCCTTGCAAAAATCGTCTTAAAAAATTCACGTTTTTTTGGACCGAAAATCCTTGAAAACTATTCTTAAAAAATCCAATACTCCTTAAAAATGTTTTCTACAATCCAAAAATATTTGTACAGATGGTCCTTGAAAAAAATTTCTTTGAAAATCCACGATTGTTGGTCAGGATACTCCTGGAAAAAAATATAAAAAAAAACTGACGGTTGGTCGGAAGATCCTTGATATTCTGAAAAATTACACATTTATTGGTCAGAAGTTTCTTTCACCAAAAAAGATTCTAAAATCAAAGATTATTCCGCCAGAAAGATATTGAATTTTTTTATTATAGAACCAGAAGTTTGGTCTACAGGGCAAATTCTTTGCTTCCTCTTCCATTGAACTTACGATCTCTTCACATGGGTGAAAACAGTTTTTGTCATAGGTTTATTTTTAAATAGCTTCTATGGAGAATTTCCCCAGACAAATGCCAATGGAACTGAGGAGGATTGGAGGCTCTTTCCTAAACCATGGTAGGGAATGCCTTATCCTGCCCTGACCAGAAGGTCCATATGTTTTTTTTTTTAAATCCACTATTTTTGAAAAATGTTCTTACAACTCCACGTTTAATAGAAGGAAAGGCCCTAAAAAGAAGCGTTTTGAAAAATTACTGATTATAGGCAAAGAGGTCCTTCGGCCGGGGAAAAATATTATAAAAAATCCGAGATTTTGGAAGAGAAGATCTTTTAAGAAATATTCCATAAAATACACGATTATTGCTAGCAGGTTGTTAAAAAACTATTCTTAAAAATTCTCCAAAATGGGTAGTAAAGAGGCCGTTTCATCTATGTTCACAAATGTTGATACGGAGGTTCTTGAAAACTTTGAATAGGAGGTCCTGGATTTTTTTTCTACGGATACGGAGGTTCGTGAAAACTTTGAACAGGAGGTCCTGGATTTTTTTATAAAAAAATCTTACACAAAAAAGGGGCGATGGTCTGCAGGTCTTTAAAAAATGTACCAAAAAATTTACGATTGTTGTAAAAACATTCAAATTGTGAATCAGGGTGTCCCTGAAATTGTTTTCTAAAAAAAATCCGTATTTATTGGCCAGATGGTCCCTGAATTTTTTCTTAAAAATCCAGGACTATCACTTAGATGGCCTTCAAAAAATTGTCAAACGAATGGTTGGAAGTCATTGTAAAATATCCAACCATCCAACAAAAACTTGCTAAAAAATAGATGATAATAGACACGAAGGTTGCAAAAAAAATATTACGAAGTTAAAAAGTATCAATCGGCTTAGCCGATAGATGTATACCCTCACAATGTTCGATTATTTGAATAAGTTTTCACTTCTGTTATGATTATTCAAATTGTTGACCCTCTATGGAGTAGGTTCCAAAGGAATGAGCCAATTTTGTCCATTTCGTATCGGTTACTTCCTTTACTTCATAAGAGATATGTGATAATTTATGGAAAATATGCCTGATGTACCAGATATAGTCGACCGAAGTATTCCATTTTCATGCTTCATCTAATATATCTAATATAGATAAAAAAAAAATTATTGGGATGTGTGAAATTTGAAGACAATCGTACTCTTCAATAACATCAATTCAAAATGTTGACCCTTTTTGGGGGAGTTACTTGATAGAGTGGACCGATATTGTCCATTTTCGCACTTGACCTGGCACTAATGCAAATATTTGGATTTGTAAAGTTGCAGCAAAATAGGAGTATTGTTTCCTTTCTCCGTGCAGAAAATATATTTTTTAAAAATTTTGACCTTTTGTAGGGGAGGTACCATAAGGTGTGGACCGATATTGTCCATCTCCGAACTTGATCTAAGTTTGACAATAATATTACGATGTACTGTTAAGTTCGTAAATGAGCCATGTAGGTCCAAGCCTTCGTATAGCCCCCATACAACCGAACCCCCCGATATTCGGTATTTTTATGATTTTTGCGACATTATTTACCGGAATTATTTCAAAAGTGGTATTTGAAGTTCGTAATGGATACTGCAGCATAAAACAGAAAATGGGCCATGTAGGTCCCCGCTTTCGTATAGCCCCCATATAACGGTACCTTCCTATATTCGGTATTTTTATGATTTCAGCGTCATTATTTACCGGAATTGTTTTAATTTTGGTATTAGAAATTCGAAATGGATACTACAGCCTTTGACAGAAAATTTTCGGTGCAGGTCCACGTCTTCGTATAGCCCCCATACGATGGTACCTCCCGGTATTCGGTATTTTGATGATTTTAACGATATTATTTACCGGAACTATTTCAAATTTGGTATTTGAAGTTCCCAAGGGATAGTACAGCCTATGATAGAAACTTGTCTGTGCAGGTCCACGTCTTCGTATAGCCCCCAATAACGGTATGTCCCGATATTCGGTATTTTTATGATTTTAGCTTCATTATTTACCGGAATTGTTTTAATTTTGGTATTTGAAGTTCGTACTGGATACTACAGCCTATGCCAGAAAATTGTCCACGCAGGTCCATGCCTTCGTATAGCCCCCATATATCGGTACGTCCCGATATTCGGTATTTTAATGATTTTAGGGACATTATTTACCGGAACTATTTCAAATTTAGAATTTGAAGTTCGTAATGGATGCTACAGCCTATGACAGAAAATTGTCCGAACAGGTCCACGTTTTCGTATAGTCCCCACATAGCGGTACCTCCCGATATTCGGTATTTTGATGATTTTAGGGACATTATTCACCGGAATCGTTTCAAATTTTATATTTAAAATTCGTAATGGATACTACAGCCTATGACAGAAAATTGTCTGTGCAGGTCCACGTCTTCGTATAGCCCCCATATAACGGTACGTCCCGATATTCGGTATTTTAATGATTTTAGGGACATTATTTACCGGAATTATTTCAAAAGTGGTATTTGAAGTTCGTAATGGATACTGCAGCATAAAACAGAAAATGGGCCATGTAGGTCCCCGCTTTCGTATAGCCCCCATATAACGGTACCTTCCTATATTCGGTGTTTTTATGATTTCAGCGTCATTATTTACCGGAATTGTTTGAATTTTGGTATTAGAAATTCGAAATGGATACTACAGCCTTTGACAAAAAATTTTCGGTGCAGGTCCACGTCTTCGTATAGCCCCCATACGATGGTACCTCACGGTATTCGGTATTTTGATGATTTTAACGACATTATTTACCGGAATTGTTTTAATTTTGGTATTTGAAGTTCGAATGGATACTTCAGCCCATGCCAGAAAATTGTCTGTGCAGGTCCACGTCTTCGTATAGCCCCCATATAATGGAACCTCCCTATATTCGGTATTTTGAAGATTTTAGAGACATTATTTACCGGAACTATTTCAAATTTCGCATTTGAAGTTCGAAGTGGATACTACAGCCTAAGACAGAAAATTATCTGTGCAGGTTCAAGTCTTCGTATAGCCCCCATATAACGGTACCCCCCGATATTCGGTATTTTGATGACTTTAGAGACATTATTCACCGGAATTGTTTCAAATTTGGTATTTGAAGTTCGAAATGGATACCGCAGCATAAAACAGAAAATGGGATATGTAGGTCCCCGCTTTCGTATAGCCCCCATATACCGTACCCCCGATATTCGGTATTTTGACGATTTTAGAGACATTATTCACCGGAACTATTTCAAATTTAGAATTTGAAGTTCGTAATGGATACTTCAGCCTATGACAGAAAATTGTCTGTGCAGGTCCATGCCTTCGTATAGCCCCCATAGAACGGTAGCCCCCAATATTGGGTATTTTGATGATTTTAGAGACATTATTCACCGGAACTATTTCAAATTTAGAATTTGAAGTTCGTAATGAATACTACAGCCTATGACAGAAAATTGTCCGAACAGGTCCACGTCTTCGTATGGCCCCCATATAACGTTACCTCCCGATATTCGGTATTTTGACGATCTTAGGTACAATACCCACCGAAATTGTTTGAGATATGGTATTTGAAGTTCGTAATGAGAACTACAGTCTGTGACAGAAAATTGTCTATGCTGGTCCAGGTCTTCGTACAGCTCCGATATAACGGTACCTCCCTATATACGATATTTTGATGATTTTAGCTACATTATTCACCGTTTATTTCAAGTTTCGAATTTGAATATGGTAATGGCTTATGACAAACAATGCCTATGTAGGTCCACGTCGTATGGACCCCAATATAATGGCTATATTCGGTATTTTTAAAATTTTAACAGAATTTTTTAAGGATTTTTTTTTTTGAAAATTTCCAAATTTGTGCCAAAAGGTGGAGGGTATTCAAAGTTCGGCCCGGCCGAACTTACTGCTTTTTAACTTGTTTCTTAATCTTAATCATCTTTTGAAAGTATTTTTTTTTTTCTTCTGCAATTTCTAGGAGGACCTAAAATAACATTTTTAAAAAAATTGTCACTGAGGACACTGCGTTTTTCGGTAGAAGAAAATCTATCAGTCACTGAGGACAGGTTATTTTCTATTGAAGAAAATACTCAAATACCGAACTTCTTTTATCGCTGATTTCTTATTTATTTTTTTTTTTTATTTCTTTTTCTTAATTTCTTAAAAATATCCTCCAAAACTCGCGCTTATTATTGGCATCACGTACGAAAGCGTTAACGAATTCTGCTTTACAACAATAGCAAAAGTGATAAAAATAAGAAAACATGAATGACATGAGCTTCCAGTCGGCTCCCGTCGATGGGGAATCATGTTCATGCATGACGACGCTGATGATGGGCGTAACTTAAAAGAGTTGTTAGAATTTCTCAAAATATTGTTTATGGCAAATGTTTAGGCATTGTTTTGTTCTGACAATTTACATTCGAGCGTTTTATCAACGGCTTGTCATCGGGCGTATACCTTGATGTCGTGTTGTTGTTTTTGTTACACACGAAAAGTTTGACATTAATGGCTGTCGTCAATGTAACGAATAGATTAGCATTGGTATTTAAGACGGGAACGGAATGGGAATAAAAACAAAACAAAAAAAAAAAAAAAACACGTAACGCATATCACCAGGGAATCTCTCATGGTGTGAGGGGAAGGGAGTGGGTAGGGGAAAAAAGGATTGAAAATAGGCCGGAGCATGTGTGGGCAGGCATTCCGACACACTGACTTTTTCGCCCATGCCTCAAATGTTCTGCGAGAATCACTTAATACCCCCCAAAAAAATGCCATGTTGACAATGACTCTGTGTAAGATGATGTGATTTTCACCCCCCACCCCTACCTCTCCTTCCCCACTCCTTTCAAACTAGGATCCGCCATATCATCATTGTATGACATTCACAAAAATTCATGCCTAAAACTTAACAGGAAATTATCCTGCCCGATGGATGTTTAGGCGGCATGTGACATGTGATTCGAAATTGTAATCGCGCAGAGTTGGATGAAAACTTTCGCCATTCGCGGCATAACCACATTTGAATTGCCTGGAGAAACATTTCAAAAATAAATCTAGGTATGTAGATTCGCCTTCTGTGTTGACAGCATCTGATGTGGGATTAGCTGTCAAGAGGGAGGGGGAATGGGGGATGGAGGAAAGGGATCTTTCGGTATGATGTGACAAGAAAAGAAGATAAATTCAAAATATCCTAAGGCATCCTGGCAGTGAGTTTTTCCCCCGTTTTTGGCTAAAATGTTTCACATTTTATTTATTGTTGTTGTTGTTTACAACTATATTTAGAAAGAAAGGAGCGGAGAAAAGTTTTAATGGTTTGAGTTAGAGAGAGAGCGTTAAGTATCTAAGTGTTTTTAGAGAGATTTTATTTAAGATTTAGGAAAATATCCTGAATTATAATTTATATGGTGCAAGTTATCTGCTGGAGAGATTTTGGGAATCATGGAAGAGAAAAAGTTTCGAGAACTTATTTTGAATCAGAATAAAGTTAACATTGCCTATAAGTTCTCCTGAAAGCTGAAAGGAATTGCCTTTTGTAAATTATGGGACATGGGATACTCCCAGCAATGGTGACGATAATAGGGTGAAATTGTCCTTCTAAAGAAGACCAGGAAGTTTGCTTACATAACACCCGATCCTCCACCGATAATCCTTATAAAATACCAAAAGGATCTCCAGTATAGGACCAAAAAATCGTCTTTAAGGCGGTATGATGATCTCAACGAACTAAAAACGAGCAGAAAGTCTCCTAGAAGATGAGAAAAAGGGTCTGCTCGAAAAAGACTTGAAGGCGGTTCATTCAAGAGAAAATGAAAAGATTTTCTTAGACTAGATGGCCCGGCTACAGGGCACACCAAAAGAATTTATAAGAAGAGATCGTATACTCCTTTAATATAGGTAGATCCGAAAATCTTCTAAGTGAAAAAATAAAATCCTTCTCCAAAAAGGACAAAAAATAAAAGTCTTTCCAATCCATGAGGAGATTTTCTAACGGAAGACTAGGATGTGTTCTCACTGAATTCTAACCTGACATTTAAGAAGAATCCAGAAGATCTTATTAGAGAACGCAGACGATGAAGCGTTTTTTGGGAAAACTCTCAGCTTTCTCTAAAAAGTCAAGGATGGAGATCAGGAGGTGAAAACTCGTTCTCCAATGAAGGCCTTTTTTGAAGAAGGCCATATATAAATCTTAAAAATACCCAGAAGAAGAGATTCTTAAATAATATCAATAAGTCTACTTGCCCACTGGGTATCAGAACGTCTCCTAAGAGAATATCATAATGTCTTCCCGAAGAAGACTTTCTGGTCTCCTGTCTGTCTTTCTGGGGAAAAAGAAAAAAGAACCCTCTATAGAGGCCGAGAAGGTGTTCCTTCTAAAGAAGACCAGGAAGTTTGCTTATAACAAACCACACGGATTTCCAACATAGAACTCACAGATCTTCTTTAAGGCGGTACGATGATCTCAACGAACTAAAAAGGAGCAGAAGGTCTTCTAGAAGGTGACAAAAAATCTGCTGCGAAAAAAAAACTAGAAGGAGGCTCATTCAAGAGAAAATGAAAAGATTTTTTAGACTAGACCAGATAGCCAGGCTACAGTAGAAAACGAAATAAATTGCAAGAAGAGATCTTATGCTCCTTTAATATAGGGCTACAGGTCGATCCGAAAGTCTGCTTAGTGAAAAATAAAAGCCTTCTCCAAAAGGACAAAAAATAAAACTCAGAGGCCTTTTCAATCAAGAGTAGCAAATCTTCCAAAAAGAGAATTTCTAATGGAAGACTAGGAGGTGCTCTCACTGAATTCTAACCTGACATTTAAGAAGAATCCAGAAGATCTTATTAGCGAATGCCGGAGGTTAAATAAAAAGCAGAATATAAAGCGTTTCTGGGAAAAAAAGGTGAAGAACATTTCTTCAATGAGAGCTTAAAATTCCTCTAACATAGAACCCGAATGCCTTTTTTAACAGAAGACCATATGTAAATCAGAAGAAGAAATTCTTACATAATCGCAAAAGGTGCTCATTATATGGGCCATTAAGTCTTCTTAGCCAGTGGGGAACAGAATGTGTCCTAAGAAAAAATTACAATGTCTTCTCGGAGAGGACTCTCTGGTCTTCTCGGATTGGACTTTCTGGTCTTCTGTCTGTTTTTCTGTTGAAAACCAAAAGACCCTCTATAGAAGCCAAGAAGGTCTTCCTTGGAAAACCAGTGGATTTTCTCAAAGAAGTCAGGCCTCAAGAAGTCAGCAGTGCCAAGAGGTCTTCTTAGAAAATACAAAATGTACTTCTCACTACGTAGACCAGAAAATCTTCAATGACCAGATAAGAAAGCGTTTTCTGAGGGGTTCTATGAGATAGGAAAAGGAAGATCCCTCTCAGAAGAGCAAGAACTCTTCTCCGTGTAGAGTGAAGAGTAAATTTACAGGTTGTATTTACAGAGAATGTGAAATGATCTTCTTCTACTTTTGAAGAAGAATATAAGCTTCTCTATTTATGGAGAAAAGCAGAACAACAAAAGTTCTTCTACTTTTGGAGAAAATCGACTTTTAGAGAAGAACAGGAGTTCTGAAATGCTGACTGGTCTTCACATAAAAGATCACAAGCAGAGACTCTTCTTTCAGATACTTTTCTCACAGAAAAGCGAAGAGCTCTTGTCAGAGAAGAGTCGGAGAAGAGCTTTTCTCATAGAAGAGCCGAAAACGAGCCCTTCTTTATGGAGAGCAGAAGAGCTCTTCTTTAAGGGCAGCAGAAGAGCACTTCTTTAAGGGCAGCAGAACAGTTCTTCTTCAAGGATGGCAGAAGAGCTCTTTTGTAAGCAGAGCTGCACAGCCCTTCTCACAGAAAACCAGTAGAAGACCACTTCTTATAGAAGAGCCGAAGAAGATCTCTTCTTATAGAAGAGCAGAAGGGCTCTTCTCACAGAAGAGCGGAAGAAAAGCTCATCCCAAAGAAGAGCCGAAGGAGAGCTCCTCTCTTAGAAGAGCCGAAGAAGAGCACTTCTCACAAGAGCCGAAGAAGAGCTCTTCACATAGAAGAGCAGTAGAAGAGAGACTCTTCTCATAGAAAAGCAGAAGAAGAGCGACTCTTCTCATAGAAGAGCAGAATAAGAGCTATTTTCACATAGAATAGCATAACCAGAGCTCTTCTCACAAAAAAGCCTCCTCAGAGAAGGGAAAGATGTCTTCGTACTGAGGAGCTGAAAGCTCGTCTATAGATCTAGTCACCCTGCCTTCAGCTCGTCTATAGAGCTAGACTCCCCGCCTTCAGCTCGTCCATGGAGCTAGACTCCCTGCCTTCAGCTCGTCTATAGATCTAGACGACTCCCTGCCTTCAGCTCTTCTATATAGAGCTAGACTCCCTGCCTTCAGCTCGTCTGTATAGAGCTAGACTCCCTGCCTTCAGCTCGTCTATGGGGCTAGGCTCCCTGCCTTCAGCTCGTCTATGGGGCTAGACTCCCTGCCTTCAGCTCGTCTATAGAGCTAGACTCCCTGCCTTCAGCTCGTCTATATAGAGCTAGACTCCCTGCCTTCAGCTCGTCTATATAGAGCTAGACTCCCTGCCTTCAGCTCGTCTATATAGAGCTAGACTCCCTGCCTTCAGCTCGTCTATATAGAGCTAGACTCCCTGCCTTCAGCTCGTCTTTATAGAGCTAGACTCCCTGCCTTCAGCTCGTCTATATAGAGCTAGACTCCCTGCCTTCAGCTCGTCTATATAGAGCTAGACTCCCCGCCTTCAGCTCGTCTATATAGATCTAGACTCCCTGCCTTCAGCTCGTCTCTAACTCCTTGTCTACAGGTCCTGTATATAATACCCCCGCCTTCATTTCACCCCCATAATGATTTCCTGCCTTCCCAAATCTCCTTAATTACAAATCAAATAATTGGGTAAGTCCTTTAATTAAATTTTCCCACTCTCCTTGTTGTCATGCCGAAGAAATTTCTACTTGATGAAATTTAGCAGTTTTTCCAAGGAACCCACCCGAACATCACATTTTTCAATAATTTCATTTATTTCCCAGCAGATTCTGGAAAATTGCAGAAGCATGTCATTACATTTCCGCATAATAATGAATGACTTGGTTCGCCATTCAAATCGAGTTAACAAAACTGGTGAAGATGACAATTCGACGACAATTTTCTCTGATAGAAAGGCTGTCCTAGCCCTAGGCCCTCATTAAATATGCCATTGTTTTGTAGAATTCTTCCGCCATTAGCATTCGTTTTGGTTTCCTTCGATAATGTGATATTCCATGACGAATCTGGGTCTCCTTGGTTGTTGTTGGCTTCGAAAATGGTGGGTTGTCGAATGTGATTAAATTTCGAATTGAATTTTGAATTAGATTTTTTTTTTTTTTTTTTGGGGGGGGGGGTTTGACGTTTTGGTGCCATTTTTATGATTGTTGTTGTTTAACTTGGTCATCCTGCCTGCGTAATGTTTATGGTTATGGAATATTGTTGATTGTTGTTGTTATTGTGGCAAAGGATTTGCTGTCAAGCCTCAGTGATGTTTGGTATTTTTTAGTGGCTATGGGTGGGGGGACGGGTGTTGGCTTTTGGTGATGAGTAAAGATATTTTTTGCCGAAAACTTCGTAGACACCCGCAGCGTAAGTGGTCCACATTTCGAAATTAATTCATAAATATTTATGGCAAAACTCAAGTAAAATTCCATAATCGGACAATTCTCTCTCTCGGATATTTATAGGACGACGGCATTGAGGTAGCCTGGAAATAATGGAAATAAATTCCAAACATTTATTGCATTGATGCCATGAGCGGACATTAAATTGAAATCGAAATGGAATACAAATGGCAAAGTTTTATTGTCGATTGTTGGTGTTGGTGTTGGGGTTTCGATGAAAGGATGGTGAAGCTCAAAAATATAAATATTTAATGGGAATCGTGTTTATTTGATGGCTGATTTGGTGGCTAAGAGTGGGTCACTATATGGGCGAGCTGAAGACAGGGAGTTCAGATTTGGACGAGCTGAATGAGAAAAAATAATTTTTAATAAAAAAATTGGTATAACAAGTAAAAAAGCTGTAAGTTCGGCCGGGCCGTACCTCAGCCACAAATTTGGCAATTTTCAAAAAAAATAAAATAAAATCCGTCAAAAATTCTGTTAAAATCTTAAAAAGAACCGAATGTAGCCATATATTAGGGTCTGTACGACAATATTCAAATGCGCAACTTGGAAAAAAATTATAATGTAGCTAAAATCACCAAAATACCGAATATCGGGAGGTACCGTTATATGGAGGCTATACGAAAACGTGGACCTATATGGCTCATTTTCTGTCTTAGGCTGTAGTACTCATTTCGAACTTCAAATGCGAAATTTGAAACAACTCCTGTAAATAATGTCGCTAAAATCATCAAAATCGGGAGGTACCGTTATATGAGGCCTATACGAAGACCTGGACCTGCAAATACAATTTTCAATCTTAGGCTGTAGCATCCATTTCGAACTTCAAATTCCAAATTTGAAACAATTCCGGTGAATAATGACGCTAAAATCATCAAAATACCGAATATCGGGGGGTACCGTTATATGGGGGCTATAAGAAGGCGTATACCTGCACAGACAATTTTCTGTCTTAGGCTGTAGTATCCATTACGAACTTCAAATACCAAATTTGAAATAGTTCCGGTAAATAATGTCGCTAAAATCATCAAAATACCGAATATCGGGGGGTACCATTATATGGGGGCTATACGAAGATATGGACCTACATGGCTCATTTTCTGTCTTAGGCTGTAGTATTTATTACGAACCTCAAATGCGAAATTTGAAACAATTCCGGTAAATAATGTCGCTAAAATCATCAAAATACCGAATATCGGGAGGCACCGTTATATTGAAGCTATACGAAGACGTGGACCTACATGGATCATTTTCTGCGTTAGGCTGTAGTATCTATTGCGAATTTCAAATACCAAATTTGAAATCGTTCCGCTAAATAATGTCGCTAAAATCATCAAAATACCGAATATCGGGAAGTACCGTTATATGGGGGCTATACTAAGACGTGGACCTACATGGCTCATTTTCTGTCTTAGGCTGTAGTACTCATTGCGAACCTCAAATACCAAATTTGAAACAATTCCGGTAAATTGTGTCGCTAAAAACACCAAAATACCGAATATCGGGAGGTAGCGTTATGTGGGGGCTATACGAAGACGTGGAGCTACATGGCTCATTTTCTGTCTTAGGCTGTAATATCCATTACGAACATCAAATACCAAATTTGAAACGATTCCGGTAAATAATGTCGCTAGAATCACCAAAATACCGAATATCGGGTGGCACCGTTATATGGGGGCTATACGAAGACGTGGGTTTACATGGCCCATTTTCTGTCTTATGCTGTAGTATCTATTACGAATTTCAAATACCAACTTTGAAATAGTTCCGGTAAATAATGTCGCTAAAATCATCAAAATACCGAATATCGTGAGCTACCGTTATATGGGGGCTATACTAAGACGTGGACCTACATGGCCCACTTTCTGTCTTATGCTGTAGTATCTATTACGAATTTCAAATACCAAATTTGAAACGATTCCGGTAAATAATGTCCCATTTTCAATACCAAAAGTCCTGCAGACATAACACACATTTGAGCAAATTTTTATCAACTTGCTTCATTTCGTTCGGAAGCTAGAGTGATTTCCAGAGACGGATAGACGGACAGACGGACAGACGGACAGACAGAATTTCAATTATAGTCCACATTTCCAGAACCACCTTCACATCTCAATTACAGATAACAACAGAGACCTAAATATAAAATTTAAGTATTCCAGCACTATCCCTTCGCCAAATACTGAATTTAGTACCATTTAGTACTTGTCGTACAAATATAGGACATATTTCCAAAACCATCACCATATCTAAATCCCAGATACCAGCAGAGACCTTAATATCAAATTTCGGAATTCTAGCTCTATTCCTTCACCCAATACCCAATTTAGTACCACTTAGTACTTTTTTTTACAATAATCGTACATATTTCCAAAAACAGTTCCTTCTCTGAACCAGAACCACGATCAGTGGCATCCATATCAAATTTCAAGATTCCAGCTCAATCCCTTCGTTAAATACCAAATATAGCACCACTTAGTACTTTTCGTACAATTATAGTACACATTTCCGAAACCACTTCCATATCTTAACTACAGACACCAACATTCAAATATAATTCAAATTTCTGGATTTCAGACCTATTCAAGCTCTTTACCAAATTTAGTACCATTTTGTAGTTTTCGTACAATAATAGTACACATTTCCATAACCACCACAATCCCAGATACCAACAGAGACCTTAATATTAAATTTGAGGATTTCAGCTCTTTCCCTTCACCCAATACCCAATTTAGTACAACTTAGTACTTTTCGTACAAATATAGTACGCATTGCCAAGCCCACCTCCATTCTTATTTCCAGATACTGACAGAGACCTCAATATCAAGTTTGAGGATTCCAGCTCTATCCCATCGCTCAATACCAGATTAAGTACCATTTACTACTTTTCGTACAAAAATAACAAACATTCACAAAAGCATCTCAACCATATCTCAACCCCCGTTTCCAATGGAGACCTCAATATCAAATTTGAGGATTCCAGCTCTATTCCTTCATCCAATAACAAAAATAGTACAATTTAGTACTTTTCCTATAAATATAGTACACATCACTTAACCCAAAACCAAATTTAGTACTTTTCGTACGTAATTTAGTACACATTTCCGAGCCCACCTCCATATGTTCAGGCTAAACATGAACAGCGAACCTTATACCAAATTTCAGATTTCAAGCACTATTGGGGTTCACCCAATACCAAATAGTTCGAAATATAGTACTAGTTATTTCTTTTCATACAATAATAGTAAATATTTTAAAAACCACCTCCATATCCCAATTCTAGTTACCAAAAGAAGCCTCAATATCAAATTTGAGGATTCCCGGCCTATCTCTTCACCCAATACCCAATTTAGTACCATTTAGTACTTTTCGTATAAATATAAGACACGTTTCCAAACCATCGTCACATCTCAAGCACAGATACCACCTGCAATCTAAATATCAAATTTAAGAATTGTATCCCTATCCTTTCATCCAATACCAAATTTAGTACCATTTAGTACTATTTGTACAATTATAACACACATTTCCCAAAGCACCCCCATATGTCAAGGCTAAACAAGGATAGCGACCCCAACATCAAATTTTACATTTCAAGCACAATCTGTTCACCCAATACCAAATTGTACTAAATATAGTACTATTTAGTACTTTTCGTGCAGTTGTAGTACACATTTCCAAAAACCACATCTTCATCACATACCTACCACCAACAACAAAATTGCCAAATTCCAACTTCATCCAAACCAAACTGTCCTAAATTTAGTACCGTATAGTACTATTTAGTACAGTTCGCACACTTAGTACAAATTTGCACAAAACCATCTTCAAATAAATATCAAACTTACTTTCCAAGCTTTATTCCCGTACCAAATTTCAAGTTTTTACCTCTACCCATTCGAATAATACCAAATAGTACCATTTTAGAAGTTTAGTACCATTTTAGAACAATTCGTAACCTTAAAGTTCGAATCTCCAAAAACTCTTTGGTATATTTATTCTGTAGCCCATTAGTGACTCTCATTTCAAATTTCAGAATTCTGGCTCATTTCCTTTTGTCCAATACAAGGTATTCAATTTTTGGTCAATTTTAGTACTTTTCGTACCCTTTTAGTAGAAATTCCCAAAAATTGAGCCTTATCACACGCCTACACACCAAGGCTGACCCTTCGTGCAAATTTTCAAAGATTCTAGCTTCAGCCGCTTCTTCTGGCCATCGATTAGATACATAAATCAGATTTAATTGAAACAAAAGCTAACGGACACCAATTATTCAGTAGTCCTTCCGACACAAAACAAAAAATCGCCAAAAATACTCCATAACAATATTTTTTCCTTTTTTTTTTTGCAAACCAGGCCTCCTGCGGTGTTGTTTTCCATTTTGGCCGCCAGTAGGAAAAGGGAATTTCATGGCCAAGAATTTGCAAACCTCCGCCAATTTTTTCTTATTTCTGTTTTAATTTTTCCCTCAAAAAAAGAAAGGATCCCTTACGTGTGTTTGGAATTTATTACCCTTGCCTCGCAAAAATTACCTTTGATTCTATTTTTGGTTTGATATTTGTTGTTTTGTTTTTATTTTTTGCACCATATACCCTCCATTTATTGATATCATTTTCTTTTTTTCTTTGCAAGGCATCTCAATTATTGCCGAAAACATCTCAATAAATTCATGGGAAATTGTTGAGATGTGTTGCCACTGACCACCACAATAACCATTTGGGTATTAAGTTACCCTTTCCAGGGATTTAATAATTTATTCTTTGACGTGAGGGATACTTTTTGGTTGGTGTTCGTTTTATTTGATATGGGCTGAAAATTTATGGAGCGAAGGTATCTTGAAAATGTTTTTTTTTTTTTTTTTTTTTTTTTTTTGTAATTTGGTATTTAAAAAGACTTTCTTAAAAACTTATGATTAAATCTCGAAAAGGTTTTCAAAAATATTTTTCAAAAAAAAAAAAAAAATCAAAATATATCTTAAATATCGTGCCTTTTTTACCCTCGGCCATAGTATGGAGGGTATATTAAGTTTGTCATTCCGTTTGTAACACCTCGAAATATACATTTTAGACCCCACAAAGTGTATATATTCTTGATCAGCATAAAATTCTATGTCGATTTAACAATGCCCGTCTGTCCGTCTATCCGTTTGTGGAAATCACTCTAACTTCCGAACGAAATAAAGTAGGTTGATACAATTTTACTCAAATGTGTATTATGTCTGCAGAACTTTTGGTATTGAAAATGGACCATGAAGGTCCACGTCTTCGTATAGCCCCCATATAACCGTACCTCCCGATATTCGGTATTTTGATGATTTTAGAGACATTATTTACCGGAATTGTTTCAAAATTAATATTTAAAGTTCGTAATGGATACTACATCCTTAGAAAGAAAAGGAGCCATGTATGTCCGCATCTTCGTATAGCCCGGTACCTCCGATATTCGATATTTTGATGATTTTAGCGACATTATTTACCGGAATTGTTTCAAATTTGGCATTTGAAGTTCGTAATAGATACTACAGCATAAAACTGAAAATGGGTCATGTAGGTCCACGTCTTCGTATAGCCCCCCTACAACGGTACCTCCCAATATTCGGTAATTTGATGATTTTAGCGTAATTATTTACCGGATTAGTTTCAAATTACGTATATAGAGTTCATAATGGGAACTACAGTCTGTGACAGAAAATTGTGTATGCAGGTCCAGGTCTTCGTATAGGCCCCATATATCAGTACCACCCTATAGTCGGTATTTTGATGATTTTAGCGACATTATTTACCGGAATTGTTTCAAATTTCACATTTAAAGTTCGTAATGTATATTACGGCCTATGATAGAAAATTGTCTGTGCAGGTCCACGTTTTAAAACCCCCATGGTACCTCCTTATATTTGGTATTTTTATGATTTTAGCTACATTATAAACAGACTTTTTTTTCAAGTTTCTCACGTCGTCTACGTCGTCGTATAGACCCTAATATGCGGCTACACTCGGTATTTTTAAGATTTTAACAGAATTTTTAACGGATTTTATTTTTTGGAAAATTTCCAAATTTGTACCAAATAATGGAGGGTATTCAAAGTTCGTGTTTTTTTTTTTTTTTTTTTTTGTTTTTTTGAGTACAGAGTCACAAATTAAATACAATTTTAAAATCAAATCTTCAAATAAAAAGATTCTTCTTAAAAAGATTCGTACTAAAAATATAAACCTTTATCTACTGAATGCTACCACGGGTTTAGAGAGCCCAACCGATATATTGGTTAGCTGCGATTGAAATAAAAGG